>NC_140250.1:2679905-2689905 GCF_949987555.1 Borostomias antarcticus | reverse complement strand
AAAGTGGTCCCTTGGGATGTTTTGATTGTCCTGACAGTGCTTATACTGTAGACATGAAAGCGGCAGCGTCCAACTATCGTCTGGAGAAGTGGCTTAACCGCGACAGGAAGTACTGTCTGACTCTGTGTGTGTGTCCGTCTGGTGTCATGTTCTGCAAATTGTGCAAACATTGCTTTGTGTAATGCATCGTAAATAAATCACACACACACACACACACACACACATAAACACACACACACACACACACACACACACACACACACATTCGCGGCACTGAATAAAAGCCACGGTCCTTTGCAACAATCAGAGGTTGGAATGTTAAGACTGTGCATGAGTCCGGGTTAAGGGTTAAAGGCACTCGTGCACAAAGGATTCAGCTGTGAAATAGTCAAGTCGCAAGAACACTGTGCTCCCAACAGCACGGAATCTAAGCTAAGCAAAAAATGCCGTCCTGCCGTGCTGCAAAGTTATATTTATATTTCAGTACCCCAAATACAAATTACATAACGTATTCCAACGATGGGTGACGGACAAAGGTGGCAATGGGCCCCTTTGTTTAGCGAGGAACGGAACGTTTCCCTCGAAGGGAATGACAGCTATCCGGCGCACCGTTTACGGTGTGATCATAAATCTCTAAACCTCAGCTCCGGTTTCGAACACACAACCCCATCTCGTCCCGTCCGATCCCGTACGCGCTTCGGGCTGCCTATCTACCCCGTTTTCCGAAACCGGGTGTTCTTACCTCGCTCTCCGTCTGAAAACCATGATACCGGACCGGTGACCGTGTTATTATGCAGAGGTTGGCGGCGGCAGCACGGTGCATCTCGAAGACTCGGGCCGTGCCCCTCGGCGAATCCGCCGACGTTAAGCCATCGAGAGATAAAGCATATTTTCCCGTCCGTTACGTTCTCCGCGGTTGGTTGCCGGTGTTGCACAGAACGCGTCGCCGTTGCAGCGGTGGCCGACGAGAGCTCTGCTGGCGCTTCTCTCTCCTTGCCTCATAAAACAGGTTTGGACGGAGAGAAGGGTTGGTTGGCTTTTTGTATGTGTGTGTGTGACTGTGTATGTGTGTGTGTGTGTGTGTGTGTGTGCGGCAGGGGGAGTCGAACACACGGATTTCTGCGAGTCTCTCCCCCTGACGTCATGCACCTCCAGCCTCCGGTTCGCTCGCTCAGATGACGCCAACAGAAACGCATGCAGGCAGCGAGCAGAGATGGATGTTGGGTGGGTGGGAGAGAGAGAGAGAGAGAGAGAAGGAGAGCATGAAGAGAAAGAGAGCGATAGAGAGAGGGTGGGGAGAAAAGGATAGAGTGACGGAAGGAGAGCGAGGGAGAGAGAGAAAGATGGATGGAGGGAGGGTGGAAAAAATAGAGGGAGTATCTGACTGGCACCGAATTAATTTACCAAAAGCTAGAGGAAGAGAGCCAGACAGACACTTACCTGAATACTGAATGGCCCTTACAGAATAAGATGTAAGCCTACACATCTGATTGTACTGGGTAAGCTAGCTAGAGAGAAAACCTGATCGTCTCAGAGATTCAGTTTGACCATGATCTCACCAGAACACCGACGTCATGAAAAGTTATAGAGATGAAATGACCGCACCCAGACACAATTGTGGTGGTGACTACATAAGTGGGTATACTCTGACTAGAGAAGTGTGTACAGTGCACTGTAGCAGAAATGTTCGAAAGAAGTGGATATACTGTGGGTCCATAGATCAAATCAGAACGGAAGAATCTGTTTATTGCCGTGCCGTTTTCCAACATGCTAGGAATTTGCTTTCGGGCGAGTTGCGTAACCTTTAGACAACATTGGACAGGGTGCAGGGATGAGACAGGACAGTGCAAGGGCAAGTACAAAAAGCTAGTGCAAAAAGGGATACGCTAAAGAAAAGAACAATACAAAAAGTAGTGCAGTCAGTGTGTATACAGTGAGTATGCAGAGTGTAACGTGTGTGTGTGTGTGTGTGCGTGTGTATGTATATACATGTGTGCGGTGATGTGTGTGTGTGTGTGTGTGCATCCTATACTGTACATACATTCAGGTCTTACGCAAGTGTCCGACAGTCTGTGCCTCTCAGCGGTGGTGGAGTCTGTGGTGGGGGAGGTCGGAGGGGGGGGGGGGTCGGAGGGGCGGGGCCGGAGGGGGACACAAGCCCTGTTGAAGAGGCTGATGGCCGTGGGGAAGAAGCTGCCTCTGAGGCGTGCGAACATTGTCCTGATGGAGTGCAGCCTCCTGCCTGAGGGGAGATGAACGAAGAGATTACGGCCGCGGTGGAAGGGGTCGGCCGCAATCTGCCCGGCCCGCTTCAGAGTCCTGGAGTTGTGCAGTTGTACCAGGAGGGTGGGGCAGGTTGGACCAGGAGGGTGGGGCAGGTTGGACCAGGAGGGTGGGGCAGGTTGCAACTGATCACCTTCTCGGTGGATCGGACGACGCGCTGCAGTCTGGCCCTGTCCTCGGCCGTAGCGGCGGGGCACCAGATGGTGATGGAGGAGGTGAGGGTGTACTCAGTCATGGAGGTGTAGAAGATAGGGATGCACCAATGCATCGGCCGAACATCAGCATCGGCCGTTGGCCTTGTTGACTGCCATCGGCAAATAAAATGACATTCACCGATGGTAGTGGCCGATGTTATGTCGCAACAATTACACCTTTTTTTGTTGCAAAACGTAGCCTACCAAGCTGCAGATTTGGAGAAGATCCGTGACGTAATGCTGCAAACGCACGTGTAGTTTGCTTTCAAATTAAAGTGAAATAAAAATTGGCGTTTTGGAACCAAACACTTAATTTCTTTGTTTCCCTGGCACAAAAGGGGGAATAAAGTAAAATAAAATAAACATCAGCCGGATTGTTATTTTAAACATCAGCATCGGCCCAGAATTTTGCAATCGGTGCAACCCTAGTAGAAGAGTACCATCATTTCCTCTGGTAGAACCGTTCAGGTGGTTGGCCAGGCGTGGGTCGTCATCAGTGGACTGGGGGGATTTCGGTATGTAGTTGGCGGTCTGACTCGGGCCTTTCCAGACAGAGGCCGTGATCCCCTCTGAGATCTGATGTTGTAGTTTCTCAGAGAAGCGTCGTTTAGCCTCGCCTCATTCACTGCCTTGCTAAACCCGTACTTAGCGTCTTTAAACCATAAACCCTCTTACGGTGTGAAATAGATCTCTTGTGGTGTTTAATAATGCCACAGATGTAACAAAGGTATCCTCCTCATGCTTGGAAAGGGACCATCCCTCCTCCCAATCTAACTCACCCCCCTCCACCCCTGCACACACACACACACACACACACACACACACACTGTCTGAGACTGTCTCTGGAGTCGCAGTGCTGTGTTGTGCTGAGTTGAGCATCACGTTAATTTATTTGTCTCGGTGGGCAGCCTAACAGGCAGGGAGGTCAATCATGTGAGGTAATTGAGGAGCTGCAGCAGGCTGGTCTTACTCGCTCGTTAAAGGTGCAATGCAACTAATATGTGTAAGTTATAAACGCTTAAGTCATACAGTTTCCTCCTGTGAGGAAAGGGCTACACTTCACAGCAGGATCCTCTAGCCCACATTCAGATGTTAGTCATGGCTAGGTTCCCTACAGACTGCTTTGCTAAAGCTAGGTCATTTCACAGGTCTATAACATGATAGGAATACAATGGGAGCTTAGTGTGTGTGTGTGTGTGTGTCTTTGAGTGTGTCTGTGTGTGTGTGTGTGTGTGTGTGTGTGTGTGTGTGTATGCGTCATGATCATGCTAAATGCTTTGTGGTAAGTTCCTTCCCAGCCCAGTCATCCTGCGTCCGCCCGACTGTCCCGCTTTCACACGCTAAAGAGGCTTACGGGCCGAGCGTTCATCCTGCACCCGACCGCCTTCCCTCTTGTCCTCCATTCACGCCCTGACAAAAAGGCAAGATCTCAATCCAGAAGATCGCTCCCTTCCTCTTAGCTGTTCCAGATTCCCACACTCCCTCACTAGAGTGGTCGGGGCCTACCTTGTTATTACACACGGTGTGTCGACGGCGTGGCTGTAAATGAACCCCCGTCAGTCGGCAAGCGGCCCAACGCGGCCGAGGACACTTCCTCGCATGTTCGAGACTCGTCCGCAGGAGGAGACGTCCTCGCATGCTCGAGACTCGTCCGCAGGAGGAGGTGTGCCACTGCTCAACAGCCAGAAGGTCTGGTCTATATTTAGACACAAAGCCTCTAATCGGTTAACCAGGGCCTGCAGGCTGGCTACTTGACTGGGGCTGCTGAGGATATAAGCCCCCAGGGGCACCAGCTGCCAGCCTTCCTCCTCCTCCTCCTCTACTCTTCCTCCTCCTCCCCCTCCTCCTCCTACTCCTCAATCCACTTCCTCATCCTCAGTGGCTCCAATGTCGCTCCTCTCTCCCCCCGCTAGGCTTCTCCTGCCTCCTCTCCTCCTCCTCCTCCTCCTCCTGTGACGGGCCGGGACTCCACAGAATCTGTTCAGAGGGAGCGGTGTCGTGTGGCAGAGCGAGGCGGCTTGATCGGACCGCTTTAGGTGTCGCTGTCCTTTACACTTACACACACACACACACACACACACTCGCTCTCCCTCTCTCTATTTACACACACACTCACACTCTCTCTTTCTGTCAGTCTGTCATGAGAACCGGCCTCAATCTTGCAAGAGGATATATGATAGGTTCTCCTTAAGTTCCACTGTGTCTATGTGGCCCATTGCATAACTCTGTTACACAACATGCTCCAAGTTCAAGGTGGTTTAACCATGTTATCCTATCCTATGTTTTGGCTAACATCACCACCAATATAGGCTGCATATTGATAGGATGCCAAGAGAGGTTGGTTGGTGCTCCAAGACTGCAGTCAATAAGCTAACAACAGATAAGTTTGGACAACTTCCATTACAATTACACTATATGGCCTTCAGACAGACAGACAGACCGACAGACAGACAGACAGACAGACAGACAGACAGACAGACAGACAGACAGTCCATCTGCCTGCACGCCTGTCAATCTGAAATACTTCGTATTTGTTTTGCAGCAGAGTTGTTTTGCAGCACAGTTGCAAGGGGACTGCAGTAGTGGTGAGTGAACTGGACCGGGCCAGACTGTGTAACAGTAGCTGTGTCTGCTCTGCCAGTCTGCCCCGACTCTCTGCCTCTGACCCTCACCGGCCCACTTTGTGTTCCAGACCAGCGCCATGAATATTTCACAGGGTGGGGGCCACACGAGCAATAGGGGGGAGTGTATTATTCAGCAGTGGTTTCCAGGTTGACACGAGTTGGGGGGGGGGTTGGAATAGTGCAGTAAGCTGGTGTGGAATGTTACACAACATGACATTTACAATGAGTTCTGAATTTTACGTTCGAATCCTGATGTTCTGCGGTTCCGGGTGAGTTTAGAACGGTTCCGAATTCTTATTCAAAGACTGAAGATGATTCAGACTCTAAAGAGTTGTTCTGTGTTTTTTTTCCCCTGAAGACCAAGTTGGTATGTCCATTTATCTATCCATGCTTCCCTGCATATCTGCCCTGCCACGGGCATTTCTAATGGAGGGTAATGGAGTTAGCTAGCGAGGACATTGATTTGACTGTTTGGCCTCAAGCCTCCAGTAAGCTACCTTATATAATGCAATGCAATTCATGTGATACAGGCTATATAATGCCTCTCTGTGTCTGGTGAGGTCACATTAATGGTTTGACTTCACAACATATGACAGGCTTGACAAGGTTTAGCCTCCATCAATAGCCTACATTTATCATATTGTTAGGGATGGTAGATAAGACGGGTGGACCAAAAATGCAGACGAGGGAGGCAGGCAGAGTGGCCTGGTCTGGAAATTCTCTGTTTATTTTCTATATCCAGGGATGTTATCAACGGTCACAGACAAAATGCCTCTAGACTTGTATTATCTATATTATTTAGACTTGTGGTAGCCTCGTGTCACCAGGCTGTCCTTGGGGAGAGCCTGGTTTCTATTAGGGATGTAACAATAACCGGTATGATGATAAACCGTGATCAAATTTGATCAAATCTATCGCGATAAAATTATCGTTAAAACCATGTTTGTTTTCTGCGCTTTGAAAAGCTGACTGACTGACTGCTACTGTCCAGCATCAACCAAAGTTAGCAACAGTCTCCAGGATGCATTATTTTAATGTTTATGCAAACAAAAAGTGCATAGTGCTGCTAATTTTATTTGTGGTTTTAAATATAAAACTTGGTGAATTGATTTCACTGTGTGTATCAGTAGTTTTAGAAAAATTTCAACACACTGATAACTGTGTGTAATTTTGGTCAGTTACTATAACTGTGATATAAAATGTTCATACCGTTACATCTCTAGTTTCTATTCACGCCATTTCCGGTCTAGAGTGCCCTTTGTGGTTCGGCTCCGGACCATATTAGATAAACGGTTGTGATTGGCCAGACCAATATCTGGTCGGGTGGCAATCAGTTGGAACGGGTGGATGTCCAGACTGATCAGTGGAGGAAATGCGAGCTCATGTGATCAGGATGGCGACGCCAGGCTACAGGAAGAGCAATTTCGGGGGGTTTTACTGGAAGACGCGAGGAAACGGGTACAGGGAGAACGCTGACACAAAACAATGGATAAAGACAAGGGAAACATGAGGGAAAACAATCAAGAAACAAGTTGTGAGGCAAGACATGACCAGACAGGTGCAGACAATCACCCAAGACGGAAGGTAACCAAATAAGACACCAACACACAAGGGCAGACAGAACGAGGGCTGGGGGAAGAGTTGGGGGAACTGGGACTGGACCCAGGACTGGGACTCGAACTGGGGCCGGAACCTGGAGTGGGGAGCTGGAGGAGGGAGGAGGGAGGAGGAGGGACCAGATGGGGACCTAGGGCTAAAGCTTGGGGGGGATCTGGTGGGGAACTAGACTGGAGGGTCACCACTCAGCAGGAGCAACAACTATTCCATACAGAAAAGTGGCAATATTGTGTTACCACCTGACATGCAGTGAAAATGTTGTTTAAGCAAAATTCACAAGGCAACATTTATAAAGTAATTAGCGGGCAATCCAGTTTGCATACCAGCCAGCCACATGGTGAGCCACTGTGTAGGCCTACTGATTTAGATGGATTCACACAACTAATCAAATCAACAGCTCAGTGGTCTCGTGGTTAGAGTATCCGCCCTGAGTTTGGGGAGTTGGTGATTGGATCCCCGGCTGCGTCATACCAAAGACTATTACAAAAAATGGTAACCAATGGTAATCTTCTTGGCACTCAAGGGTTAGATTAGATTAAATCATGTCTAGGGGGTGTACTACGTTAAGTGAGGCTAGTGTCCTATGGGCCACTAGGCTCGAGAAACATTGGTTCTCAAGGCTACTTAGATACTTACTTAATCAAATCAACAAGCTTAGCTCATGATTTAGTGGCAAGAAATGTTGTCCTCTTCACTCTAGCTTACATGGTTATGGTGAGCACCCCACTACCGCTGGGCTCCTGAGCTAGGCTACAGGATCAGCTAAACAGGATTACCCCCACTGATCGACCAAAAGCCACCCATAAGCCCTCTAAAGCCAGGAAAGAGTTTGTCAACAACAGAGGGGGGATGGCCCCAAGTCAGGCAGCTACCGTTAATCGATTCTGCATCATGCATTGAAGCGATATTTGTGGCCAGTGGGCGAGAAATGCTGTCAAATTCAGGCTGAGAGCTGCACACAAACACCCCCACTGCACTCAAAGACCAAATGAGTATGAGACATGAGAGTATGGTTGTTTATCAAACTAATTTTAGCTAGCTGTATGATGAATTTCTCATGTGAACGTGGTTTTCCCAAGTTATTATAAGGGAGAGAGAGAGAGTTAGAGAAAGAGAGAGAGAGAGAGAGAGAGAGAGGGAGAGAGAGAGAGAGAGAGAGGCATGAATTACGACTCTGTCCTGTCCACCGCGGCGCAAGTTCAGTGCTACAAGAACTGTCTCGTCAGCTGCACTTAAAAAGTAACGGTATTTCATATTGAAACTATAACTTTGAAAGCAGAAAATATGTACTCACTCTGGTGCTTGAAGTGTGGGTTTTTACACGGCCAGTAGCCTAAACGTGATCTTCGAGAAATGCAACCGGTCCAACGAAATCCAAGCAGTCATGTATGCAGACCAGCTAAACTTGCATCTCCTCGTCGCGGTCAAGTCTCCTCGAATTCCGCTCACAACTCCGCAGAATAACGATGGCGTGTTCCTCAAAGTTTGCACATGTGAGAAAATATGTGGGAGGAAAAGAAACGAGAAAAGAAAGAAAGAATTTGCCCTCTGTCCCGTCACAACGGTCCGTCTTGAAGAATAACCATTCGACTCAAGTCTGTCAACTGCAGGCTGGCTAGTGGCTACTTGCTTGAACAATCACCCCTCCTTCCCCTCTCCCTCCCTCCCTCCCCGTCTCTCATCCCAGCCTGTCGCCGCCTGACCCCCATCTCCCTCCGGTATCGCGTGCGTGCAGTTTTATGAGAGAAAATCAAAAATCACATGAATGTTATACGCGGTATAAATATTATGTAAATAGTATACAGTGTTAGAGTAGTACTTTGACCACCGCAGAACCCACGCGCACAGTCAGCCGTGACTTGTGTCTGCCCTCTCTCTCCACCCCCATCTGTTCAACGGTATTAGCCGACAATATTCTTGACGGAACAAGCGAACAAACGCTCCATTCATGCGTCTCCCTCTCCCTCTCTCTCTCTCTCTTTCTCTCTCGCTCTCTCTCTCTCTCTTTCTCTCTCTCTCTCGGTCTCTCTTTCTCTCTCTCTCTCTCTCTCTCTCTCTCGGTCTCTCTCTCGGTCTCTCTCTCTCGGTCTCTCCCTCTCTCTCTCTCTCTCTCTCTCTCGCCCTCTAGTCCAGTCTCTCTCGCGTTATGGCCGAGGACAACGGGGGCTTCGGGGATCACTAGCACCCTGAAGGAGGTTATAATAGCGCCACACGAAGGAGGAGGGGTGGTCGGTCTGTCAGGCGGGATTTAGTCATTAGTCAGCTTTAACCGCTTTCAAGAGACTGGGGAATACTTACTGCATGTTTAATTACTGTCTTAATCTCTGGTATTTGTCATTGTCACCATGGGTGTTCTTTTTCAGTTACATTAGCAGCGCGAAAGTTATGTAATGTTAACTTCTCAGATTAGTCTAGACTCACACTTCAGAATAGCTGTCAGACCGTATGATTTTCTCCTTCAGCAGGCAATCATCCCTCACCATATCAGTTGTTATGCCGGGAAGTGTGTGTGTGTGTGTGTGTGTGTGTGTGTGTGTGTGTGTGTGTGTGTGTGTGTGTGTGTGTGTGTGTGTGTGTGTGTGTGTGTGTGTGTGCGTGTGTGTGTGTGTGTGTGTGTGCGTGTGTGTGCGTGTGTGTGACTGAGACAGAGGGACAGGGCGAAGAGAAGCCTGTCTCTAAGCCTGTCTTGTTAAACAGGCTTAGAGAGTGGTTGGGCGTCTTAGGGAGTGCCTTAGACTGGTTTGCCTTGTATCTCTCAAGACGTTTCTCTGCAACTGTTGGGCTTCCTGTCTGAGTGCACTCCCCTATCCTGTGAGGGGCCCCAGGGATCGGTTTTAGGTCCGATTCTGTTCACTCAGTAGGCCTACATGCTTCCACTTGGCCTCATTATCAGTAAATTTGAAGGCATTTCATATCATTGTTACGCAGATGATATTTAATTGAATTTTCCCTTTCAACCTGACATGGCTCATCATTTTAATGTATGCATGATTTTTTGTCTGCTATTAAGGACTGGATGGAAAGTAAATGTCTTCAATTAAATGCTGACAAAACTGAAGTACTCATTGTTGCTGCTGACAGCATTGCTTCTAAGGTGGCAAGCTGTATTGGGTCCCTCAACTGTAATGTCCGCTCGAACCTGAGAAATCTCGGTGTCATCTTTGATCAGGCTATGCACCTTGACATCAAGTCCTTGACCCGTAGGCCTACATGTTTTTTCCACCTAAAAAAACATTGCAAAACTCAGATCTATTGTATCACACTGAGTTTGATTATCCATTA
>NC_140250.1:2664905-2677405 GCF_949987555.1 Borostomias antarcticus | reverse complement strand
CCTCCCGTCCGTCACCAGCACCCCCGGGGCGGCGCCGCGGGGCGGGGGGCTAGCGGGCGGAGCCGAAGGCGAGGAGGGGTGCGGCGGGGGGGGCTGGAGGAGCAAGCGGCGGGGCCTGAAGGAGGCTCTGGAGGGAGAGAGGGAGAGGAGGGGGGAGTGCGGAGGTGAGACCGGACCGGAACCCGAGAGGGGGCTCCCTACACCGCCGGCGGTGTTGGCGGCGACGTTGGGACTCCCGGCGTCGGCGCCGACGTGGGGCAGGGACTTGAGCAGGTGGTTGAGGAGACGCGCCCCCAGCGGCTTGTCCATGCCCGGGCAGGTCAGCAGCAGGTTGTGGACCTCGTGCATGCACTGGATGTAGCCGCTGCTGTAGCGCTGCCGGGACTCGAACCCGGGGCCGACGCGGCCGGGGCCCGCCGGGCTGCCTGGAGGGAGGTGACCACAGGGGGCGCCAGTGAGCAAGGATCAGGTACACGATCGATAGCGACTGAGCCAACCATTTAATGGATTTAAACCAATTGAAATCGAACTGTCAGTGTATTTAAAAGAACCATTCAGAGTAAGTTCTCTTGACCACATAACCGTAGATAGATAGATAGATAGATAGATAGATAGATAGATAGATAGATAGATAGATAGATAGATAGATAGATAGATAGATAGATAGATAGATAGATAGATAGATAGATAGATAGATAGACTAGAGAGTAGCTGAGGGAACAATAATTGATGTATAAACATTCAGAGCAGACATGACTAAAGTGAAAAGTACTATACGTTTAGCAAAGGTGACATGAGGTTTCAAAATCCTTCCTTCTCTGTCATGGCCTATCAATCATGTGACTGATGGGACCCAATAGGAGCTCTTTGATATGCAGAGAGAAGAGCCCCTATTGGGCGACGCATTAATCAGCCAGTGACATTGCATGATAATTCCGCCCATCAAGGGGGTTCTAGAACTCAGTGGGCCCCATTGAGGAAATTCAGAGGCGTTCCATTCGAACATCACAATGTGGTGGAGCTCTGCTGTTGCCTACCTGGTCCATGACCCTTCTGTAGGCCCTCCATGTGTTGGACCGTGATCTCCAGCACATCTGCCTTCTCCAGCTTCGATTGCTGCGACAGATAGGGACAGACGGTTGAGTTTCTGTGTGTGTATGTGTGTGTGTGTGTGAGAGAGAGAGAGAGCGAGAGCGAGAGCGAGAGAGAGAGAGAGAGAGACAGAGAGAGAATGGGGTGTGTGTGTATGTGTGTATGTGCGTGTGTGAATGAGAGTGTGTACTCACATCCAAGTTGTAGGCGTCCACCATGATCCCCTTCAGTTGCTCCAGGCTGCAGTTGATGCGCTCCCGCCTCCTCTTCTCAATCAGAGGCTTCCGCAGCTGTCAATCAAATAAACAGTCCAATTAAAAACATGTATCCAATATGACTTACAATAAAGTAGGCTACATTGTCTAGAGTAAGTGAACCTACTGTAGACTACATCCCAGTCACGGTCAGTAAATCCTTCAGTGACAGCAATTGACAATAGTCACAGTGCTAGAACAAGAGTTAAAATTAAAAATACCACCCCCCCCCCCTCCTCCCCCACACACACACACACACACACACGAACACACACAAAACCCACCTTATTGTAATGCATATCATCGTCTTATGATGGTGATAAGTAACCTGTCTCACGAGGCTTGACCTAATAAGTGCAGTCTGGAAACGAAGGCCTATGGTTTTTGGCGCCCCCTACCTGTTGTTGCAAAGTTTGCAAGCGCATACAACTTTCTGCAAGTTTTGTCTGGACATTCAGCTTTTTATGTGTGTTTTGTGCATCCTGTTCTCTTTCTAGATCAGTGCAGAATTGATTAATGATCATGCAAAATCTACCCTGCAAAAACACAATCATCAAAAGCATGACATTTGAATCAGGTAGCCTACTGTGTCTTTCATTAGGCTCCTTCATGCATTTTGTTATATTTGCAAAATGATGCCTAATGCATTAACCACGATGCTTACTTTTCGTTCCTCTTTGGCGTTGAAGTTTTTGTCGGGTCCGTTGCCCATGTTCGAGGCAGTCATCCTTGCAGCAGCTGAGGGCACGAACCTCACCGACCGACCGGCACTTTCCGTAGCTCGTGTGTGACCTTTTCCCTCCACGCAACTCGGTTCACGCAACTCTTTTAGCAAATAGCAACGTTCTAATTCCGGATGGAATACGAACGTGTTGACAAACGGAGGTAAGTTAGCCGTCTTGCAGGAATGGGGGTAAAGCACTGTTTGTTGGTCTAATGCCTTTCACCCCAACTGATCGATATCCCCCGGCACCTCCACCCACCTGCATTAGCATGACAATGCGTGGGTGCCCTATCCCCCGCACTTTCCCACAGCCCCGCGGTGGGCACGTTTCACGGCGCAGGGTCCGATTCTTCCCGCTGATGTCAGGCTTCAGAATGGCGAGGGGAGGGGGGCGACCTGTTGAGCGCATTATAATGGCCACCTCCATGGTTGGACTCGTACGGAGACTGGAGTTCGAGACGGGGAGATCGATGCGCAAAGCTGGAGTTGGATTGTTGGTGGATGTAGCCTGCTGGGGTTTGCTGTAAAGGATCGATATAGGCTAATCATAATCCCCATCATCATCATCACAGCTATGCCTAGAAGGATTATTGAGTCATGTCCAAGTGGCTAATACATTTTTTTTAATCATGACCATAACTTTGCCAGAACATAATGACATGATCATCAGTAGGCTAGTTATTGATGTGGAAATTAATCATTCGTCGAGAGAAAGATGGGCCTAACAGGCAACCTGTGAGGAGCTATGAGTCTCCTCCAAGACTCGGCAATAAACTAACCCCACCCCCTTCAGACTTTCTTAAATGAACACAAAAGAAACGTTGAACGGGGGGAAATAAGTCGCACAACAATGGCTAAAGAGATCCCCAAACCTTTTCTTTTCACGCCTCGCAATGGGGGGATCCTTGCGGCATTATCTCCGTCTCTGCCACCCCCCTTTCCAGCGCTTAGCCGACCCCTCCTCCTCCTCCTCGCCATCTTATTGCCCCTATATTCTCTATCCTCTGGACGGACACACTTCAGTGAAGCGCGTCGAGATCTCTTTCTCTCCACTCTTGTCTGCAAGTAATGGGCCCTAGTGTGTAGAACAATAGCCTAGGAGCTAAAGCTTTAATGGGTTTCTTAAGAACCTCAAATCCGAATTCGTTTTTTTCGCACCTGCAGCCATCGATGTTGGTGGGAGGTGCGGCCTTAGATCAGCTATAGGGGGGGTGGCAGGATTAATCCAACCATTAATTAATTGTATGCAAATCAACAATGAACCATGGGGCGATTTCGTATGGGACAACAATATTGATTAGACAGGTGTGTGCCGACCTTGCGACGTAGGCTGTTATTGGTGCCCCATATGAAAGCATTGGTTTTGACGTGTACGTCTGTGTTGTTAGCCGACTATGCTGTTTGTTATTCGAGGTGACTTATTCGCCTTTGCCCAGCGGTGGAACGGAAAGCTGTTACATTGCAATAACAGAAATAAGGTCAGGAACCCCCCCACCGCCCCCCCCACCCGACTCTTCCCTTTAGAGATGCAAATTCACAACACGTACGCACACACACGCAAACGCACACACAGACATGAGACAACTGCATGTTACATTTAAATCCTATCTTGGGGAAAATAACACATACACACACATGCACACACAAGTGCACGCACACACACGCCACACACACACACACGCCACAAACACACACACACACAGGACTGAATTCAAGGGGAAATCTTATCATGCCATGGTCTGACACTCTTATCTCACAGGAAGAGAAGTGTGATGTTTAGGTTAGCTCTTTCCTTGGAGTTAGAATAAACCCCAGACCAACTATTTGCACCAGTCAGATAATCTGGAGAAGATGAGAGAATTGATATTTCTAATGTTTATTTTATTACTAACTTCCTATATAATTATGCTCTTCCTATTTTTAATCAATGTGTGATTAGAAACAGATTGTGATTACTGTCTGTCTTTGGTGTGGAGTACCGGTCTGTGATTGAAGAACTTGCTCTTCAAGGAGAGCCTACAGCTCTATGTATGTAGGTCAGTCAGAAGTGATCTGGAACTCGTAGGGCTTTGTAACTGTCACAAGGCTTTTGTAGTTGTTGCCGTGCCATTTACAGAAAGTCCTACAGCAGGTTACCCAGCGGTTAACTGCGTGTTTTTTGTTTTTTTTACTGTTAGCAAAGAGATGCTCTTGTGGTCATGTTTTCTCACATCTGCAGATTATGCTTTCACACATACATGCACGCGTGTGCACACACATACACACATCATAGCATAGATGCCTGCCACTACTTTTTCACAGCTGCATTGACACCAGATGATAGATCTAGCACATGTATCATATTCATGTATTAAATGGTAATTTAATATGTATTAAATTGTGGTAGAGCACTACCACTACCACCACTACTGCTGCTGCTACTACTACTACTACTACTACTACTACTACCACTACTACTACTACTACTACTACTACTACTACTACTACTACCACTACTGCTACTACTACTACTACTATTACTACTACTACTACTTCTACTACTACTACTACTACTACTACTACTACTACTACTACTACTACTACTACTACTACTACTACTACTAATACTACTACTACTACTACTACTACTAGTTCTACTACTACTACTACTACTACTACTACTACTACTACTACTACTACTACTACTACTACTACTACTACTAGTTCTACTACTACTACTACTACTACTACTACTACTACTACTACTACTACTACTAGTTCTACTACTACTACTACTACTACTACTACTACTACTACTACTACTACTACTATTACTACTACTACTACTACTACTACTATATGAGCACTAGATCACCAGGAGGCCAGTGCTGAGATATTTTTGGGATGGGCATGTCAGAACATTTTTGGTGCTTTTCTGTCCCCTAATTGTATCCAGAATATACACCCCTATTTATGACTGTTATAATATACACCTCTATTTACCTCCACCAGGGCGAGAGGTAATGCTTTTGGTGGCATGTGTTTGACGTTTGTTTGTTTGTTTGTTTGTGTGATTGTTTGTTTATCGGTTTTTCAGCAGGATTACACAAAAACTACCTGACCAATTTTCATGAAAGTCGGTGGAGGAGTGGAGGATGGGCCAATTTAGAACCCATTAGATTTTGGAGGGGATCCGAATCACAGGGCAGATCCATGAATTAAAACAAAACGAATCCCTGTGGGGGCGCTAGAGACACTGGGTTTGGACTGGGTGTGTAGGGGGAGAGCCCAGAGCCCCGAGCCCCGAGCCCGCGCCCCGAGCCACAAAATGCATTCATGGGCACCAGTTCTCGTAACTGTTATGAATACACCCCTGGGACTAGTCTCTCATAGACAGGCCTATCTCTACATTTTGTTTATGCTGTGGAGAAAGGTCTGGTTGGACCCATTACCATTCAGGATTAGGGGGGAAAAACGCAATATTTCTTGAAATCAAAATCAAATTTAAAATATTATTGGCATGGCAGACGAAAAACCTATGTTACCAAAGTAGTAGCCTACAGAAAATTAATAACATTGACAAATAATAAGATCACAATCTCAATCTCTCTCTCAGTCTTCGGCACCACACTGGGTTGTTGTTGTTTCACGTAGCCTGGATTGGTCGACCACATTAATCGGGCGCCACTGATTGGACAGTTATAAAGGAATAACGCATCTTAGTCCCCAAACCTACATGCGTTGAGTCAGACTCCAGAATGTGGTGAGGGGTGGTGGAGATGTTCTGTTACCACTGTAGGTGTCACAAGCTGCACTGTGCTGCTCGGCAGTATCACTTCCACCCTCACTTCCACCCTCACTGGTTTCGATGACGGGAACTTTCCAACTCACGTGACCGCCTCACATAAACGCAGCTTTAGCCAGTTGTGCCACTGAAAAGCAAGGGATTCAATGGTATGGGTGGGCGGTATTTATATATAACCAATTCAACTCAGTTGCTCAAGCAACAGAACATTACATAAAATAAACTTTTATAGAAATTCACTGTGTGGATCCAGTAGAAACTGACTAGTATTTTTTTTTTAAAGAAAAAAGCATATGTTTCCATATTATTCACAAAGAATAAAAAAAAAAAAATTTTAAACTGCTCACAAAGAGCTAGACATAGAGCTTGTGAGCTAATACAGTTGACATTGACCTACAGTATGTAGCAAGTCGTAAGGAAGTCAAGGCTGTTTGAAATAGGAGTCCTGTTGAATTATACCCAACATTTCCCGTTCTTTTATCGTCCTGTCTAACTTTAAACCAAAGGAGCCAACAAATTGCTTTTTTCCATCTGTTGCTAAAAGTGCAACCTATTGACATTTCTTGTGCTGCAAACTGCTGTATGAGCTCAGTCAATATATAGTCTGCCATTGCAGACTATATATTATAGGCTAATATAGGCTATTACTATAGTAAGTACTACGGTGCACCAAATGCAGTCAGCACCATTGACTAGTCACAGGCTTGCTTGTTCTCAGTATTGATGTCATACAATAAGAACTAGGCCTATTGCATTGATCAGATAAGTACATATATCTATGTACAGACAAGTAGTACAGACAAGAATCCCTCAAGCTACAGAATATTAGCTAGTTAAGTCACAAGTTTAACATTTACAATATTCAGAATTGTAGGGTGACTAGGACACGCTAAAAAAAACATCAACAACAACAATACTATAGAAATGACAAGAAGACTTATTCTTAAAATATATCAACCATTGCAACGTGTCCCTGTTTGAGTGGACAACTCATTTCCCTCCAAGCTGATGCCACTTATAGTGAAAGGGGAGCGGCCCACAATGCACCACTTCCACACATTAGACACTGCAAGCAACCCTCTCTCCTTTTGTCGCTCCAGATAAGCTAATGTTTACACTGTATATACTGTACCCAGAGAGTCCATGTCCAGTCGTCAATCTAAAAATCTATTGTGGGTTTCAACAATGCATGCCCTGTATTTGGGGGAAATTATAGAGATCAAAGATGTGCCGGGGTGTGCTAAACCTCAACGTGTCCCAAACCACTTGAGGGCTGCAGTCTGTTGGTTCTGCATTTAAACGAAATCTCTTCAGCAACCGTTTATGGCCTTGTTTGAGACACTTTGTTAGGAAGCCAGACCAGAGCGGCAATGAAGTAGGAGGCAGACGAGAGAAACTTGTTTCAATATAATAAAAAGGGAGTTTATTCACCAAAAAGTGGCACTGGCAGGGTAAACAAAGACGTACAGATATAGGCTAGCTGTAAGCAGCAATGTGGGGGCCAAGCAGGAAGTCATAGGAGAGCCATAGACTCTCAAGGCAGAAGAAAGAATAATGAGAAAAGGTGAATAAAGGAAATAAACAGTCAAATTGGCTCAACTGAACAAAAATACTCAAACCAATGTCACTTAACGCCACATCACGTGCACACAACTACACACCGATGTTCAAAAGCAGCGCAACTTAACATTCTGTAATGTGCACACATCTACCCATAGCTTACCTTCCTACCTCACCCAACAGCCAAACAGCCCTGCTTAAAAAGCCCCTCAATCAATTACTAAACCAGTCATTCTAGGCTATACCACCCCTGCAGGTAAAACCCCTGCCTCTCCTAACCACAGATAAGCGATAGTTATTAATTCCTAATCTTCTCTCATACCACAATTCACATAGCTGACGATACATGTAATATACATTTGGAACCATACAACAAATAACAATCAACATACAGTGAATAACTTAACCCCCCCCCCCCCCCACACACACACACACACACACACATACTTGGTCTCACAAAAGTCACTCGTGATGTCACCCAGTCTATAAATACAGGAAGTGTTTGGGTGCTTCCTCCTTTTGCCTCTGGGCCATGTGGGAAGTATGCCGAGTAACAAAGAGAATAATAATTAACAGCGGTCAAATTGGTAAGTAATGTGTCACAACCACTGATAGTACATTGGAGACAAGCGGTGTGTTCTCACCCGCTTTTTCTCACACGCTTTATAAAAGTCCACGCGTGAACAGACACCGATTGGCCCGTTTAAACGACCACAAGGCACCGATTGGGCCCTTGTGACCGGTCTCTAGGTGCTGAATGGCCCTCTTGTCCTGGTGCTGCCCTCTGTAGAGCTGTGGCTGTTGAGGGGTAGCATCCTCCTGAGGTTGTTCAGGTCCACCTTCTCCCTGAACGTCTCTGTGGTGAAGTAGTACGCGAGCGGGTCCAGCATGGCGTTCAGACACGCCAACATCAGACTATAACGGTAGGCGGCCAGCAGGGGGCAGGGCATTGTTTCCCTGTAAACGAAGAGGAGGGTCAGGGTGGCGTGGTACGGCAGGAAGCAGACGAGGAAGATCACCAGGTTGGTCGCGACCATCCTCTGGATCTTCCTGCTGTCGACAAGGTCGGTCTGGGCCACGGTGCTCCGGGCGATGGCGCGCACCAGCGCCCAGGACGAGGCCAGCATCACCGCCAACGGGACGCCGAAGCCCACCGTCAGCGTGGAGGCCACCGCCAACGGCTGCGTGGCGTAGACCGGGACGCTGCCGAAGCACTCCGTCTGGCGCTCGCCAGGGCGCGTCCCCTTCTTCTTGAAGATGTAGAAGGGGAGGCTGGCGCCGACGGTGACCAGCCACACCCCCAGGCACACCCACGGCGCCTTCTTCCTCGCCGAGCGGACACTCGACGACATGGGTAAGGTCACCGCCAGGCAGCGGTCGAAACACATGCAGGTGAGTAGGAAGATGCTGCCGTACATGTTGGCTAGCAGGGCCAGGCCCATCCCGTCACACAGGCCTTGGGGCAGCTCACTGAGCCCCAGGTGGTAGTGGACCCTCACGGGCAGCGTCAGCACCAGGAGGAGGTCAGCCAGCGCCAGGTTGGTCATGTAGACGGTGGTGGGCGAGCGCGACCTGGCGGCGCCGAAGAAGACGACCAGGGCCACGAGGTTGAGGGCGAGGCCGACGGCGAAGACCGTGGCGTAGACGGCGACGAAGACGAGGTCGGCGGCGGTGCCGCTGCCCTCGGTGGCGTTCTGGCACGTGGCGTTTGCGGACATGGCGGGCCTGGAGAGAGGGAGGAGAGAAAGTGAGAGATGGGATGTAAAGAGAGAGAGAATGAGGAAGTGAGCAGCTAAAATGATGGCTTCTTACCAACCAGACATGTACACTAATATTGTAAGTGTTACCTGTTTGTCCTACTTGTTGCTTGTTGCTTTGTTTGGTGTTGTCTTTAGAGTCATTCTGTTTTTAATCTCTGTATTGGCTAATGCAATTTAATGTATGAATCCTATGTTGTTTTTTACAGGTTGCCTTTTAAACATCTGGCGAGGGACAGCAGACGGAAATTAGCCATTGGGGCTAAATCTGGCTCATTTATAGTTTTACTATTGATTAATGTGCAGTGTCCCTGTTTAAATAAATAAACTTCAAACTTCAGATGGAGATATGGAAGTGGAGAAATGAGGTTTACCTTCAATTGTATGAAGATCTAAAACACCACCTATGAAGCTAAGCCAGAGATAGCTTCCTGTGACTGCCTCACCACAGGGAGACCAGGGTCGTGAACTCAAAAGAGATACTGAAGGCCCGTCACTATAAATGAGGACAACCTCAGTGTCTTTCGAGCTTAAATAAAGGTTTGAAATGAAATGCCCCACACGCACACACAAAACAAAACACTGAAAAAGCTTCTCTCTGACCCCCTCCTCGACCTTGTGGGAAGAGTACAACTACTGTGTTTCGTATAGCGACGACAAGAGGAGACCGTCTGGTTTAATCCCCTTGGCTTTAGCTCGGTGACCTATCTGAAGCGAGCAGAGCTGGATTCATCACAACGCATCACAGCTTCCCCTTGGTTACTGTGGCACGTCGCCGTGCAGGTGGGCGGGGTCAGGAGTGGGTGAGGGGTGGGTCTAAAGCTCGCCTGCTGACCAGCTGAGCCAGTACCTCGAGGATACACAGATCCAAAACCATCTGTGTCACACACAAAAATACTACTACTACCGTGGTGTCTGCAGCACAAGCGTTACTGTTGGTGTGCGGCCAGTGCTTCACCCGGGATGGCTGGGGCTCAGTAGAGCGTGTCGTCCAATGACCGTAGGGTCGGTAGTTCGAATCCCGCCTCCCCATGTCGAAGTGTCACTGGATCCCAAATTGCTCCCAATGAATGTGTGAATGGGTGTGAGTGAATGAGAGGCCATTGTAGAGTGCTTTGGATAAAAGCGCTATATAAGTGCAGTACATTTACCATCCATTTACACCAGGGAAGTACACCGGGTACACCACTCAACCCTCTTCATAACCTCTTTGATACGTCATAACCTCTTTGAGATCTCTTAGGAAAGATATGAGTCGGTTAATGACTTCCTACTATAGCCTACATCAGAAAGCAGAAGGAAACAAACACGTATTGCAGTATTCTACAGAAACAGTTGAGAAAAGCACATTGCCTAACATATTGCCAAATTTGATTCATCTGCTAAAAATTTGCATTTACTTGTGTAGAGCTGAGTCAAGAATCGTGATTTACAGATCAGAGATCTAAACACAGATGATTCATATATATCGCATAGTTTGTATTCATGTCGAGTGATTGTGAAGATTCAAACAAATGATTCATGGAGAAAAAATAGCTACACTGCGTCAATCGTAGTAAAATCTGTAAGGTTTAAGTAAAAAACCAGGTGCTCTTCAAGGATATGGCAGTTTTGAATGATCCTGAGGCACTTCTGATGTAGATTAAAAGTCCTTTATTAACTCACAGACCAACGCAATTCGACTCAAACCGAGTCTTCATCGGGGTAATACTAAATGATTCATGGATTCAGTGGAGATTTGAATGATGATGGATCTGAGTGAAGCTCACCTGTCTGATGTTGCAGAAAGGTATATGACCAGGAACGTCCTGAAGGTGAAGATGCTTGAAGATGATGAAGCACACAGCAGTGACCCCTCGCATCCCTTTTTACCAGTCTCTTTTTCTGACTATCCGTCGAGGCCTATCTGGTAGGTTACTCTGTCCGTCCGTCTGTCTCTCTCAGACCTACAGACTTTCTGCTGTCTGTATTTGAATTTGTGTCAGTTACTTTCTGCTGTCTGTTTGCCTGCACCCCAGTGCTTCTGTCTGCAGAGACTTGTCAGGAAATACCAGCCTGTAATTGAGGAGTGAGTGGGTCTCTCTCTCTCTCTCTCTCTCTCTCTCTCTCTCTCTCGCACACACACACACACACACTCTCTCTTACTTCTCACTTCTCATGCGTTTCCTCTGACCTCTGAATGTGATGTACTTTTCTCTCCCTCCATCTGAAAACACACATCTCATCTTATCTCTTCCTAGCCTCATCCTTGTTGACACACACTTGCTCACGCTTGTTACGGTATGATTGGTGAACTCACATGTCTATGTCAGGCTAATTGACACATTTTATGTTCTGTGTTTGATGGCTATAGGGATCCTTTCAATGCAACTTGATCATGCTCACTCACGCACGCACGCACACACACACACACACACAGACACACACACACACACAGCCACACGTTTCCTGTTACAAAGGGGCAGTGAAGAGAAATATAGTCCTCGAGTTTGCCAGAAACACAACTTTTACGTGACTGGAAAGTGAAGAGGTAGTAGGCACGTTGGTTTTGGCAGCCTGGTCAATCAGGTGACTTTGACCACTATCAAAGAACAAATTATAAACATCAGAAGTTTATTTATTTTTTTATTAATTTAGAAAAATATCCGAACAGGCCTACATGTCATAGGCATACATTGCACCAGCTAAAACAACGCCAGATTCTTCAGGTGACGTCAGCTTTAAATATCCTAACAGAACCGTAATGATTATAGACCTCGTGGCGCAACGGTAGCGCGTCTGACTCCAGATCAGAAGGTTGCGTGTTCAAATCACGTCGGGGTCAGTTGTTTTTCTTTACAAACGAATATAATTTTAACAACATCGCCTAACGTATTGACAACACATGAAAAAAGTGCGAATTGACTATGAAAATTCTGTTTTCCCATTTCTTTATTAAAAAAAACATACATTTGCAAAGAAGAGATCTGAGAGAACATATATAAACATAATTTACAAATGCAAAAAATAGCCTAAATAGCCTGCAGGCTATTTACGATTACTATCAATGTGCTTACAATAGCCTACTACCTAATATGAAGTCTATTATAAATACTTCAGCCTATAGACTTTTGATAAGTCAACAATTTCTCAAAATTCTAACCATTCATTCCTCTTGAAAAAGGAGCGACATGGGATGGGGTTGGGTTGTGGTCAGCTCTTTGCGGTCTTCAAGCGGTCATGGTCCAGGGCGGGCCAAGGACTGGCTTACTGTAATGATAAGAAAGAATCAAGGAGTTAGAAAAAAAAAAAACTCTCACCCACTTCCTCTCCCTCCCTTGTCTGTCCCT
>NC_140250.1:2604905-2659905 GCF_949987555.1 Borostomias antarcticus | reverse complement strand
TGGCCTGGGGTTGGCACTATCGCCACCTGATGGAGAGACAGTGACATTGCAAATGAATTATGAAGGGACTACAGTTACCCTGTTAGGGTGTTGATTCTTATCAGTCTCTCGCCCAAGCAATTTAAAGTAATAGTTTATACTGGTGTTTTTCATGAATATGATTTAATTTATAGGTGACAATATGATTATCATACAGAATAGTGGTAAAAAACATTGAGTGTCATATAGCTCTTTCACACAAGCGCGTGCACACACACACACACACACACACACACTCTCTCTCTCACACACACACGCACACACAACACCATATATAGGCGTTTCAAACTTACATGCTCATCAATGGGATAGGGTTGTCCATCAGCCAGCTGGTTAGGGAGATACCGATCACCTTTGCTGACATCACATCCTACAACTATTAATGCCTCTGGGAAAAGCCCCAGATTACCAATATGGTCCGAGTGCCCGTGGGTGCCCACGACCAAGCCGATGTCAACCGGGTCGAGGCCCTTCTCCTTCAGTCGTGTCAGGAGGTAGTCCCGGTCCCACGGCCCTCCGGTGTCCACCAGGATAGTCTTGGGTCCGGTTAGAAGCGAGATGGTCCCGTCTGCTCGGAAAGTACCGTCCTGTTGAGACAGACAGTAGCCTACTTTGAGAACCGATATGGAGTAGGGTTGGCCCGTGATGTCCAGCTCTGTGTCAGACAATTCACTTCTTCTCGTGATCTTTCTACTGCCACATGCAGCGACTTGTCCACTTGCTTCCATCTCTTTGTCTGTGCCATAAAACCCACAGTGAATTACATTTACATTCGGGTACTTTTAAAAGGGTAGCTGACAGCATGACATTTCTGAACTCACTTTGTTGTCACAGTGCACCCGGTGTCTACGGTATGGCACGAGGGACAACTTGAAAATGAAAATGCTTGGCGTCAACGTGTCAACGCGTAGACCTCTATCGCCATCTACTGGACTCAGCCAGTTCAGGCAGTATCAGGAACTAGAGGCACCGCTGGTGTTTCCGTCAAGTACGGGGGAAGCATTTGCGCGGTGCACACAGTTAAAGTCACGTCACAGCTAGCCGAGACCTGTCACAGCTTCACAATGGAGACCCCAATGGAGAACCCAGAGATGGACCCTGTCAAAACTAGTATTTTCGACCCACTTAAGGGTCTCTTGCTGACCTATTTCATGCCAGAGTCGTGTTACGACGAGTTCTTCCTCAATTTCAATTTCCTGGATGGTGAGTACATACGTTGTACTGTCAATGCGAAGCTAGCAAGCAAGAAAGAGAAAAACACCTATGCTCTTCAACTTGCACAGTCTCATAAATAGAATAGGAATATAATAGAAAAATAGAAAGTTTATTTGCTACATATAATCAATACAGGTACATTGGAATTCTGTGCATTGCTTGTCCTTGAAGGAACTTATCAGCACTTAGCAATTCCTCATTCCAGTCCTGACTATGTAGCTGGGGAATGGTGGTGGTGGTGGTGGAGTGTGATTGAGAGATGCACGTGCAGCTGGCTATCTTTATAAAGATAACAGGATGTGGGACATAACGCATCGTGGGACATAATCCATGTGCCTATGTCATGTGATGAAGTGTCTCAACTGAATGAATGTGCCTGCACAGGTGATCACATCAGTCACTTACCACTGCCACGCAATGGAACCATGAATCAGTAGCATAATAATTGTTGGCTAGTGTCTGCATTTCATTCGGCAGTCTTGGCTGAAGAGGAACTGTTGTGACATCTTCCAGGAGGCGGAGCTTCGCTATACTGGGCACTACTTCATTGGATGTTATTGATGTTCGTCACTGATTTGCACTTTGCGGCAGTGAAGTTCTAGCTGCATAAGTTTTGCACTTTGGGGTACAAGGGTCTAAGATGAACGATTGATCATTGATTTGATTGCTTCTGTCTGCAGTGCCATGTCTGAAGATCGTCCTGAGCAAAGGCCTGGGCATCGGCATCATACTGGGCTCAGTGATGGGTAAGAAGAACAAGACATCCCATCTTCTATCCCCCTCTTTACCTCCTCTTATGTCTTTCTCTTTCTTTCTCTCTCTCTTGCTCACACGTGTGGGCAGGCGTGTGTGCGTACGCGCACACACACACACGCACACACTTTTCCCAGCACTATAAGCTATAAGCCATCTCTCCATCAATCTCTCCCTCCCTCCCTCCCCCTCTCTCCATCAATCTCTCCCTCCCTCTCCTTCGCTCCCTCACCCTCTCTCCATCAATCTCTCCCTCCCTCCCTCCCTCACCCTCTCTCCATCAATCTCACCCTCCCTCTCCCTCCCTCCCTCACCCTCTCTCTCCCTCCCTCCCTCCCTCACCCTCTCCATCAATCTCTCCCTCCCTCCCTCCCTCCCTCCCTCCCTCCCTCCCTCACCCTCTCTCCATCAATCTCTCCCTCCCTCCCTAACCCTCTCTCCATCAATCTCTCCCTCTCTCTCCCTCCCTCCCTCACCCTCTCTCCATCAATCTCTCTCGCCCTCTCTCCCTCACCCTCTCTCCATCAATCTCTCCCACCCTCTCCCTCCCTCCCTCACCCTCTCTCTCAATCAATCTCTCCCTCCCTCTCCCTCCCTCCCTCCCTCCCTCAGTGAAGTTGCCTCAGATCCTGAAGCTGATGGGGGCTAGGAGTGCTGAGGGTCTGAGCTTCAACGCTATCCTACTGGAGCTGTTGGCCATCACTGGCACCATGGCCTACAGCATAGCCAACGACTTCCCCTTCAGGTACACGCGCACTCGCGCGCACACACACACACACACACACACACACACACACACACACACAGGCACACCGACATGCATACACGCACGCAGGCATACACACACACACACACACACAGACATTCATACAAGCACACGCGCACACACACACACACACACACACACACACACAGGCACACCGACATGCATGCACACACACACACACGCACAAACACACACACAGGCACACCGACATACATGCACACACGCAGGCACACACACACACACACACAGACATGCATACAAGCACACGCGCACACACACACACACAGGCACACCGACATGCATGCACACACACACACACACACCCCTCAGGCACACGCGTGCAGGCTCAAAAGATAAAAGGCGTGTGTGCGTGTGTGTTCTCCCTCAGTGCGTGGGGCGAGGCGCTCTTCCTCATCCTACAGACGGTGGCCATCGGCTTCCTCATACAGCACTACGGCGGCCGGACGCTCCGGGGGGCGCTGTTCCTGGTCGTCTACTTCGGTCTGGTGTCCCTGGTGCTGTCCCCTGTCATGCCACCATCTGTGGTCACCAGCATGCAGGCCTTCAACATGCCCGCCGTCATCATCAGCAAGGTGGGTTTTCGGCTCAACCTGAAGAAGATCTGATTGGTCGAAACGTTCGCTTGTTTAAATAAAGTACCGGGAGCATTACGCTTGAGTGGCGAGTCCCCTTTTCAAGAATTGGACGCCTCTTTTCTACAGTTTGGTTCAGTACCAAATCAGTGAGGTGCGTAAGACCTACTTCAAGCTTTTAAAGGTTTTTTTGGCTACAAGCACAAACCCGGGTTGAAATCCGGTTTGGAATCGTTTCGGTTACGCCCAATGGCCGCTACCCAGTGGTATCGATCAGAAAAAGGCGCCACAGTTCGAAAAGAGTTTGATCTCTCTCTCTCTCTCTCTTCTCTCTCTCTCTCTCTCTCTCTCTCTCTCTCTCTCTCTCTCAGCTGATCCAGGCAGCCGCTAACCTCAGGAACGGACACACCGGCCAGCTGTCGGCCATCTCCGTCTTCCTGCTTTTCGCTGGCTCCCTCGCTCGCATATTCACCTCCATCCAGGTACGGCCTGGCTGGCGGGCGTGTGTCTGTGTGTGCGCGCGCGTGTGCGCGTGCGCGTGTGAGTGCGTGCTAGAACACCCAGTCGCCCTCGGTTGTCTCTAACCCCGTCTTCCTCCTCCTCCTCCCTCTTCGTGAACAGGAAACGGGAGACTCCCTGATGGCCGTCACCTATGTCATTTCCTCTCTCTGCAACGGCATCATCGCGTTCCAGGTGCTCTACTACTGGAACAGAAGCCCCGGGGAGAAGCAGAAGACTCAGTAGTCTGGGAAAGGTGGACACTATAGTCTCTCTAGGACACGTCTCACATGGCGCCTGGTCTCCTATAATAGCCTTGCCTGCTTTTTCACTAGATAACAGTTTATGGTTTCAGTTCAAAGTAGCATTCTATAAGGAGAGAAGGTTGGCCATTGGAGACGTGCGTAGACCCACACAGACCAGTCGAAACACTCCGCTCTGTTCGGCCGCGGACCAAACGCTACATTCAATGTGAATTCCAAGCATTTAAACCAAGAACCTCTCACTATAGTACTTGGCCCGTATGAGTAGATTTATATTAGATCTAAATTCATGTATATATTCCATATATATGCATATGGTAAGCTTCAGTTCTCTCAGAAAATAACTGACCTTGCTAGTTTTGAACCAGCCCTTTAGCTCAGGGAATGTTAGGTGGTGGGTTTCGGTCAGCGCGTTGCTTCTCTACAACACCGACCCCAGTGCAATACTCTGTTATCTCATAATTCCCTTCGTCAGCTTTTATTCCATCCCTAATGTGTAGAGAGGTGTTGTCGGTCCAGAAGTACTGTATGGGGTTCCTTCTAGAATGGGATAGTAGTAGAACACAACTAGCGAGGGAGGTAGAACATTCTAGATCAACCAATAGTTTGCTGTGAGATTCTTTCTCTGGGGGTTTTGATAGTAGAGCTCCCGGGTCGCTGAAGCTTTGTAGTCTGTTTTAGTTGGCTTTCAAGAAGCTGCGCTGAAACCAATAATTTTGTATTCCCAAGAAATGAAGTTGCACTTTCGACATGTTGTTCTGTCTTTCCATTAATTTGTCAGCAAACGCTGTGAATGTTTCGATGATGAATCGGATGCTGTAATTTATTCCATGAGTCAAAACATGAAATAATATTAAATTCCACTTTGATCTGAATTTTATAAATGGGAACATACATTTTAGGGGGCATTACAGTCCAAGTCATCTACATATTTTACCAGTGAGGTTCAGCCTCGGATCGAGTAAAGGTGCAGTCTGCTCTTTTCTGGACTGCATGCAAGCGAGAGCTACCCGTGTAGCGTGTCTGACAGAAATGATCAGATTATAGCATCCTGGGTTCATCCACAAGACTTGGGGTGATTGACGACATGGCTGTTAATTTTCCAAGTTGAAAATACAACAGAATAAATGTTTTTGGTCTGGGAATGTCTCATTCGTTTGTGGCTCTGGTATTCCCTCAAGACACAACGCCACCTGAAAAGTATCCACCCTACTTGGGTGTTATAATGCATTTTGTTGTGCTAAAAACTGGAATTAAAATGTATTTATTTAGAGGGTGGTATACATTCAAGCTGCGCTACGACTTCCAAGAAGTTGGAGTGTGATTCACGTTGAGGCCATGTAGGTGGAGACAAACTTTCAGACACGGTGGCTTTGCCCTCGCACACTATCTGGTCTAGAGGTCTGTGTTCCTGTCTTCATTTCTGTTTACTTCGCGGCCAGTGACTTGAGAGAATCAGAATCAGAATTCGGTTTATTTCCCAAGTACTTTCTCATTGCATGGTGCACAGATTACTTTTTCTTTAAGCGTAATAAAACAATAAGTTAAGAAGTAAGTTAAACGTAATACAAATATATACACAATAGAAGTGAAGTAGTGTGGCTGTTGGGTGTTCCGTAGTTCTAATGAGGAAAAGCCCATCTACGGACTGGCATTGAAGATTAGGCAGTTCCTGACTATGAGTCAAATCATCTGCCATTTTGTTTTAGCAATGTGTCAAATGTGTGTATCTCTTATCCAGGGGGTAACCCCACCCCTTTTTTGGGAGAAATCAGACATGGAATGTTATAAAAGGTTGTGACCCAGAAATTATACACACATATATATATATATATATATATATATATATATATATATAGGCCCAGGCCCCTACAGGTAGAGTTACTCAGCCCAGTAACTGGGCCCATGTATATGGCTGAATGAGTGGCGAAAACCACACACAACACACACACACACACACATGCATCTGCGGTCACCGGTGGAAGTTGTTCCCTGCCTTTCTCCCATCCAAGCCCGTCCTTCTCCAGGGCCAGCCAGGAGCAGTGGGCAGCCATCGTTCATGGTGCCCGGGGACCAAGTCCAAGTGCTCAGTCCAGGTCCTGGTCAGGGAGAGGACTGAAGAGCATCTATTCTTCTGCATGTTTTTTGTATTGGGTTCTTTGGGAGGAAACCCTGGAGATGTTCTTGCTCTGTGGCGCCTCAGTCCCTCCAAACAGGCCGTGTCCCCCTTGTACTCGACTGCTGTAAAGAAAAAAGCCTACTCTGGATCCAGACGTTCTGGCAAATTACAGGCCGATCTTCAACCTCCCCTTTCTCTCCACGGTGTTGGAAAAAACGGTTGCAGCACAGCTCCAAGAACATCTCAACCTCAACAACCTCTTTGAGAAGTTCCAGTCTGGTTTCCAACTGGCCCACAGCACTGAAACAGCACTACTTAGGGTCACGACGAATGACCTTCTGATGGCTGCTGATGCTGGCTCCCCCTGCCTTCTGATTCCTCTGGACCTGAGTGCAGCGTTCAGTACAATCAACCTCTCCAAGCTCCTCAGACACCTCCAAAACTAGCGGTCTAGCAAGCCCTGAACTGGTTCTGCTCCTATCTGTCAGACAGAATATCTCCCTAGGGGTGTCCAGGTCTCAGGCGTTCACGGTCACGTGTGGTGTCCCACAAGGATCTGTTCTTGGCCCCATTCTGTTTATGCTCTATATGCTCTCCCTCGGTTGTATCACCGGCAGGCATGAAATATCATTCCGTTGCTACGTCGATGACACCCAGCTGTACGTGAATACGGCCCCAAGTCCCATGAAGAGCTGCCAGGTGTGCAAGCCATCTGATGATGAACTCTACTGTACATGTGCAGAATTAATTTGCAGAAAGCACACCGTGACGACATGTCACTCGCAGTATAATTATCCACAGACACACATATCCACTTCTTATCCACCACTACTGATGTAAAAACGTAACAATTTAAATATATTTGCTGTTATAGTGTACCCACTTCAGTCACTACACCACTGGTCTATTGTGTGCTATATAGACACACAGATAGGGCCTACATACACACACAACTTGTTCATATTGCTAATTTCTTGTTCTTTTTTTCATTTCTGATTCTAAATATTCTAAACATGGCATAAATAAAGTGTGCGTTCAATAAAAATACTCATGACCAATTTGGCTTGATTTTAAAGGGTGGTGCGGAAAGCAAATATTTTGCTGTGGCAGCGATTTAGAGTTTACTGTATGTTGACTGTAGATTCCCAATTGAGAAGGTTGTGCACCCATGTTATGATCCTTGAAGGTCCTAGATACCATTTCTGGATCACAACCTTTTATAACATTCCATGTCTGTAAAACTCCCTTTGCCCCCTGGGTATGTCCCATATACAAGTAAGCTATAAATAGAATAAAAGTCAACTTCACAAATTTATTTAGATTCATTTATTTTCATTATATAGATTAGTTAGGTCTTTGATCATTTAGTTCTGAGTTTGACTCGTTTTCCTCAGTGATGTCATCTACTTTTTCTCAGTTTCTCAGGCGCTCTTTACCATAACATTATTTTTCACTACGTCTGTCCATCAATCGCCTCCTTTCTTTACCTCTTTTCTTCTCGCCACCCCCCTCTACTGAAAAGACCCTTCGTCTCTTCGCCCCTCCCCCCTCCCTCCTTCTCTCCCCCCCTGACAGTCCGTCAACCAAACCCCCCATCTAAGAGACCCCCACTTTAACTCTGACGCCCACGGCAACCAAGATGGGACAGAGCTAGGAAAACATTAAAGCTTGCTTATAAATAAATAAACAAACAAATGAATAAGAAATAAATGATTATTATAAATACTAGTCTCTCTCTGCACACTTTCTCTCCTCAGATCTTCTATCGGTCAGTGTTCTGTACGTCTTTATTTGTGTCTCAGTCTTTATTTGTGTCTCAGTCTTTATTTGTGTCTCACATAAAATATTCTCTCTTTACGTGAAGGCACTGAAGAAAAGAGAGAAAGAAAGAGTGTGGAGAAGGAGAGAGAGAGGAGAGAGAAAGAAAGAGAGTGGAGAAGGAGAGAGAGAGGAGAGAGAAGAGCAAGAGGAGCCGTATTCCAACATTCTGATTCTGAAAGACAGAAAAAGAGGGTGAGTAGAGAGACTAGTATGTTAAGAAAGAGAGAGAAAGAGAGAGTTATCTGGACAGTGGAGGGCAGTGGAGCAGGAGAGGGAGAGAGAGAGAGAGAGGGGGGGGGGGGTGAAGCAGCAGGAGAGTGTGTGTGAGGCTTTAATGAGCAGACTGGAGGAGAAGAACAGAACGCATGGAAGAAAGAGGGAACACACTCATTGAGACAGGGGGGCCCAGCAGGCAGGCAAGCCAGGAGGCATATCTGATTGTGTGTGTGTGTGTGTGTGTGTGTAGATCCCTAGATTCGTTAGGCCGTATCACCTGTGTGTTCTCAACTTGGGAGGTCCCTCCCCCCCCCCTCCCCACACACACACACAATCTCATTCCACTGCCGCTGAAGTAGAGTCAGCCACTGCGCTCCTTAATCACCTTCATCATCGTCGTCATCGTCACCATCACGTTTTCGGATCTCTCTAAATGTGCGGCCCCGACTGTTCTTCTTATCTACCTGTTCTGATCACGAGACTTTGTTTCCCATCTTGCCCCATCTCTGCCCAGCCCCGGAACGCCCCATCTCCCCGCCTGTGCGGGGGTGTTCGGACCGGCTGATAAGGGCACCCCTTTCATATCGGGCCCGAACGGTTCAGTCACAGCCACCTGTATGCACTGGGGTTAAATGTAGCAGAGTTCTACTCCCTTCTTTTATCAGTGCATCAAGGAACGCGCTGTAGGTGGCTTGTGATGCGTTGTTTTCTTACATACTGTACATGCAGTACACACACACACACACACACACGCAACACACACACGCTACGGCCTACCTGTACACACACTAACCTCCCTAACCCTCCGCCCACCCTTACACAAACATAAAAAACAAACATGCACTCCAGCGTTTCATTGTACGAGGGAATATCGTGTATATATGGCAAATAAACCACTTTGAACCTTGAACACCCCTCTCTCTCTCTCTCCTGTCTCCTCCCTCTCTCCCTCAGTCTCTCTCTCTCTCCTTCCCTCCCTCTCTCTCCCGGGCTCATTAGGGTCACCTGTCAGTCTCTCACTCAGACATGGGTAAACACCTCCTCTATTAGCAGCATTAGCTGTGCTGTCTAATGCCCGCTGTCTGTCAGAACAGACTGCAGCTGCACAAGCACACAGGTGGTCCCTGTGACTCATACACACACACACACACCCTACAGCTAACCTAACTACTATAAACCACGTGACTGACACGCACACACACGCACACACCCTTACTTCTAATTTCACTTAGGTGTGCCACCATGTGACTGACACGGATACACACGCATGCACACACTTTACACACACACACACACACACACACACACACACCCTATTACGCGGACTAACACATACTGTACATAGGAATACAGTTAGTCAATCAAGGCCCGTTCTATTTTAACTATGTAAAAGGCCCATCTTTCTAATGAACTCTGGTCACTTTCTTGGGACGGAATCTTTAATTTGACATCTGTGTTAAGAGAGACCTACGGAGGTTGCCCACAGTGATTTGCGGTCTGGGATCTGTGTAAGAAACCTATTGAAGTCTCGCCAGTAGAATATTGGCACCGTTTGGTGTTGAGTTGCTTGGTAATACTTTGGTAGCTTGGCTACATTTCAACATATCTGTGAAGAAGGGCTTTATCATCATTCTCTCATTTCCGGCAGTAAGTGTTTGTGTTTGCGCGTTTGTGTGTGTGTGTGTGTGTGTGTGTGTGTGTGTGTGTGTGTGTGAGAGAGAGCGGCTGGAGCCTGACCAGATTGCTTTTAATCTAATCCTTTTCCTTTATGTGTTTCTCAAATTCGTGAGGTGCTGGAAAGCAACCGACTGTAAACGCTGGTATGTCAGCCAAGCAGGCCTCACAAGTTCTGCCACACACACACACACACACATCTACACACTCTCTCTCTCTTTATTTTCTCTCTCTCTCTCACTCACACACACCTATCTGATCAGGGCTGGCAGTGGAGTGTGGCTGCTCCGACAGCTACTGTTGAGAGATGGGCGAGGGAGGAAGAAACACACACCTCCCTACCGCAGACTCTCTCTCTCACACACACACACACACACACACACACAGAGAAACGGCACTCCATCGTCTATCAACCTGCTGGGCCACGTCATCGAGCTATACAGCAGTACATTAACTTTGACAATCCCTTACGACACGCAAGTAACACTTTATTTTTGCACATAATTGCAGTCAGGTTTTCTGATAGACCTGTAGTTTGAGGGACTGCCGTCTTTAGTCGTGGGTTGCCAACCGCGGCATCACACATGTATGTGATATCGCAGACATACGATTCAAACGGTCACCATCACTTGGTAAAGAACTCCGCCATCAGAGATGGGCAGACAAGTACCCTCATGTGAATTACAAGGTCAGACAAAACACTGGCTCTTATCGGCTTATGATTTAGGCATCCCCGGCCCCCCCCCCCCCCCGCCCCCCTCTCTCTCTCTCTCTCTCTCTTTCTCTCTCCCCTCTCCTTCCTCCTTCCGCTCCCCCCCTCCCCTCTCAGAGCTAGCCCGTCGTTGCGTGACTGGGGCCGCTCAGCTGCGCCGTGTGAGCGTGAGTCCAAAAAATGCCGCGGATCCGGCGCTCTGTGACATTTCAGTCAACCGTGGAGGCGCTCCACCAACATCACCCACTCACTTACCCGAGCAAACAGCGCGCAAACCCGTGCAATCAGGGAGTGGTAGGGCTATATTAGCCAGTCAATCACATACAAGTCAACGTTTAAAAGGTTTGCCAAACTGCACATAGCTCTGAAAGTCACTTATCATATCGAAGTCTTAGCCTGTAAAAACTCGTTTTATCGTGTTAATGTGTTAAAAGTGTAAGGGGAATTCCCTTTTTTCCTTTTTTAAAATCCAGCAACGACTTAAGTCTAATTCACTCCGTGCGTAAAAAAAGCCCAGCTAGGTGTTTGGATAGCGTGGTTAGGTGAGAAGCCTCTCTGTGATGCTCTCGTCTGTACGGGTGCGCGCACGGGTGGGGTTTGTGCCATGAGAGCGCGAGGAGGAGTGTTTGCCCTGCGTGCGAGAGAGGAGCGGCTCGCAGGCTTCCCGAGGAATGCAGGTAAATAGTACGCATGGGTTTGTTTCCATGGCGACTTTTGAAGTGGTGTTTCCTGAAGCTATATGTTGACAAAAAAAGCTTTTCTTTTTGTGTTTACATAATCCCCAATCTCCTTTCTTGGGAATGTATTGAGAAGAAAAAAGAGGCAAAGCACTTGTCCCTGCGTGTTAATTAACTGCAGGCAAGATAGTTGGTAGGCCTAACATCCCCCCGAATTAGGTGTGTGTAGGTCTATGTAGGCCACAGGCCTAATGTGTAGCAACGGAAATGTCGGTGTGCGCACATAAAAGCGAGACTCTTGGGTGACTACCTGAGTCATACACACACAAACTCTCTCTTTCACACTCTCTCTCTCTCTCTCTCTCTCTCTCTCGCACACACACACACACACACTCACTCTGACACACACAGAGCCTCTCTGTTTCTGTTCTGGTGACCACAGCTTCTCGTAAGACTTAAAAGTCACACCGCCCGGCATCTCCCACGCACTTTTCTAGCCCCGGCTCACCAAATCCATGGCAACCACTTGTTGAAGCCTCACTGCCCGTTGCTAAGAGATTGGACGTATTCGACCAGAAAATCCTATCCCCACTACCCCTGCTAACCCCCCCCCCACACACACACACACACACACACACACACACACACACCGCCTCACATCGACCTCACCAAATCCCCCCCCCCTCCCCAACCCACTCCAAACGCGAAAGCCCATATCTAACTTCCGCTAAAGGGGCAACAAACTTTATCAGCTTTAAAATGAGTGAATTAATAAGATATAGCCTAGACTAGACGTGAAGACCTACATGGCCCTCATTGAAGAGCGTCCTTCTTGCATCTCTATTGCCATCTGGCATCAAGTTTTTGCGCATGACCACCAGTGTTCTCGCAGTCTTATTCATCCTTAATAATTGTGAGTATAGCCTAATCTCTATACAATATTAATTCAAAAATTCCGAATTATTGACTTAAATTAATTGACATTCTGAGTGGTGCGCTTAGTTATGGGCTATAGCCTAGTGGCCTACCAATTTACGGGCTTTCTTGGCTAGTTTCACAGTCCGAGTTGCCAGGGAAACGGTCCGTGTGTTGGGAGAGACTGAGAGAGTTGGGTCCTGAATGTCAGATTGTCAGAGGGAGCACGGTGGGTTCACTCACCCTCACCTCCTCTCCGGAGCGCTCATCTTTTCCCTGCTCCCATCCCCTCCCCTCTCTCCCCGATTAGCCGGTGCGGGCTCCCCTATTTCCATGAGAATGGCGACGGGCGGTGAAAGGGTTAAGCCTGAGCCGGAGAAGAAGGGGAGACGGAGCCCCGAATGCAACGCTAATTTTCTGCTCGGCGGGGGAGCGAGAGAAAAGGAACAAAGAGCCCTGAGGGAGTCGCAGAAGACTCAGCCCCTTTACTATGTGCACCTGCGAGCTCAAAAGCTAGGGACAATTGTGCCTCCGAAACGGCCAATTACGACCCGGCCAGCCACCCGCTTTCTCTCCGGAGAGGGAGAGAGAGGTGGAAGGGAGGGGAGAAGAGCAGAGAGAGGGGGAAAAGTGAATTTAAAAGAGGGAAGAGAAGAAAGTAAATGATCGACCCTAAATCATTCCGCGCGCTACCCCGCCTCCCCAGCCCCGGACGCCCATGTTCTCGACCGCAAACTTAAAAAAAAAAAATGTCACCCCTCTCTAAGTAGTATTATTTTAAGCGTCGTAAGCAGAACGCGTCCACCTGTGGCGCCGCTGTTAACCGTATAGGCCAAACGGGCTCATTTTGATTGGCCGCATGTCGCGATTGTTCCTTCTCGGGTGAGGTCATCGCTTACACACAGCTGATGGCGACTACAGCAAAATTGATGCTAGCTCAACTGAAATCCTTTGTAAAATAAATCACCACATTGATAATAGACCCATATTGACCAATGGTTTTTGAAGTTGTCCAACAGTTGGAGAATTCTGCTAATGCTATTATTTATCAGAAACTTTGCTCATCCCTCTTTTCATTGCAACTGTTGTGGGAAATTAGATGTTTGATTTACCACTCTGATAAATCTGTTTAATCTATATGAGCCATTTGCAGATGTGGATTATTCACAAAGCAGCCACACAAAGGGCGCACAATCCAAACAAAGACTGAAACGAAAATATAACATTTGTTTTAACTTTTTATTAATCCTTTTTTTGTTTGTCATCATTGCCATACGAACAATGACAGTTTTCAACCAAAAAACAAGACCCTTAGTATAAGAGTCTTTAAAAAGATTTTATACACTATGCACAACAACCTTGCAAGTCTTCGCATCATACAGTATATTTACAACCAAGAGTATTAACATAGCCTACTAAAATAGAAATACAAAAGTGAAAAATAAAAAGTTACGTTTTTACACACTTGGATTGCAATGTAAACATTCATGAGTTCATTATTACTTTCATATAAATTACATCATTCCAAATCCCACGAGATTTAAAAGTGATAGTAGGCTCTCTCGATAGTGACTAATTCCCTTTTTCAATACAAGCATGTTCTTGTTAGTTAATGGATTGCACAATACTATTAAGTCACTGCCCAAACATGACCAATTATGCAGCTCTTTCAACTTTCCTACAAGAATCCTCCCCTCTTTTGCTGACAGATACAAAGACATTTTCCCCACACCTAACTCATTAGCAGCACTGGTTAACTAGTTATGAAGAGGATTAAAGATTCGAGTCAGATACAAACAAAGGAAACCTCACAGCCATAGTTTGAGGCAACCATTTCATGACAAACTTAAAGCAGACTTAGCGGATGGATGGGATTGTAAGAATAAAATGTAATGTGATTTAAACAAGTTCCTATGAAATTACTTGATTTTTACAACATTTAGAGAGACTGGCTAGATAGGTCCAATCAGCTTTACCGGTCACCATACAATCACATGTGGATGCCTATGGACATCATCATACAAGTGTGCTTTGTTATAAAAAATAAAAGTTTTTATTTTCCAGTTCGAGGCAAACAGTGAGATTGAATGCTATGCAAATTGAATTGTAAAAATCTGATTAATCTATGGAGTATACAAGAAATTACAAAGTAGTAAAACATCTGGTTTTAGACTAGGAAGAGCAACTTGGGAACATTTCCAGTAGTGATGCAACACTAAATATGTATTAAGAAAATGGGTCAATACCTGTCTAATTCAGGCTACATGACACAGGAAGACTTGAATCGCAGCAGCAAAAGATGTTAACTTAAGTTAAAAGGTTAAATTTAGACCCCCCAAAAACATTTTAAAAAAAATCGGTGGGGGGTTGTATACGGCGTGTCGCTCAACACTTCAGTTGCCCATTGTCCAATATCCATGCATATCATTCAAAAAGCTGCAATGTATTGTAGATAGGTATACTAAATAGTGTTAATATGGATATTGGACCGGACAGTTATCTTTCTACTTCCTACACTGGATCTAGTGAATTCATAAGATTGTCCAACAGGCTCATTACCATGTCAACCTAAAGGATTGGGAGTTTAAAAACAACAGCGCGCAAGTTACCCAAGCACAAGGCACCAAGTGGCCATATACTCATAAAAACATCAGACTTGTCATTCAAGTTATGATCTGTGCGCGCCCCGCCCCCTCCTACCCCCCGAGTTCGCTCAACCTTACACCCCGTGCCGTTCTTTCCAGAGGAGCCCCCCCCCCCCCCTCTGTTGGGTCACGCAACGAACCCGGTTCTAGAATCAGAATCCTCAGTGTAGGGGGTCATGTGATTTGTATGTCACCGGCCCCTGCAGGGTTTTCGATTGGCTGACCCGGTTCCCAGCGCATCCCATGGGTGCCTCTTTTGTGTGGCTAGTTTGGTGACGGTGGGGATTGCCCAACACGGCGAGAGGAACCAGTGCGGGGGAACAATGCAGGGGAGGGAACACAATAGAACATTCATGGAACCCTCATCGTGTGTCGGAACACTGAGGAGGGTTCCGGAACATCAGTTGTTTTTTTTGTTTGCTTTTGTTTTTTGGAACAGAAGTTAATGCCAAGTTCATACGGGCTCTAGAAGAAAAACAAAACTATGTACAACAAACAAACACACAAACAAAACAAAACAAACAAAACATGCTTGGAGGCATCATCTATATATATATACAGTATATATATATGTACAGGAGTCCTTCATAATCAGACGTTCCACGGGGGTGTTGGTTCGAGTGAGGGACCCAGCCTGTGTGGGACAGATGAAGGGATGGATGGAGGGATGGAGGACGGAGGGGGGGAGTAGAATAGACTTTGATAAAACGTGAGGAGGTAGAAAAATAACCTTTTATATACAGTCACTGCTTGTAATGCAACACAGGACCTGGGAGCGCGGTGTGTGTGTGTGTGTGTGTGTGTGTGTGTGTGTGTGTGTGTGTGAGAGAGAACTTGGGGTTTCAGAGAGTGTGTGTGTGTGTGTGTGTGTGTGTGTGTGTGTGTGTGTGTGTGTGTGTGTGTCCCCGCACACCTGATATTCAAATCCCAAACTGGAACCCTTTAGTGAGTGTGAGACGCTGGGTACGGCGCCCGTGTCTCGTCCCGGTCCACGCGAGCCGGCGCCCGCGTCCGTCCGTCTTTATCGTGTCCCCCGGGACCCCCCTCCTCAGATGTGTGTGAGCGGGACCGTGCCCCCGAGGTAGTGCTGCTGGACGGTGGTGTAGCCCCTCTGCGCCCCCGGGTCGCCCGCGTCGCCCCCGGGGATGTACATGCTGATCATGTCCCTGAGGTCCCCCTGCAGGGGCCCGCGGTGGTGGTTGGGGCCCCCCGTCGGGGAGTGGGACACGGGCTCCGGCTTCACCATGGACATGACCTGGCCGGGCTGCTGGGGGCTGCTGCTGTAAGACATGGGGCTGGGGAGAGAGAGAGAGGGGGAGGTGGTGGTTAGAGGGCGATCGGTATGAGAGTTTGAGCTATAGTCAAATGTTGAAAGTCCTTTTTTGAGAGTGCATTTCATTTTTCTGTGAGCTTGGCTTCTTTTTCTTTTAAAAGGGCGTTATTTGGACTTCCTGGCGAACTTGCGTGGGGTACGGTGAATTCAAACATGACGAGGACAGACAGGCGTTTTAACGAGTCGGGGGGGGGAGTTACATCCTGCTTCTTCGCAGAGAATCTGTAGGACTTATTGGGTGCAGTGGGAAGGTTGTGGTTATCCGGATGCATTCCTTCCATTGGATAACAAGTATATAAACTACTCCAATTTATGCACCCAGCTGCCTCAAACTTGATCTTCCTGAACATTGAGACAGTCAGTGACTTGTCCAGCCTGTTCTCCATGTTCTACCTGAGATATTGTATTGAATTGGTATGTAGACTGTAAGAAGCACAGTTGACGCCTGGGATGTCTATTTATAAACCAAGTAAGAATCAGGTGGGGAATGCTTGGTGTGTGTTCAGGTGGGGAAGGCTTGGTGTGTGTTCAGTGTTCAGTTTTGACGTGTGACACAGAGGGAGTCACTGAATACATGGGAAAGCCAGAGGTTATGGAATCCTTGTTTACAAACCAAACCATGGCTAGCAACAGGACAGGCCCTGACAAGTTAGGCCACCAACACGACTGGACAACCTTAATCTGAACAAGAGAAACTCAACATGCAGTTTTAGACCTACCCACATAAAACAATCACCCTAACTTCTTACAGATACTGTGGGCGAATGACATTGTGAGGAGTGATTTCAATGTGTTCATATAAGTCTCCCTTTGTGGATCTCTTGACATCTCCCAGGCCTCTGCAGAGAACTGCACCACAAGAGTTGTTTTGAGTGAGGTGCAGGAGGGAATTCTGGGTAAAGGACCACACACAAAGCTTTTCCATTCAATGAGCCAGCCTCACAAAACAAGAGGCCCAGAAAAACAACTTGGATTTTAGAAAAATGTTACATTTTAAATGGTGTTATCAGAATAACTTTTCTGTGAAAATTTAAGAATAAATAAGATAATTATAATAAAAACTAGCCTCACATGTGCCCAGCTCTGGCCTATCGCCTACTAATCTTCTCTTGGGGTGGAAACGTATGAAACTAAGAACCAATATTAGGCCTATATCTATGATTTAGTTTATGTAAAATAAACATTCATCAGCCAACCGTTTATCGTATCTACAAACAGACAACTTTGACAAAACCTAGTCGCCATTGTGCTGCATGGAAGAGGGTTCTGAGGCAGTCTAGGCGTTTATCTTTACATTTCTGACAGTCGAGCAAATCCAGTTTGGCAACAAACAACTCAAGGCTTACAGGATTAGAACTAGCCCTAAATCTTAAGACGAAATTCATCAATCATCTATGAGTGTTTGTGCCAAATGTTTGTTGATATAATGACAACTGAATCACGTCATAGTCCGTGTAAATACATTTTACTTTAATATGGTTATTATCTTTTAAAGAGTAGACCTATTGACTAACTTTAGGCTATATAAAAAAACATTTACATAGCCTATTGCCACTACTCACTATTAAAATGTTCTTTTGTTAAACGCCCAATAACAAGTAGCCTAGGCCTACATTTAAATGCAAGTAATTTAGCATATTGCTTTTATCCAAAGCGAATAACTGGTGAAGGTTAAATCTTGGCCAAATGAATATTTTCTGTTAATAATTGGTCTTGTCAATGAGGCCACGCGCATTTTGATGAATAATTAGTGTTGATTAGAGATTCTACAGCGGCTACATAAAGGGCACTGAACAGGCACTTCACTGAAATCCCATCAAATTGTGCATGACAAACTAAATGTAGGCTATGATTATATAGGACTAAAATAGCTATTGACAACAATTACGCACACGTCAAGCAAATGGCCTTTCGTGCAAGTCAATTTAAACTAATGCACCTTAATATGGTTTTAATAATTTAATTACGTGGATATAATTTTTCAAGTGCTCATAAGTGCACCTGCTCAAAGCTCAAACGTATAATCACAACAATGGGGAAATGGAGTAGGCCTACAGCCTAAATCACTATAGTGACGATACTACAGGACTCAAACTGGATTTCCATGTAGCCTCACCCGACCAACCTCGTAGTACCCGGATTAGTCAACCAAATCAACATGTGGGAGGTGTACACACCTGTAGGAGTTGCCGCCGTTCATGTACGTCTGCGCCGCGGTCATGGCAGGAGGGTACTGGAGAGCTGACAGGTCGTAGCGGTGAAGCTGCTGGGTGTAGCCGAGGGCCTCGCCCTGCATGCCAGCGTAACCGCCAGTGGGGCCCCACCCATAGCTCTCCATCCTGGGGCTGCCGCCTTGACCCTGCACGGCGGCCGCCGCCAGCAGGTTGCCCGCGGACAGCGGATACTTGCCCACCTGGTTGTCCTTCTTCAGTAGGGGCTTGGTCTTGCGGCGGGGCTTGTACTTGTAGTCGGGGTACTCCTTCATGTGGACGGCTCGGAGACGCTTGGCCTCGTCGATGAACGGCCTCTTCTCGGCGTCAGTGAGGAGCTTCCACTCCGCGCCCAGCCGCTTGCTGATCTCAGAGTTGTGCATCTTGGGGTTCTCCTGGGCCATCTTGCGCCGCTGGCCCCTAGACCACACCATGAACGCGTTCATGGGCCGCTTGACTTTGTCCATGGGGTCTCCCCCGGGGGGACACGCCGATTTGGACCCAGGGTGAGAGTTGCCCATGCCGGTCACCGGGGACATGCCCTGAGGTGTCTGGTGCGACTGGGGCTGACCAGAAGGCTTCATCTCGTGTTCCATCATGCTATACATCATTGCCTCGAGTTCTGACACAAATTAGATTAATTTTTAAAAAGTATTAAAACGACCTAAACCGTCCCAGCCTCTGTCGCCGCTTACCTGGCGACTTTTGGCTGTGGTTTTCCTGCTGTTGCACAAGTGGAGCTGCGCGCACCAAGTGTACAGAATCAACTAATTATAACAAGACGCACCTGGATTAGAAACCCCGTGGAAACGCACGCGCGGGTGTTATATTACTAGCCCGTGAGAAGCGATCATTACCTCGACGGGAGAATGTAGAAGGAAAAACGCCGGGTTGTTTGCTTGCTGTAAAAACAAACAAACTCCTTGTTTATATCTCTCGCCCTTAACTCGCGCAGCACAGAATCGCAGACAACCACTTGTAGAGCATTGATTCAGCCAGACTGGAGAGATCTGCGTGATGACAAAAAGTTCTTCCTTTCACTCGTGCTAATTGTATTGCGGTCCGGACCAATCCCCGGGCGCGGAGGGTTTCCTCGTGCGCGCCCTCATTTGCATGACAGAAGGGCGGGTGCGGTGATCCGGTGATCCGGTGAAGCACTTGTTGATGCGGAGGAGCGATATAGGGAGAGTGAGTGTGTACGCTCTCAATGACCAAACCAATAATCCAGAAACCTATTACTTATAAGTGAGTAAATGCAGCCTTCTGTCATTAGAATAAGATAAGAAGAATGGATGCTATATAAATCCGTTCGATGGCGTAAGGCTCTCTGTGTGAATGGATGGTGCCTAATATTGGCCCACATTACATTTAGCCTACATTACAGTCGTTTAGCTGACGCTTTTATCCCAAGCGTTTTAGAATTTGCCCAATATAGCCTAAACTCCAATTAGGATTTTATTTAACCTAAATGTTTATAATATGTTTATAATAGACTATCTTCAGACATAGTACGGTAGCCTATTAAGGTTATTTAACAAATGTATACATATCATAACATGCGGACTTAAATAGTAGCCTCAATGTGCCAAATGTGTTTTGATTCGATCCCAAATAGCCTACCAATTTAATTCCACAACAACTCGGTTTTTTTTTTCTCCAGTAAACGAATTAACACTTTGTTGTGTCTGAGCTTGTTTCTAGACGTCTGACCTCTTCAAACGATTGCTATAAAGACGTGGCTCTATTCGCTGTATTGATTCGCTTTACAATAGCGCACAGAATGACTTTGGGCCCATGAGAAAGGAAAGGGTCTGTTGGTTTGGCCAAATAGCGCTTTTATTATGCTCCCGTGGAAGGTCTTTGTTAAGAGCAATGTTTCCCAAACCTACAAGGAACATGCTGGTTTTCTTCTCAGCTCTAGGCTACTACACCCGACTTCATTTGGTCTTTTCATAGCGACCTGACGTCATTCGGGGATGCCCGTCCCATAGGGAAAATACAACAGAGCCTACAACTTTTCATTAGATACTGTAGGTTTGTTATTGTATAGCTGTAGCTATTTGTTTGAATGAATTAGGCTCCGCTAGAAAGTCTTGGCAAAGCCTATGTAAATCAAAAGTTGCACACTTTAAAGCTGTACAAACGGGTTTTTTAATTTTCATTTTAAATATGAAGAACTTGTTCTCATTTGATTGATCGGCCAGTTTAAAGGCAGGTGTCGCCGTCCTTTCGCTGTCCTAGATTCTTCTGCGGAATCAAACCGCCAGCGCCCGTGAGCGCACGTGAACCCACTATCTAACCGCTCGAGACTAGAGGCATTCCCCGAGCCTTGGTGGTGAAATCTAGGCCTTTCTGTCACAGATAGGGCTACTCAACACAGGCATTGTGCAAAAAAAAACTTTACTACAAAGGGTCAGTCCGGGCCATCAATTACCAACATCTCCAGTGGCTTGTAAGACAATAGTGTTTTTAACAGAAGGCCTTTGCCTGTGACAGTCTGTGAGTAGCAGCTAGTTACAGGGTTGTGACAGTGTGACAGCTCTTTGTTACAGTGATACTTAAGCTAATGTCATTCTGTCATTCTGGCGTTGCAGGTTGTTGGACCTGACGATGAGTAACGACTCAGGTGAGAGAGGGGGGGAGGAGAGGGAGAGAGAGAGGGAGAGAGGAAGAGAGAGAGGAGGAGACCGTGCTCTCAGTTGATAGTTGATGAAGTCTCAGCTAGGAGAGAGAAGGAGGGGCTTACCCCAGGTGAGAGAGAAGGAGGCGCTTACCCCAGGTGAGAGAGAAGGAGGCGCTTACCCCAGGTGAGAGAGAAGCTTCTCTGTCTCAGGTGAGACTTTGAGTCACCTCTCACCTGACTGACAGATGCCCGTAAAGACTGTTGTGAGAGGGGTGTGTATGTGTGTGTGTGTGTTAGGGAGAACGAGAGAGAGAGTAAGTGTGTATTTACATGTCTATGCAGCAGGTGTAGCACTACTGCATGTGCGTGTTCGAGTGTGTGCGCTTGAGTGCAGGTGTGTGTGTGCGTCTTTTGTTAGCCGCAGGTGTGCAAGCGTGTGCATGCCCCCGTGTGTGTGTGAGAGTTTAAGCATGTCCCCCTGCGTGTGTGTGTGTGTGTGTGTGTGTGTGTGTGTGTGTGCGCTGCTCAGGGTGCAGGTGTTCGTGACTGACAGTAACGCCCTGACGCCAATCAAACCAAGGATTGTGGGACTCCACTCTGCCGTTTCCGTTTCCAAGACAACCCCCTTTGGAATCTTTTCCAACAAGCCCCCCCCGTCCCCCCTGGCCCCCCTCCCTCTCTCCCTCCTTGGTTCTCTGGTTTTTATATTCAGAGTTTTACCCAGTCTGGTTTTCCCCCCCCTTTTTTTTCCTTCTTCGTAACAAAAACAACTCAGCAAGTTCAGTCTGACACACACACTCACACACGCACACGCACACACATGCACACGCACACAAACACGCACACACACACACACGCGCACACACACACACACGCACACACACACTCATACAAGCACAGTTGCTCCTCTCTCTTGCCCATTTTTCTCTCCCCTCACGTCCTTCCCCATCACCCACTCACCCACTCACTCACCCACTCACTCACCCACTCACTCACTCACTCACCCACTCACTCACTCACTCACTCACTCACTCACTCACTCACTCACTCACCCACTCACTCACTCACCCACTCACTCACTCACTCACTCACCCACTCACTCACTCACTCACTCACTCACCCACTCACTCACTCACTCACTCACTCACTCACCCACTCACCCACTCACTCACCCACTCACCCACTGACTCACTCACTCACCCACTCACCCACTCACTCACCCACTCACTCACTCACTCACTCACTCACTCACACACAAACACAGACGTTCTACGCACACACACACGCACACACACACCACCCACCACTTTGCCTGGGCCCACTTCTTTGTCCATGTAAAATCCTGTTTTCAAGTCCTTCAAAGTTGAAGTCCGTGGGCAGCAAGTTACAACAAGGTTTCCATTCCTGCCGCCCCACAAAGGAGAAGCACTTTCCCTATTGTCCACGGCCCTTTCCCGGCTACTAATGGGCCTGTTGCTCACCACCTGTGCCTTTGTGTGCTATGTTTACTATTAAAAGGCCCTAATCGCTTAAATGTGGGTTTCGTTCACATGGGTACATATGTGTTTTACAATGGCAGCACTGCCAGCTTGCGTGGATCCTTTTGGGTTTGTTGGTCCGGTCTTGTTGTTGTGGACCTGCGGGCCAAACAGGAACCAACCCTGGCAGATTAGTAAATGAGCAGCTTGGCTATTTCACTATTGATGACAATATTGACAGCCTTCCGCTCCCCATGAGGCTTGTTGTTATGGCGCATTGGCCAGCTTTATTTTATTAGAAGTTCAAAAGAAACTTTAGGACACAAATAATGATAAATGATTTGATTTTAAACAGACTTTCTAAAAACGTATGGGCACAGTACAATCAAAGAAACATGTACATGAAAATATTAAGATTTAAAAATAACAGTGGTACATGCTTCATCGTGGTTTAAGGACTTGAATCTCGGGGCTAAACCAGACAACTCTCTTCTTCTATCGTTTCTGTAGTGATTTGTGGTTTGCTTTGTAGTTTTTATTTATGTCAAAAGTTCTACATACACACACGTGCATTCTGCAGTTCTAAGACATTAGTATACCAGGCTTGTCATTATTATACCTTCAGCTTATGAACATAATTCTAAAACAACGGAAAAGTTTACATCGGGATAGACTTATGTCAATAAAAGATAATTGTGAGGATTACACGAGTGCAGTATATCATTCCCTCCTCTCTCTTCACCGGGGTGACAGTTTCGGGGGTCATTACGTGTAATTACCTTCACGGCCCCGCACCTCTGCTCTGTCCTCACCGCGGGGCGTGTGGGGGCCCATCGGCGGGGTGAATGAGAGGTGTTAACGGGCGATACCTGCGCTGATGTTCACTGTCGCCTCTCGCCTGACTGGGACGACCCAGGGAGTTGAGTAAGTCTCCTGTCTCCCCCCCCCTCACACACACATCTCCTTCTGACTACTGTTCGTTCGCCGTACATTTGCATGGGTGACAAATTAGTTGAACCTTTCTCCATGACAATGCGCGCCTCGACAGGGGGGTAACGGTGGCGAATGCAGATCGTGTGTTTTGCGAGCGTCGAATCTCACACGTCACGACTAATATGTTAACTCCTTGAAAGAAGCTGAGAGGTTTTCGCACCTCGGGGTACATAATGCATGAGGACGCGAGGAAGGGGGTCTAGCACGGTCCAAAGTCCTGGAAATGCGGTGAATAAATAAGGAATTACCAGCGAATTACACTGCGCGAACAACAAACTGTGGCTCTATTGTCACGGGATGAGAGTGATATTGGAACAGTTAGTGTGGGTGTAAAAAGTCTAAGGCATTTGGGCTTAGTTTAAGTTTAAAGTGTCAGTAGGCTTTAAAAGTAGAACTCATTAATCTGCATAAAAACTTTTATGCGTCTCGAATAATAAACAAATTACTACATCACATTAATTGCGTTTGATATTTTTGACACTTTTCGTCACAGCCTATTTTCATTCACTGGGGAAAATTGTGAACTGTGATGCTTCCTCTGAAAGCCAGTCAGTCAGTCTGAGAATCTGAGCAACATTGCATTCAACTCAATGTAATCTATAAATATCTATATAATCTATAAATATCAAACACATTCTTAAATCACTCACATTTTTGTTTGACATTTTTGACACTTTATCATAAACGTTCATTTCCATTTGCTTAAGAAAAACCTGCCTTTGACTCTCTATGGGATCTGTAGAATGAAAGACAGCCAGTCAGTCAATGTGAATTTGAGCAGCACGGCAAGTCATTGACTCGCACGACGTATTCCAGCATGAATGGGGTTACAATCTATGGCTGTATTATGGAATTCACCATGAGTATTCAACTGCTATGGAAACCCCAGAAATCAGAATGGCGTGATAGAGAGGAGAGGAAATCAGAGTGAACAGACATGAAGTGGGATAAAATCAAGGGATCAGGCAGAAAGAAAAAGAGATAGATTAGGGGCCCGGGAGAGAAAGAGAGGGGTGGAAAGGGATGATGGCGGAGAACGCCGAAGGAGAAGGAGATAAAGAAAGGGAGAGAGAGTTGGAGAAAGAGAGAAGAAAAGAAGGGGGTTTGTGGGAGAGGGGAGGATGGAAGGAGCAGGGGAAGAGGAGGGAGGGATGGAGGGATGAAGAGAGAGAGAGAGGGAGGGGGGGGAGGAGGTAGCTCCTCACTTCTCCCTGACAGGCCCGTTGAATGGGCCTCTATTCTGCCCCTCTTCTCATGCAAATGCTGCCTTCAGTCTCTCAGCCATCCGTCACAGGCCAGAAAGACCTTGGCAGGCCCTTTACGAGCCTCCCACTCGCATAATCCGCTGGCCCACAATCGAGCGCCCGGCAGGGGGGAGAGGGAGGTGGTGGCGGGGGGGTGGGTGGGGGGTGTCGCAGGACCCGGCCGTACTTAAAGTGCAGAACGGGCCACCTACACTGAACTGGATAATAACATATACAAAAACATAACATGTTGTGCGCCGTGGACCCCATACGAGAGGGTCTTGGAGGCCAAACCTGTTGTGTGTGTGTGTGTGAGAGAGAGGGAGGGAGAGGTATGGTGAAAGAGGAGAGGAAGGAGGGAGGATGGGGAATTATAGGTAGAGGACAGATGGAGGGGAATGGTGTGTGTGTGTGTGTGTGTGTGTGTGTGTGTGTGTGTGTGTGCGTGTGTATGAGATAGTTTGAGGTGAACATGTGTGTGTGTGTGTGTGTGGGGGGGGGGTCATTAGTGTGGTTGCAGATTTGTGTGTGTGTGTGTATGTGTTAAGGAATGCCAAAACAATAATGCTTTCCAAATTAAAACTGTCCATTTCAAGAAAACAATGTGGTGGATTAAGTGCTAAACGTGTGAACTGGCAAGCTTGTTACTAAACTGTTATTAAAACTGGAGAGAAAAAAACACCAACCCAGATAATATGTATTTGTCATAGAAATTCACCTCTCAATACCAATGGACACACTGAAACCAACCGAATTTGCTGACTGACTGGTCTTGAGGCTTGGTTTCAATTAAAAGATTACTGGTGAAGTTGATAATTGCTCCATGTTGATGAGTAAACTTCTCTGGGGTTATCCTATAGCATCCACGGGGGTTAATTAATCCACGGGATTAATCAATCAAATAACCCAGTAGGCTATTGAACAGTTTAAAGGCCTCAAGAATCAAACTTGATGGGATCTTGGATATTTGTGACATGGCATCACATCAGTTACAAAACAAACGCTGGTTACGGGCAAATAGGCCGTGTCAGTGATACAAATCTGGACACCCAGAATATGATTAATAGGCCTATAGCTCATCTTGTTTTTGAAACACTCACCTGACCATGTCCAAAGATAGGTGCCTAGATTGGCGACATTCTTTCCATCACATCATACAACTCAGCCATAGGCTACATCAAAGGTTCATTTTCTTGTCTTTGAACTTTTCTCGGGACATCTGTTGTGTCACATTTTCAGTATCAGTATGTTACGGAGGCAAATGTATCATTTTAAAATTCGATTTCGACAGTTTTCACCAAGCTTCACACACTCGTGCCAAGCTGGCTGGTGTGATTTTCCCATGGATTTATTAATAGAACCATCTCCAGCTTGTTCATATCCCGGCGAGGTCTGTCGAGGCAGGCGTCTACAAAAAAGGACGCACAATAACGCGAATATACAACCAGTTTGACGTGATTGTATCCCAGTGCAACACTGGTGGACATTGCGGATACGACACCTCTACCGATTTGACAAGGCAGCAACTGCACTGGCTTTCCCATGACAACTCAATTGGCGTGTATCTCCCTCTGGCGGTCATTTTGTGTACCACACCTTCCTCGCATGGCACCAAGTCCTCATGCCTGCAGCTTCGTGGTACGTGGCTTTCCGAAACGGTTTGGCCAGTATTTCCATCTCTGACCAAATGAACGTGAGCACCAGACCTGTAATATCTTTTTTTAACTTGTTAAAAAGGAGAAATACCTTTATTTAAGACCATTAAAATAAATACTATACAGAATCCAATGTAGAAAAGTTGATACACGGTTTCTGTCTCAAAAAGGTTAACAATTTCATCACATTTTAATAAATTCATTTAAAAAATAGCACTGACCATTAAATCCCCCACATCCCGTGAACCCCACCCAACCCTCCCAATGACAGGCATTTTTTAAACAACCAACAGAAAGACAGACAAACGGTATAATCTCTATATACTCAGAATCATTTGTAGTTTGGTCCTTTCGTGTAAAACACCCCTCCAACATATTTTGGTGAGGTAGCTTACAAAAGTGACACCACCCTTTCAAATCAAATATTTTCTGGAAAAAAAACCTGAAACAAAATAAGGAAAATAAAAATAAAGACCTCGTCATGGAAAACTCCAACATGGTTGCGACAGATTGGAACAGGCCATTCTTCCAAACGCTGTCAGGCTTTGAAGGTTCCCGTCTGTCCGACCTCAAGAACGTAGGCCTCATACTAAATGAAATGCTACGTCACAACTTTACAAGAAAGCGTATAAACAGATCGCACAGCAGAGATAAGATCAGGGAGAACACAGGTCATCATAACTCATTCATGATCGATTTTCTATACATTTTTGTTGTGTTTTATTGAAGATGTCGCCCAATACCCATAACCCCCTCTGAAAAAGATGTGAATTTCTATTTCATTGGATACAACGATATTCCATTCTTCCTAGTTTTGTATTAAAGTACTATCCAGGCAAATGTAACACTGTCAGAAGCTCAAAAGGTCCATGGTCTAGTTCACTTAATGCAGAGCTAGCAACCGACTGACGTTATAACTACAGTCTCGAAATAGATAAAAAAAAAAAAAAAAAAAAAAAAAAAGGTTCTCATTTGCATCAATAGAGGAAAGAAACAAGCCATCTTGTTTCACGAGGATTTTGCCAATATGAGTTGGTAACCTCGAGAGAAGGTTGTCTGGGGGTCTCAAACTGGGAGTGACATAAGTAGAGTGTTGGCAGACAGGCAGGTACATGAGTATCGCTAGGTAGGGGAATCTTAAAACCATGCCTGCTTTCTTTTTCAGATAAGTTAATTAGGCCAAGGGGGTAGGAAGCGAGGATCAATTAGAATTTTCTTGGGGTGGGGTGGGGTGGGGGTGAGGGTGGTTCAGGTATGGGAGGGGGGGGGGGGGGGACGGACGATGGGGGCGGAGTCTTCTAGATGAGGTCGGCGACGTTCATGGGCATTTCCTCCACAGTGGTGTTGTAGAAGGTCTCAATGTCGCGCAGTGTGCGCTTGTCCTCCTCGGTCACCATGTTGATGGCCACGCCCTTCCTGCCGAAACGACCGCCTCGGCCAATCCTGAGTGGGGAGACAAACGGGAAGAGGTTACTTCAGACAGTTAGGCAGTTAATTTTTTTAACGCCAGTAATGGCGGATAATCTACGCCACCCTTTAAGTCGCAAGCCCTGTTGGATATGCTGTATTCAGCCAGTGTGGGATCTGATCATGGCTTCCGGATCCCTGAGGCCAGGAGAACACCGGCCAACAGAACGCTGACCGGCGCTTCTAGAACACTCAGGGGGTTCCGGAGTCAGTTGACACGCATGGATTTCATCACTATACAGCTCCTGTTCACAGCCCGGGTCATACATTTCTAGCTCCATTTTGTAAGTCAGTACAAGTTTGTAACAAGTTCATGCTTCCGGCCAGCAGTCTGTTGCCATTACAGTACGACTTGGTAGAATCCCGGTGCATGATGGGAGTCCGTAGTCTCACCTGTGGATGTAATTCTCCCGGTTGGTGGGCAGATCATAGTTGATGACCAGGGATACCTGTTGGACATCAATACCTCTGGCCTGCGGGGAGAGAAGGGGTCAGAAGGTCATTCACACGGCGTCGGATCAAGACCGAACTAAGACAAGGAAACACCAGTAGATGCCAGGAGGCTTGGCAGATGCAGCCGATGACACAGGAATTGAACAATCGCTTGAACTCGACAAATATTCCTCCTAGCTGCCCTGCCCCCCCCGCCCCCCCCCCCCCCCCCCCCCCCACGCCCTGTTAAGGTTCCCTTTGCGGACGCGCAGTGCCTCTCTCCCATGCCACAACCAGTGGGCGTGGCGCTGCCGTTACCGGATCAGTATTGCGACACTCGCTTCTCGGGCTATGCCTCGTTGCGCAACACCTGTGCTTCGTTGCGAAACTCGTGTCGGCGCCAAGGGGGTTTAAAACAGTGTACAATATACACAGGGACGAAAAAGCACCAGCTGGCTTCGGCGTCAACACCCACACGACTGCGTTAAGGATAATGTTGAGTTAGAGGGTTAAGAGGATTGAATGAGAATGACAAGTGTTTTTTTGGGGTTTTTTTTAAGAGTGTAAACTGCTGATAAGTAGTGAGGAGGGACTGTGAGCCCATTCACTGTGGAGAGCAGATAAGGATTCTCTGCCAAGATCTACAGTCCTCCAACAGCACAGCCAGGCTGGGAGGAAAGGGAACTTGGCCCTCCCCCATAAGAGGGAGTGTTATCAGGGAAATCGTGTCAGGAGAAAGGACCGACTGTGTGCCAAGTTTCACTGTGCTTTAAAATCAATACTGAAACCCAGAGGTGATCGAAAACAGTAATAAAACCAGTGTGTCGCATGTTAAGGGAGAGGATGTTGAGTGTGTGTGTGTGTCAGTCTTACCAGCAGGTCAGTGGTGATGAGGACTCTACTGGAGCCCGAGCGGAACTCCCTCATGATCAGGTCCCTCTCCTTCTGGTCCATATCTCCGTGCTGAAACAGGACGAAGACAAAAGCAGAGACGCAGGACATGAGACACACAGGCCATGAGACACACGGGCCATGAGACACACGGGCCATGAGACACACGGGCCATGAGACACACAGGACATGAGATTGTGCACACAAACACTCAATGCTGTATTTAACCAATTTCCAACAGTGTTCAGATTCTTTTCCCAGTCCTTTGAAGGCAGGCAAGAAGTCACCTTGTGTAACGGATTGAACACTTCACACTAAAAACCTATGAAACATGTGCCCATAGCATGAACCAGCCTTTTTCCTCACTGAACAGAGATGACTGGGATGAATATGGACTCGTTCTCTCTGCCCCTGCCAGATATAAGACTCGGTGCCATTAGAGGACACCGCCTTGCCCAGTTGACAGGGGGGGGACCGAAGACATGTAGAACGTAGGAAAACGGAAACCAAAAGCTACAAAATAAAATGTCAAACTACTGTACTATCGAAATTCAAGTGACCCCTTTCTGCATAGGGCTTCTGACACCTACTAGGCTACCCTTTGTCAAGGCTATGTGCTACTTTGGCATGTGTGTCCAGCAGTCTCACCAGGGCAGAGACGGTGAAGTCGCGGGCGTGCATCTTCTCCGTGAGCCAGTCCACCTTCCTCCTGGTGTTGATGAAGATGACGGCCTGGGTGATGGTCAGGGTCTCGTACAGATCGCACAGGGTGTCCAGCTTCCACTCCTAGAGGGAGAGAACAGGAAAGGGAGTTGACAAGTTGATTAAAACCCACGTGTGGAGTCATGGTTATACACACCTGCTGCAAGATATTTACAAAAAAGTCCTGGACACAAACTGGGTACACAAACTCAGCCATGGGGCATGTCCCGTTCTGGGTACATATTAATAATAATAATAATAGCCATAAATGGGAGTTTTGAAGTCAAAGCTTCAACACATGAGCCCTGGACTCACCTCCTTCTCTACGTTGATGTAGAACTGCCTGATGCCCTCCAGAGTCAGCTCCTCCTTCTTGACCAGGATACGGATGGGGTCACGCATAAACTTCTTGGTGACCTCGAGCACGTCCGACGGCATGGTGGCGGACAGCAGAACCACCTGGGAGGGGGTCACAGGAGAGGTCAAGCGTTATGCGGAATACTGTAGTATATAAAAAGATGTGTCAGAGACTTGGATGCAAATCCCATTTACGGAGACCAATAGGGCTGTAGAACTGCTGGAGTGAACGTCTCAAATCAATTGTAATAGAAAGTCCACGAAAGAAGTTCTACAGCACTAATTACAGGATGTTTACCCAAGATTAAGCAAAAAACAGGTGCTATATGAAAGACTCATCCATAGGTGTAACAGGTGGTGCGTCTATAGAGCGTATTAAAATATTAACACATTTGTAAACTGCTAATAAGTAGTGAGGAGGGACTGTGAGCCCATTCACTGTGGAGAGCAGATAGGATTCTCTGCCAAAGAACATCAGTCCTGCAACAGCACAGGTAGGCTGGGAGGAGAGGGAACTTTGGCCTCACAGTTGCAGCAGGTAGGGGGCAGTCTTTAAATGAAACACCAAGAGGGAGGCCATCATGTACCTGCGTTTGGGTGCTGAGCTTCTGGAAGATCTCGTAGATCTGGTCCTTGAACCCTCGGCTCAACATCTCGTCGGCCTCGTCCAGGACAAACATCTTGATGTACTTGGAAGCTGGACAGAGACAAAAGGGAGACAATTGTGAACCCGCCCGCACAAAGAAAGTAGTAACCACATGAGGTTTTGGTCTCATTCTGAATCAGTTCACAATTCTCCATCACTAGATTAGCAAATATTAAAACATGTTAATGCTAAATATCAATAATTGAACTAATACAGCCCATCCTATATGATATTTGAATGTCTGTAGTCCTGTTGGATATGCTGTATTCAGCCAGTGTGGGATCTGATCATGGCTTCCGGATCCCTGAGGCCAGGAGAACACCGGCCAACAGAACGCTGACCGGCGCTTCCAGAACACTCAGGGGGTTCCGGAGTCAGTTGACACGCATGGATTTCATCACTATACAGCTCCTGTTCACAGCCCAGGTCAGGTCAAACTTAAACAGATGGACTTTTTTTTGGTTCTTTTTTTAAACTAGCCTGAATTTCGATGTCACTTCTTACAAATGACAAATCATTTCCAAATCACAAAATACTGTGGCGAGTACACAAGCAGCTGAACATGGTATAATTCTACAGGATCCGCCTTCAGAAACGGGCGCAATCCAAGACCACTTACAGAGGAACTTGCGGTTGAGCATGTCGAACACGCGTCCGGGGGTGCCCACCACTATGTGCGGCGCCTCAGCCTGCAGCTTGGTCTGCTCGCTGCGGACGTTGGTGCCACCGATGCAGGCGTGACAGGAGGCTCCCATGTAGTCCCCCAGGGCCAGGATCACCTTCTGGATCTGCAGAGACGAACGGAGAGAGAGGGTGTGGGGGTTAGACACGGGTACAGAACTGGGTCTTGAGGATAAGGGGTCAAGAGACAGATATGGAAGTGGGCCTGAAGAATGTGAGGATAAGGGGTCAAGAGACAGATATGGAAGTGGGCCTGAAGGATGTGAGGATAAGGGGTCAAGAGACAGATATGGAACTGTGCCTGAAAGGAGGGGAGAGACAAAGTAGGGAGTTGTATATGGAACTAGGCATATACAATTCGTTAAGTGTCAGATTGAACCAAATGGTATACGCACTCACAAAGGTCGTCTTGGCTTATAAAATAAATTCACAAATCTTGTGTAACCCTGAAGGGTCGAGGTCAATTGTCCCAAAAACGCGTAGTTTTGTGCCCATTGCATGAACCAGCCTTTAACCTCACTGAACAGAGGTGACTGGGATGAAAATGGACTCGTTCGCTCTTCCCCTGCCAGATATAAGATTCGGTGCCATTAGAGGACACCGCCTTGCCCAGTTGACAGGGGGTGATATAGAGTTTATGGTCCCCATATCTGTGTTGCGTTCATAAATACAGCCTTTCTATTCGCCAGCGCCTTCGCTTCCTGCCGTGTCACTGCAGTATTCCGCCGCAGCAGAGGAGCAGAAACTCTAAACTTCTCTCTGGCTGACGGCGTAAAATGCAGCACACGTCATGGAAACTGACGCACGGGGCAGGAAGTTTCCGGATGCCCCGTTCTGTTTAAATCTGCCGAGCGAGCGCACACTGCTGACGTAGCAGAGTTGTGCGTGTTTTACCTTCCATGTCATCATTTCCAATTTACTAAAGAACTGAGCCGTAGTGTTGATGAGGGAGTTATTCATACCAGTCATATACTTCCTTCCCAATGACTCAGGATGAACGCATCATATACAGTTTGATTAGCAGACTCAACTTGAAAGTACATTCCCCAAGAACACAATGGTACGCAGGGATTGTCTGGCGTGGCCTGGTCTTGGCTGCGTTCCGAATCGCATACTTCTTTTTACTACCAGTACGTACTACAGCTGCCCCTAGAAAGTACATGCTTTGCATGCATCCGATTGGGACATACTACCTTGTCATAACATTGCGCCTTGAAATTTGACCACATCTGTCGCTGTCCATCAAGCGACATTCGTCCACAGCTGGGATTCATCAAAACCCCTCTGGCACGACTTCATGTGACAATTTCCGCTGAGCACAGGATTGTGGGTCAGAATAGCCAGAAAAGTGTGCTGGTATGCATTACGCACCATGTACTGGGACATTACATCGATTCTCTGCAAACTTTATAGTATGGAAGTACATGATTCAGAACGCAGCCCTCGATTCACATGCTTCCTCATTTCATATACACATTCCTCAGAGCCCCACCCATAACTGCCCCGGTTGTCTACCTGCTGGGCCAGCTCTCGGGTGGGGGCCAGGACCAGGGCCTGGGTGCCCTTCAGCTCGATGTCAATCTGCTGCAGGATGGAGATGGCGAACGTGGCGGTTTTCCCCGTGCCAGACTGGGCCTGAGCGATGACATCGTAACCTGGAGAGCGGACGGGGCGGAGGGAGAAGCGTTAGCCCAAAGACAGTAGAAATAAATTGACTTTGCTCGATCCCGGACCCTGAGCAGCTTGCCACTAGCCGTCAGCTGGCCTCAGTGTCATTCCATTGCCTTACTTGTTGCCAACTAGCCGTGGCAAACTATCCAAAATCTTGAGTCAACATCTGTGCCCATAGCATGAACCAGCCTTTTTCCTCACTGAACAGAGATGACTGGGATGAATATGGACTCGTTCTTTCTTCCCCTGCCAGATATAAGACTCAGTGCCATTAGAGGACACCGCCTTGCCCAGTTGACCGGGGGTATAGTTACGATGCCACACAGACATGCTCCAGATGAACATTTGTTGGTCAATCCTCAGCTGATTCTCAGTTCAAGTTTCCGAAAACACTTTTTAGCACTGCCACAGATGAAATCTCAGTTCAAAGGCGATGGAGGCTTCGAGGTTGTGCTTTGAGGAAAGCCCTGGGGTCACAAATCCTAGTTTGTGCGTCGTTCCAAGGTGTGTATGCGCTGTATGTTATGGTACTCACTCACCCTTGATACAAGGGAGGATGGCGCGCTGCTGGATGGCAGAGGGCTTCTCAAAACCATAGGCATAGATTCCCCTGAGAAGGGTCTCATGCAGGCTCATCTCATCAAAACTGTCCACGATCTGGTTCCAGTTACTCTGCAGAGTAGAGCAAAGATGGCAAGTTAGGACAAGGAGTACCATAATAGACAAACCCACTTTACAAAGCGACTATCATAGCAAAACAAGTGGCAAATGTTTGCATTCAAATAAGTAGATGTCTATGCCCTTGTCAATTAAAACCAGAAATACAAATTACAATTACAAGCCAAGACTCATTCTAACCGATTTTTAAGGTAATTTACACATCCAACACTCACCTCGATGATGCCATCTGGCTCCATCCCCTCAGGGCCATTGTCTCTGGGACTGAAATCCAAAGCAGACACAGTTAGCAAATTCCCCAAGGTGCTACGACAGCACCCCAATGCATTATGAAAGCTACTTTTACAACCGTCACGTTGGATTATGTAGCAACTTAATTGCGTAGCAGTCGGGTACTGGGCGAACCAAAATGGCTACATTCTCCATCTGGCTTGCTTTCAATAATTGGAATCGTACAAATGTAATGGATAAGGTGAAAACCAAGCCAATTTAACACGACTAAAGTTTGTTTTATGTCCCACAGAGGGGCTTTCGGAACGTCTAGCGGGGGTCGGAGGCATTTTCCGCTAAAAGAGAGAATGCCACAAGGTCTTCAGTCCGCCATTTCTAGCTCACATTCAAGATGGTCGATTCCCACGGCCTGGAAGCCGGTGGTAACGTTAGCTTGCCGGCTAACGCCGTACTCACGGCTAGACGTGAAATACCACACGCGCACGACATTAAATTATATCTACATTGTATAGCGGCCGATTATACACCAAAAATGACCATTTATCACCACCGATGTGCGATTATCAAAACGACAGGCATAGGAGCTAACTCACTAGCTAATATTAGCCTACCAAGAGGGCGCCGGCACGGGCCTAACATTGATGTCGAGCAGTTTCTAGAAATAGCTAGCTAGCCAATTCGTTTCGCCGAGTAGACAGTCGTGCGGTGATGTAAAAACGGTTCACGTGATTTTACAACAATTTTTCTAGAGACTGAACGGGTGGGACAAGCGTGGCCGTGTTCCAGCTCCATCCTGCGGCCTGGCTTTGTCTGGTCCGGTCACTACGACCATGTGCGTGTCACACTTCCCCCGCTTTGGCCATCCGATTGAGGACGGCCTCGATAGATACGCGATAATAACTTGTGCTACAACTGTCTATCAATATCGTTCAATGAAACGTGGAAAGACATCGTATGGTACCAAATTGGCCGAGTTTATCTCGGTCGAACCGGGAAGGCCGAGACCAGACCGACTCACGTGCTTTTCCAGGAACCCGGCATCCGCTCGTGAGCCACCCCGTTTTCTACCGCGAGCCCGTTTAGTAACGCTGTTCACAAGTAACGCCTGGTGCATAACTACGGGTTTTAAACTACCAGTTCACACGTCGGTGAATATCGTAGGTTTGCAAGGTTTGTCTTTTATGATGAAAAGCCGGCTATGCTAGCTAGCGTTGGCTAAACGGCTAGCATACGGAATAAGTTACCTTTCCTATCACAAAAGCGACTCGTTTGCGTAAAAACCGCGAATAACAAACGATAAACAACGCGACTGTAACGGTTTGTCTTTACAAATACTATTAATAAACGTTTCACATAACAGATTTCAACAATGATGGATGCTTACCTATCTTCATATTCAGCCGACATTATTACAAAGGAAGAAAATGTGGCGAAAATGTGTTATATACACCAACGTGACGTTCAACTCGCGTTCTCATTGCAGAAAAACGCGATCACTCAACAATGACTCCGCCCATTGTGACAACCTATTGGTTCGCTCGTATGTCATTCAAAAAGCGGGCGTCAGCGTTGACCTCATTGAACTACATCACTGTAGGCGGGACAAGGGCGGGACATTATGGAGAACCCTCCCGTTGCTTATAGCCATTGGCGAAAGCGTGCTAGAAGTAGAATTTCATTGGTTCTTTTCTTTTCTCTTCAACGCAATAAACCACACTGACTCTAGGTCTGCTTTTCCGGTCCTATCGCGCTGTCTCTCCAACGCAAATAGAAATTTTTTACCGATCCAGCACCAGTCTGTACATCACAATGGCTAGTAGTGGTAGCCCAGCCCAAATCTTTCGTCATTCAGTACATCATACATTTCAGTTAATTACAGTGCCCAGTTACAGGGGGCGGTGAGTCATAGTTCACATATCATCAGCAGCAGCATTAATCATTTAGATAACTTTATGGCATGTATTTTATACTGGATGACTGAAACAGATGACACAACACGATGATCCTCCACACTTAACCACTATCTATTAACTGGTCTACGAGGTGGTCTCACCATCTTCATCACATCTGTGTTGAACACAAAACACTACTTCACAAATAGACCAGTCTCTGCTGTCCCCAAGAAAACAAGGATCACTGGCCTTAATGATTACAGTCCCACCCTGACCTCTGTAGTAATGAAAGGTTTTGAGCCCCTTGTACTGCTACGCCTTCACCTCAAATCCATCACAGACCCACTCCTGGACCCCCTGAAGTTCGCCTACAGAGCCAAGAGATCTGTGGACGATACAGTGGACATGGCCCTCATTCTCCCTTTGATTCTCCAGCACCTGGACTCAGGAACCTAAGCCAGGATCCTGTTTGTGGACTCCATCCACCCGGCCCGGCAGGAGGACAAGGTCTCCCAGGCGCACCTGCCTGACTCCACCTGCAGATGGAACACTGACTTCCTGTCTGACAGGAAGCAGCATGTGAAGCTGGGTCAAACACGTCTCTGACTCCAGGACGATCAGCATGGGTTCACCCAAAGGCTGTGTCCTTTCACCTCTACTCTTCTCCCTGAACACAAACTGCTGCACTTCCACTCACCAGTCTGTCAAGCTCGACACCACCCTGGTCAGGCTCATCTCTGAAGGGGAGGAGTCCGCCTACAGGTGGGAGATTGACCATCTGCTGTCCTGGTGCATCCAAAACAACCCGGAGCTCAATGCGCTTAAAAGACTGTGGTGATGGTTATGAATTTCAGGAAGAACCCAGCACCATTCCACCACACTCTCGACTCCATCTGCTTCCTGGGCACCATCATCTCCCAGGACCTCAAGTGGAACCTGAACTTCAGCTCCCTCACCAAAAAAGGCACAGCAGAGGATGTACACTTCCTGTGGCAGCTGAAGAATTTCAACCTGCCAAAGATAATGTTGGTACACTTCTACACTTCTGTCATCGTGTCCGTCCTCACCTGGTACCCCGCCACCACAGCCAAAGACAACACTGCAGTGCATCATCCGCTCTGCTGAGAGGGGGCGATCGAGTGCAACATGCCGTCTCTTCAGGACCTGCACGCCTCCAGGGCCCTGAAGCGGCCTAGAAAGATTGTGGTCCGCCCCCTCCCCGTCACATAACCACTCCTCTATGACAGGAGGGGCTGCGGTCCATCGGGACCAAGTCCTCACGCCACAACAGCCAGCTTCTTCCAGACTGCTACCAGCCTCATCAATAGGGCCTGTGTCCCTCTCTGACTCTCCCCCCTCTGACGCACTACTGACCCGATTGTACTATATACAGTATAGGCTCTCATTACACACATAACACAATGGCACACATATTGTACATATAAAAACATTGCACATGTATTAACACATTGTACATATACTGTATACACACACATTGCACACCATTTTGTATTTGCCCTTTGCTCCGAGTCTGCACTTTCCTGTTCCGTCTAGTCCTTGCACCCCGTCTACTGTCATCTATCCATCAGTGTCATCCACCAACTGACCGGAACAAATTCCTAGTACGTGTAAAAACCTACCTGGCAAAAAATTCTGATTCTGTCAAGCAGATTAAACACAGACAGAGTAATAAGAACCATGTCAACATTCTAGGCAATCTACTGTTAAACACTTGTTTATTTTTCTGTTACACTTGTGTTTGGCTTTTTTGGTACATTTTATATCTACTGCAAATTTGTAGTCTTGATTGAACTTCCTTTATACTGCTGCTGTGACACCGCAATTACCCACCTGGGACCAATCAAGTACAGTACTACCTGTGGCACTACCTACATCCTGGCATCGTGAGACCACCCGGACCCCACAAGCTCACTTCCTGTTTCTCCCCAGAAACTGGTACCGTCTTTCCCCCCCTTCGTCCCAGAGTCCCGTTAAACTTGGACAAAGACAAAATATCCAACCTTTCGTCTTATCCTTGCCATGTACTTGTTTATTCTTAGCAACCATAATGTGTTTTAAAGGATATAAAACAGTCAATTATGTTCCATCAACACCTGTTTGAGAAAAACAAATAGTCAAACGAAAAAACATACCTATCTCAGTTACAAAAACAAAAGAAGGAAAACAGATGGAGGGAATAACACCACTGAGAGCGTACGTTTCTGACGCTGACGTGGTCCTGAATGGCGCCTTCAGCCTTGGTAAGTGTTATCAGGGTTTTTTTTTTACTCAAAAATATGAAATAAAACAACTGTGTGTCCCCCCCCCCACCCCCTGTCCATTAGAACCTGCTTTTCAACAAACGATAAGCATAGCAACACGTTCACTGACAAAGAGAATAAACGAGAAAAACGCAAGTTGAAGAATAATTAATCCACTCCGGGCTCGTCCGTTCAGGCTCGGTCGGGGGTGATAGTCTGTTGCGAGACAGAGAAACAGCGAGAGAGAGACAGAGAGAGACAGACAGAGAGAGAGACAGAGAGAGAGACGGAGAGAGAAATACAGAGAGAAACAGACGCCCCTCCCTCCAAGTCAAAAATACGTATATATATATTTTTCAATGCGCCGTGTCACCGTAGCAACCGCCAAGGGCAACCGTCAAGAGTAAGAGAGTTTGAGTTGGCCTCTGTCAACCACAAGGAAATAACCATAAGCATAAAACTAGGGGAAACAGAAAGAGAGAGGGAGGGAGGAAGGGAGAGAGAGAGAGAGAGAGAGAGAGAGAAAGAGAGAGAGGGGGGCCAATGAGGGGAGGGAGAGGAGACCCCCCCCCCCCCCACCCTTCTCCATGGTAGTAGCACAACAGATTCTCATGGTGTCTTCAGAGGAGAAAAAGTTCTTTCTGAAAAGTTCCTCTTTTTGCCATCTTTTCAGTCACTCGTCCGTCCGCCCGCCCGTCCGCCCGCCCCTCCCCGGGTCCATGGGAGGAGAGGGGTCACAGTGAGAGCTTGCAGTGACACAGTTCTTTGTACATGAGCCTCCTAAGTTTGGGCATGTCCTGCTGGCCGAAGCTGAACGGCTGCCCCAAGGCCAGGGTCTTACAGTACTAGAGCGGGAGGGAGGGAGGGAGGGAGGGAGGGAGGGAGAAAGAGAGAGAGAGAGAGAGAAGAAAAAAAGGTCAGTACAATAACAGGTTAATTAAGCATAGCGAAGACGCACAGGTCGCTCGCAACCACATTAAGACTATAGAGTGTTTATGTGCGTGTGTGTGTGATCGTAGCTCCTGACCCACCTGTAGGACGAACGCCCCGCAGTCACTGTCGTTGTTCTGCCGGCCCACATTCTGGAAACAAACACGGATCAAACAGCAATGATTAGATGTGACACACACTCACACACACTTTACTTACACCACGGGTCTAAATCACAGCCATGCGTCAGTGGAGGGCAAGGATTAGACGTGAGAAACACGCGAGCGGGTGTCCGCGTCACGGCGAAGTGGGCCGACTCACCATTTTGAAATAACCTTTCCATCCTGTGAGGAAGTCTCTCTGGTCTTTCTTGATGGCCTCACCCTGCAGGTACTTGGCGATGTGCTGAGGAGAAGGTAGACATGAAAGCCTGGCTGATATACTCCGTCCTTACATGTCTACAAACCGTTAGAGTGCACAATACAGCAATATCCTTAATGGGATATTCTGGAATTTTTGAACTAGGGCCTCATTTTCGATTTGCCTATGATGTTTTTGACTGACGGAGATCATTTTCAGTTAATTCCATGCTGTAGATAGCTTTGGGTCGTTCCACTGGTGGCTAATGCTAGTGCAACCCTATTAAGTCGCGTTAGCCTGTCTAAAAAATACCACCGAACACCCAAAGCGCACCCAAACACAAATGAAATATGAGTTAAGTCTCTCGGATTCTTGTGTCTATTTACCATCCGTTTTGAATTCAAACTATCGTGTAATCCGTTCTGGTTTGTGGAACTTATATTTCTGTCTGTGGGTCGGCAGGCGGAGTAACACTCAGTGAATTCAAAACGGATGGTAAATAGACACAAAAGAATCCCTGAGAGACTTTACTCATATTTAATTGGTTTTTGGGTGCGCTTTGGGTGTTTGGGGGTGTTTTTTGGACAGGCGAACATGACTTAATAGGGTTGCACTAGCATTAGCCACCAGTGGAACGACCCAAAGCTACCTACAGCATGGAATTAACTGAAAATGATCTCCATCAGTCAAAAACATCATAGGTAAGTTGAAAATGAGGCCCTAGTTCAAAAATTCCAGAAAATCCCTTTAATTCCAAATCAAAGCACTTTTAAAACGTTAATACATTTTAATATGTCATAATAGCCTGCAGTTTGCACAACAGGCCGACCGATTGCGGTAGCGCACCAGCAACACTCATTCTCGACGCTGTGTTGGTGAACGCAACCGGGGCTGAACAAGGAACATAAAAAGAAGGATGCGTCAAGATGCACCATACGTGGCTCACGACAGCGCGTGAGGGTTTTTAGCTTCACTTTTTAGCTTCCTGGCGTGGCAGCACTTCCTGGAGGAAGGTGAATTTCTGGCATCTCTGGGGCTTTTTCTTAATATGTTGGTGCTGCACGGTGCCCGTTTTCACTGACGGATTATGACTTTCAAGGGCTGTCGTTGCTCGGGTTCTCTCAGAGACGGCCCAGGCCACACCCCCCCACCCCCCCCCCCCCCTCCTCCTCCTCCTCCTCCTCACCTTCGGGCAGCGTCGGTTGAGGGTGCGTTGGGAGTCGAAGTAGGTGATGGCCCTCCGGGGGATGTCCACGCTCACCAGAGACCAGTGGACCTCCAGGTGGATGGGGATCAACAGCAGATCCTTCTGGAAGATGTCCACCTGGGAGAGAGGGAGGGAGGGAAAAAGCAAGGAAGAAGGGAGAGGAGAGGGAGGGAGAGAAATGGATGGAGGAGGAGAAGGGAGGAGGATGGAGGAGGAGGGAAGGGAGAGAGAAAGAAGGAGACAAGATCACGGTCCACTCTCCTGGAGTTGAAACCGAAGATTTCTACCACTTCGGGGAAAAAAAATCTGCATGTTAATTTTATAACGGACGATCCATACGGGATGATTACGTACATTTTTCGTCCATCGCTTCACGCCGTCATAGCCTTTCGTCCGCAGCTTGTCGTAGAAGAAGCTGTTGAAAAAGTGGACCTAGGGGAGAAGCAGCGAGACCGTTAGATGTTAAACAGACTAGATCCTCCGATTAACTGAAGGTTGATCAGTAGCCGGGGTGTGTTTACACCATGGTTTGTAAAGACGTCTTTTCCATTACCTTCTCGGGCACAGAATCCATCACTAGGTCCCCGTACATGTTCATGACCTGTGGGACAGGACCAGACATTTTGGATCAGTGTGAAGCTTGCTTATAAACACTTAATAAGCAGCTGTCCTATGAATATGGGGCCTATTCCTAGACCAAGATGAACCCGAAACCATAACACCAAAACAGAAAAGTGAATGCTTTCTAAACATTTCAGTGAAATGCTACCCATACCCTGTACATATGACAAATAAACTCGACTTGACCTGGCTTGAACTAGTCTAGGATCATACTCATCAGTGTCAATGAAACCTTCCAGATCCTCTAATAATACTAATTATCTCAGGTAGACTAATAATCATCTCAACGATGCCACCTGCATCAGGACAGACCACTTCCTGTGTTTGGGCGGTCCAGGGCCCTACCTGATCGTTGAGCCAGTTCTGCCCATACAGAGTGCTGAGGTCATCCATTGTGAGGACGTGGCGCTTGTAGTTGACGCGGAACCCTCGCACCATGGCTGTGCCGGACGACCGCTGGTAGGACTGAATTAGGTGGTGCACCACGGTTTTCCTAAGGAAACATGGAGGGAGGGAGAGAGAGAGAGAGAGAGAGAGAGAGCTGTCAATATAGATCACAAACAGCGAAAACAGTCAGATGTCGAGAGGGAAGCACAGATGGTGGTGGGTCATTATTTTCTGTACGCCAAGTGCATGTGGAGTCATTTGCCCTAATGCGTTCGCAGAACACTCGGTTCGGTAGAACATGAAGGAAGTATTCAAAATGGTTCCATTTAGAAGTCTAAAATTAGAATTCTACATAAAAGGAACGTGTGAATATTCCGGAACAGATGGACGGTGTTTACATTCCACCTGGTGTGTGCCAAGAGCAGCCACCTTTTGTGAGGCACCTTTAAAGGCATGTCACGCAGAAAAATAAAGGTTATCAAATTGTTGAAACTTGAGAACAGGTGCGCCCTTTTGTGTTCACATGGAATTGCATGCGTGTGTGCAAATGGGTGTGTGAATCCTGCAGTGTGTGTGTGTGTGTGTGTGTGTGTGTGTGTGTGTGTGTGTGTGTGTGTGACGTTAGACCTGTGGGGCTGAGAGAAGCTCTCGTTGAAGATGTCCTGCAGTTTCTCCACCACATCGTCTACATGGACAGGGATCAAACTTCCATACTGCTGAAGGGATTCATCCAGGATACCTGGGAATGTCAGGAATAACAATGTGGAATCATTCTGTGAACAATATCACATCATTCAAGTATTATGAATAAGGGCCAGTGAGAGTCATATATATATCCATGTGTGTATAACTCAAAAGGGGAAGTGAACTTGTCATGATACATTAACGACTGCAACTTTTGCATGACGGTTTTCACTGAGATAATTCAAAAGAACCATACAAAAGGAAGCACACTACCAAACGCAGCGGCACAGTCGTCATATTTACCCGTCACACAGCTCATGTGTTCCTCGGTGAGGGCGACCTCCGCCGGCTTCTCCCTGACGGCGGAGTAGGAGGCGTCGGCCTCCCTCCTTGCGCCCCGCTCCGCCATGCTGCCCTGGTAGCCCTCCGAGTAGCCATTCAACCGCTCGTCTGCGGAGAGCGGAGAGATAACAAAATGGTGGGATACACCTTGGGGGTGGGGGGGGGGTATTAGCTCTGGTCCAGGGCGCTAGTCGGGCGTGGGCTCGCCCTTACGTCCCCCTCAGGGACCATACATTTCTCCATTCGCTTCTTTTCACTCAGTAAGATGATATACGTACACTGCTCCAAAAAATGAAGGGAACCCTTAAATCATCAATCATCATCGTGGATCACCATGAACGAAATATTCAAGTTGAAAATCATCATTGATTACATTGTTTAAGCCGCCAAGAACCAAATGACGCAAGAACTGTCAATGGAAACCAAAATCATTAACCCATTGAGGGCTGGATGAGATGATTAGGTGTTCCCTTAATTTTTTTTGAGCTGCATATTTTCGTTACTCACCAAAGTGAAGACGAGTTTTCGAACGATGACAGCCTTTTCTCAGACGTGGCTTTTTGGTATAAAAGCACTTTTTGACACGGAAAATAGCACATAATACAGTAGATTGGCTTCGCCACCCTGATCACGTGATCTCTCTCCATGATAGAGAAACAGAATGTGAGATCATATGATCATGAAGGCGGAGCCAGGCTAGTGGATGATGTGCCATTTAAGTGTAAAAACGTCAGAGAAGGTTCAAGAAGATCGTTTTCTTTTTTTATATACATTTACTAATAAACAAAGATTTTATTTATCTTTTCTTATTCTGTAAAGCACTGTGTGCTACATTTGCTTGTATGAACATGTGATATAAATAAAATGGACACTGACATCGTTCTAAAACCGTATTCACTTCAGTGTGTAACGAAAATATATTATCTGTAGAAACCGAAGAGCAGACTGTATGGTCCCTGAGAGAGAAATCCCGCCTCACTAACCCCCTGGGGACCAGAGCATGAGACACTGAAGGAGACGTAGGGGTGGATGTATTTCCATCTTTTCTTGTTGTTGTTGAAAGAACACTTTTGTTTCTGTGGTTCCGTTGGACACCTGTGATACTAGTACATGAAATGGCGCGCAAAGACAGCCACGTCAATCTCAACAGTTTTGTCAACAATTGAAGGGCACCGTTTTCTGAAACCCACCTCTTTCCGAGCTGCTGAACCTGTCCTCGTCCAACAGGGGGCTGCGCAGGCCCCGGGTCCTCCTCTGCCGACTGGCGTACAGGCTGTACCGGCGCCACCTGCTCGCCCTCCTGTGCCCCAACGTCCCGACCCACTGGGCCCTCTGGCGCCAGGTCTTCCAGTGCTGGGTGAGGCGGAACCGCTGGCCGGCGTGAGCCCGGAGCTTCTGCCAGCGCCGCAGCCTGCGCAGCCTGAACCCGTTGAGCCCGGAGCGGGGCAGGAATCTAGGCGAGTCCCCTGCTTCGTGGCCGGCCTGGTCGTCCTCGTCCGACTCCTGCTGCTCTAGGTGCGGTGGTGGAAGCGGTCCTCGCTGGTGCTGCGGCTGCTGCAGGTGTGGATGGTCCGGTTGCGACGAGGGCAGCATGTGTGGGACCTCCCATTCAACCTCCGCCTCTCCATCCTCCTCCTCTTCCTCGTCATCCTCATCCCATCCTTCACCCTCAAAATCAACCTCCCCCTCTTCTCCCTCCTCCTCCTCCTCTTCTTCTTCCACCTCTCCGTCGTTCTCTTCCTCCTCCTCGATCTCTTCCAACCCCCCTGGCCCAATGTACTTCCAGACCCTCTCCTTGTCGCCCAGCTTCAGGTGCAAGGGGCTGGGCACGTGGTGGGTGGGGGCCGGGTCCATGAGGTGGTCCCCGGGGATGCCCCCGCCCCCGCTGTCCTCCTGGCCCACCGCCAAGCCCAGCTCGCCCTGCCAACGGTTCTGTGCCAGGCTGCCCCCGCTGTCTCTCATGGTCCACGGACACCCCACGACCTGCGCCAGCTTGTCGCCTGGGAAACGGGGACATGGCAGAAGACAGAGGACGGGGGTGTGGAATCGTTAGCTCACACTTTCATTGTCAGTTTTGAGGGTATAAAATACGGGGGAGAATGAAACAGATGTGTGCAGACAAGCCTGACAAAGTGATCGGGCGTCAACGTTATTTGAGAATGACTAATGTAGTGTCATAGCGTGCTCCTTCTCAATTTCTGTCCAAACTCAACAGCTCGGCGTCCTTCTCTTTGATTAGGGTTTATGGGAAGCAGCTAGCCACTGACTGGAGCGTCCTTGTTGCCAACGTGCAACAACTGCAGGACTGCAGCGCCGTTGGTTAGCTAACATTAGCTAGTGCTAGCCACTCCGTCGGTTGTTTGCCGATGAGTAGATTGTGGTTGCAAAGGTAACACGCCTACATAATAGCACCCCTGTTGTGCCGTGAGGTGGAAAACTGAACGGTCGCTGTCCAGCTAGCTAGCGCGAACTGGTCTCCGTGCAGTGTCGGCATGTGCAGTTAGCCAGTTCGCAATGTGAAGTGTCTCAGGCTAATCCCTGGACCTCAAACAATGCGGGGACCGAATCTATTACACCAAATCAATGTTATAAGGACGTGCTCCTGTGTAGTTTGTATACAGTACGTAAACACGCTCGTAAATTAGCAGCATTAGCTGATATAAAAATACACCCGGCCACACAATTTAATTCGCATATGTTTGGAACCGTTCCGTTGACTGTTCTCTCCAGGAAATATATTGAGCCCGCTAATGAGCATGTTAGCTGGCTACCAAGCTTGGTTCGAGACGTTTTATGAGCTACGTCCTCGCAAACCCGCCTTCACACACTTCCAAACGTAACATCTAGCTAATTTTTACATGCAATGGTCACAGGCGAATCACATGCATCCAAAACGACAACGGCAACGACATTAGCCGTGCTATATGTCAAGCTAACGTTAGCTAGTTGCGGCTACATTAAAATACACCCGGTCGGCCTATCGAATTAGTGTTCCGGGTAATGTAATTCCACACTCACCGTTAAACTGCAGTTTTGTGCGAATGTGTTTCCAATTTAAAACCAAACGTTTGCCTGTCGTTTTTAGTAATTATGTGAGGGGATCGGACCAAAACAGATGCTACTTAAAACCTCATTCAATGAAGGGAGGTGTAGTGAAGCAGATGACACCCCCTAACTTTAATCTCTTTCCGGTCATCCGGTTGTAAGAAAATAGCCTATTTTTTAAGCACTGCATGCATAGTACAAAACTTTAGATGTGTAATAAGAAGTAAATAAGTATTACTCCATTTGGGTTAATAGATTGAAAGATACTTTCACGCTCTTATATTTTTGAGAACCTCCACAAATCCGTCGCACTCTTCATGCGTCATTTACAACCTGAATCGTTCAGGGTACACAACAGGCAGAGTGGCAGGTAAGAGAGGACATTTACAGGCTTCTACAATGCCTCTGTTGTCATAAAGTTAAAATTGACATGCTGTTGTGGAAGAATAGTAACTATACGTGCGGTTTAAATAGAACTGTGATTGATAGATATACATCGCTGAAATGGCTAACGGATTGAGGTAACCACACGAACCAGCACGAGCCAGTGACTGTAGCCTCTGTTAAACTAATACGGTCCTGTCAACAAAATGTTCCAGTGAGAGTCAGTTGTATTATTTCCATTCACAGTCCGCCAAGTTCAGTAACAGTTGTAGGGGCATATTTGCCTTTCGTTTCTCAGACATTGAAATTTGAACTTTGATCTCTCTCTCTCTCTCTTTCTCTCTCTCTCTTTCTCTCTCTCTCACTCTCTCTCTGAACAATCAAAATGCAACACATTTCACATTTCATCTCCCTCTTTGTTTGTATTCAAATTTCACAATCAACATTTTCTTTTCACAGGAAGAAGGTGCCTTATTCAACATGGCTGTCCCAGTGTGTGAGGCCAGGTTTGAGCAGGGGAAGCAGACAGACCATGGCCTGCCAGACCTCCCCAGCGGCCCTCTAGACGTCTACAGACAAAGAGCCTCCTTTAACTGGAAGGACATGGTCCTGTTCGTGGAGGGAGAGGATGTGCTGGCCTTCAAGGTAAGCTTCGTAGTAATTCTGTAATACTGTTTATTACATAGGTACCTGTATCAGCAGTTGACATGCTTATTACATGCCTACAGGCTTATTACATGCTTATTACATGCCTACATATTATGTACTGGCATTCAATGTAAGGCAAGGCAAGTTTATTTGTATAGCACATTTCAGCAACAAGGCAATTCAAAGTGCTTTACATGAGACATTAAAAGCATGAAGACAAAGTGCAACACATAAAAGGTCAGAACATTTAAAACAAAATGCAGGAAAAATAAAATACAGGAATAAAAGTTATAGTGCAGTGTATGAATAAATAAATATTTGATTTAATAAAAAGCAGTGGAAAAAATAAAAGTCTTCAGTCTTGATCTAAAAGAACTGAGAGTTGCAGCAGACCTGCAGTTTTCTGGAAGTTAGTTCCAGATATGTGGAGCATAAAAACTCAACGCTGCTTCTCCATGTTTTGTTTTAACTCTGGGGACAGAAAGCAGGCCTGTGCCAGACGACCTGAGAGGTCTGGATGGTTCATAACGTAGCAGCAGATCAGAAATATATTTTGGCCCTAAACCATTCAGTGCTTTATAAACCAACAGCAGTATTTTAAAGTCAATTATTTGACAGACAGGAAGCCAGTGTAAGGACCTCAGAACTGGAGTGATGTGATCCACTTTCTTGGTCTTAGTGAGGACTCGAGCACCAGCGTTCTGAATCAGCTGCAGCTGTCTGATCGATTTTTTAGAGAGACCTGTAAACACACCGTTACAGTAGTCGAGTCTACTGAAGATTAACAAGATGGACAAGTTTTTCCAGATCCTGCTGAGACATAAATCCTTTAATCCTTGATATATTCTTCAGATGATAGTAGGCTGACTTTGTAATTGTCTTGACTGTTGAATGTGACTGTTGAAATTCAGGGTCCATGCCTACACCAAGATTTCTGGCTTCATTTGTGTTTTTTAGCATTGCTGATTGGAGCTGAGCACTGACTTTAATCGTTTTTCTTTGGCTCCAAAGACAATTACTTCAGTTTTATTTTTGTTTAGTTGAAAGTTCTGGCACATCCAATCGTTGATTTGTTCAATGCACTTACTCAGCGTATGAATGGGATTATAGTCCCCTGGTGATATAAATTTGTGTGTCGTATGCATAGCTATGGTAGCATATTTTGTTGTTTTCAATAATTTGAGCTAGTGGGAGCATGTAAATATTGAACAGAAGAGGCCCCAGAATGGAACCTTGGGGAACTCCATACACCCGGCCACCCAATTTAATTCGCATATGTTTGTGTAGTGTGCATGTATTGAATATGTTTCTGTTCGCATTTATAGACATGCATTCAAATGGAACTGGCAAAGTAATGACTGTGCACTAAGTGTGTTGATAAAGTTGATTTGATTGGTTGCGTCCTCCACAGCAACACGTGTTCCGAACGTTGGAGAACGACCCCCTCTTCGCCCGTCAACCGGGGGAGGACGTCCCCATGGAGACGATGCGGGAGCTGGCGTTCCGCCGGGTCAAGCAGCTGTTCCGGTACGACTTTCTGACGCAGGACGATGTCATGCAGAACCCCATGAAGATGATGATTCTCAATGAGTGCCTGGGGAGCTACGACTGGTCCCTTGCCACCAAGTACTTCCTCAACAAAGGGGTGAGGTTAGAGGAGTGGGTGTGGGGTCTTGCATACTTATTTTTTTTCAGGGTTTGTGACTGAGGATTCACGAGATAGGCCTACTACTCGCGATTTTAACTGGAACACCCCTCCTGACTTTCTCAGCTTGTACCACTTTTCCCTACCCCCAGCTAGCTCTGCAAGTCGTGAACAAGATGGCCGCCCCCTGTGTAACTAAGTGAAACTTAAGTAATACTGTTTTATTAGCATTTCTGTCTTATTTGTGTCTCATTAAATCAGTCGTACACACAGTATTCCCCAACTGTTATCTGAGGACATGTTCGTGACCTCTTTTGTAGGAGCAAAATACCACAGTGCGTTGTTATCTTCTGGTTTGACAAACAAAGCTAGCTAACGTCCATCTTTGTTCCGAGCTGTTGTTGTCGTCTACTGTAACGCAGTTACCTCTTCGGTGATGTCGTTCTTCGTCTCTCCCACCTCCCACCCGACTTCCCACACGTATGGAACGCAGCATTAATCTCAGGGTTGTAGGTTCCAGCCCCATGTTAGACACAGCTAAGGATTTGTAAATGGTACCCATATCATGTACTGTATCTGGTATCTCAAGGGCGTTTGTCAAGGCCAAGTGGAGTATATGTGCTTGGTTGTAAAACAGGTATGATACAATCCATTTGTGAGTGTGTCTTCCCCAGATAACTTTCTGATATGAGATTGTAAATCTGTCTTCTCTTCTCCTCCTCTTCTCTTCTCTTCTCTTCTCTTCTCTTCTCTTCTCTTCTCTTCTCTTCTCTTCTCTTCTCTTCTCTTCTCTTCTCTTCTCTTCTCTTCTCTTCTCTTCTCTTCTCTTCTCTTCTCTTCTCTTCTTCTCTCTTCTCTTCTCTTCTCTGGCAGATGTTTGGGGCGACAGTGGCCAATTCAGGAACCCAGAGACACAACAAATTTGTGCAAGACACAGAGGACATGATGGTAACACACACACAGAGTATAAATTACACACACAGAGTATAAATTACACTGTACCTCTTCACATATATGTACACACAATACATGATTTCGTTACAAGGACACAACAGCAGTTCAATAACAAACACACTGGTAGCCTACTTGGCTTCAGAAACTGCACCTGTTCATACCTCTCTCTCTCTCTCTCTCTCTCTCTCTCTCTCTCTCTCTCTCTCTCTCTCTCTCTCTCTCTCTCTCACTCTCCCTCTCTCTCTCTAACTCTCTCTCTTCATAGACATTTGGGTGTTTTGCATTGACAGAGCTCAGCCATGGCAGCAACACCAGAGCCATGAGGACCACAGCCAAGTACGACCCCGCCACACAGGTGGGTGGTGCCGTCATGCCAAATAGTGTTTGGGCTGCCAAAATGTGTCTGGGGTAAGAAGTCAGATTCTCTTGGGACCTTTTTTTTTTTTTTTTTAATTGTTGTTGCTAGCTAACTCTGAGGTCAGTAAACCTGACTGAAAAACCAGAATGAAAAATACATCTATAGAATTGAAAAATTTAGCTTAGCTACTTGGGAGCTGGTAACTAACGTTGGGAGCTAGCTAGCTGGCTAACGTTCGTGGCTGAGACTGGTAGCTTAAGTTCGTGGGACAGATTTTTCAATTCTGTAGATGTATTTATTCATTCAAATGAAATAGTAACGTTGATATTATGATATTATAGTGCCAAGTACGCCACACAGGTAGGTGGTCCCAAGTACGACCCTGCCACACCGGTGGGACTCTCCCTCCCAACTACTGACAAACTGTAACTCTGATATTAAACCACTGGTTAATGCTATATTTTGCTGCTTTAGCACTATGATTATGCTCTTAGTCACTTGTTTAGAAAGGAGATGCACTTGTGAGTTCTGGCGAGTAGTAGTACACTGACCATCCCATCCATCCATCCATCTTCATCCGCTTATCCGGGGTCGGGTCGCGGAGGCAGCAGCTCCAGCAGGGGGCCCCAGACATCCCTTTCCCTAGCAGCATCAACCAGCTCTGCCTGGGGAATCTTTACCCTCTCCCAGGCCAGTACACTGTACACTGACCACCCATGTTAAATACAATTATTGCAAGTCGCTTTGGATAAAAGCATCAGCTAAATGACTGTAATGTTAGGTGAGGGTCGATAGTTAGTGGAATCATGTATCACGTATGGCCGATGCTCCGCTACGGTTGCTGATAAGAGGGCATGTTCTCCATTAATGTAAGCCTGGTTAAGTGATAGCTAAAAGAACACAAAACAAAAACGCATAGCTAACCTGCCGTGGCAACACAATCAAGTTATTGTGTCTCCCCCTTCCAGGAGTTTGTGATCAACTCCCCGGACTTCGAGGCGGCCAAGTTCTGGGTGGGGAACCTGGGGAAGACGGCCACCCACGCCGTGGTGTTCGCCCAGCTCCACACCCCCGACGGGGCCTGCCACGGCCTGCACTCCTTCATAGTCCAGGTACTGCCTGTCTCTCCATCCTCGCTCTCTCCCCCTCTCTTTTCTGTCCTTTTTTCTGTCTCTCACTCTCTCCGTGTGTCAGCCCCTCCGGCCCGTCCTTCGAATGTCATCTCCCAGGGTGCATTGAGACCTAGCTTATTGTTCCGACACCGGGAGCATCTCCCGCGTAGATCGGGTCGTTTGGGGCGTATGTCAACACGGCAATCGCTCGGGGTTCCGGAACAAATCAACCGGGCTGAGACCACCTAGACAGAATTTGGACTAACTGTCTACAAGCGCCGGGTGTTGAGGGCGTATCCAGAACCAGAGCAGACCCGGAGATCGTTTGCTCTGTCCGTATTGCTGTGTGGACACGAATCGAGCTAAGGTCCAGGTGCAACATTGTAACATATTATTCCCTGAATCGGAGCAAATTCATGTATGAAAGCGGACATTATTACTCGGTTCGGTTATAGACGCCACATGTTTTCAGACTCATCTTCCACGTAAATGGTAAATGGACTGCACTTATATACTTTTCCACCTTAGCGGCACTCAAAGCGCTTTACAATGGCCTCTCATTCAACCATTTACACACACATTCACACACCAATGGCGGTAGCTGCCATGCCATGCACCTCATTGGGAGCAATTTGGGGTGTCTTGCTCAAGGACACTTCGACATGTGGACAGTCGGAGCTGGGATTCGAACCGCTGACCCTTCGATCATTGAACGACCCGCTCTACCAACTGAGCTACAGCCGCCCCAAGAGCCTCTGTGGTCTCTCTGTCTGAAGAAGCACATTGTAGCCTTTCCACAAACAGCCCGCCACAAACTAATCTCCATGTCCCAGCGTTGTGTACGAAATATTTCTGGTGTCTCTGGATAAACATGGTTATGATTTGAACCTTTTGTTTTCTAGGTCAGGGATACTAAGACTCTTCTGGCCATGCCTGGAGTCATGGTGGGAGACATCGGCAAGAAGCTTGGTCAGAACGGTCTGGACAACGGGTAGGTTCATCCTCTTGGACTGAGGTGAGGTTTCTTAGACGGTCAGTGTTCGGGACATCGCCATGCTTTAATGGATTTCTTAGTGATCTCTGTGAGGAAAACGTATTAGCTAAGAGTAAAGTGTGTGACATCGGAATGCCTATCGGAAATGTAGATTCTGTTGTAGACGCACTCCTTTTGAGCCACTAGAGGGCAGTGCTCTCCCACTGTATCTCGGTTCACGCACTAGCAGACCAGTGTTCCGCTTCTAGAATTCAACAAGTGGGGAAAGTTCTATAGAATGAATGTTCCGAAAGCATGTCAGTATTCTTGGACTCCCTCTCTCTCTCAAGGTCTCACATCTGCTTTTCTACCTCAGAGAGGAGGTCCGACAGTGTCTGAGGCAGTTGTAGACATTAAACGCCGTCGTCACTTTGATTTGAGGCTCTCTCTTCTTCCGACGTCGTCCTCCCCCCCTCCAGGTTCGCGTTGTTCCACGATGTCAGGATCCCCAGGGAGAACATGCTCAACAAGACGGGCGACGTCACTCCAGAGGGGCGCTACGTCACGCCTTACAAGGTGAGCGAGGAAGCCCTCCGTTCTCTCCCCCTCCCTCTCTGCGCCCTCCTCCCGTCTCTCCCCTCGACCTCTACCCCAAAAAAAACCTCCATCCCTGGCCTGTGTCTTCCACCCTTCTACCTCTCCATACCCCCACCCCTGCTGTACCCCCCCAACCCGTCCCTCTCCCCTCAATGGACAAAAAGGAAACGAGATCAATTTCCCGCCCCGGCTCTAACCATGACGCAGATTGAATACATCTTCTCACGTACGCCTCCCCCCTCCGCGTCTCGAGCCGTAAGCGTATATGTTTGTGTAAAGCTAGGGTTTTCGACCTCGCGCCGACCTCGGCCGGACCCCCGCTCAGCCGTGACGACGGGACGTCCAATGGGAAGCACGCGATGAAAAAAAAAAAAAAAAGCCTTCAGCGGGTTCGGTCCGACCGGCACGCCTGGACTCCCGGGAAGAATCTCTCCTCATCTGTTTTCCCCGGGAAGAAAACAAACATGGAGGATGGGAAAGAGAAAGAGAAGGGGGGGGAAGACAAAAAGAACGAGAGGAAGAAAGAAAATGTTTTGGCGCGAACGATGGGAACTCGCAGAGAGGTGTCTGAGAAAACAAACTATCTTGGTGGAGTACCGTAGGGAGCCCCTACTGGGTCAGCAGTCTTCAGGGTAGGCTAGACTGGAACCTTGTTTTAACTGTCGTTTTTTATTTTTTAAACTGTCGGTTTTTAAAGGTCGGTTTAATGACCATCCAGGAGCCTGGAGTGAGACGGGCACAGAATGAGGAAACGGCTCGGTTGTTAGCTAGTTAGTTAGTTGGAAAAATTCCACTTAGCCCATGAGGGGCACTTTTGGTGGGGTCAGGAGCGCTCTCTTAAAAACAGCTCTCCAAACAATCTGTGTCTGTTCGCCACCGGGAGAGCCCACAGCAAATGGTTTCCACTGTTGTCGGGTGTTGTGGAGCGTGCGAGGTTGAAATCAGTCGTAGGGACGTCTGATTACGTAGCTCAAGACAGATAGTGTAGCTCAAAACGGAACAAAGCAAAGATTCTGTTCTATTCTCTCTCTATCTCGACCCTCTCTCCCTCGTTCTCTCTTACTCCTCTACCTCTCTCGTTCTCACCATCCCTCTTTCTCCTTCTCCTTCTCCTTCTGCTCTCTCTCTCTCTCTCTCTCTCTCAGGACCCTAACAAGCGTTTCGGGGCGTCCCTGGGGGCTCTGTCTGGGGGCAGGGTGTCTATCACCCGGGTGGTGTTGACCAACCTGAAGCTGGCGGTGACTGTGGCGGTCCGCTTCTCCGCCACGCGGCGCCAGTTTGGGCCCAAGGACAACGAGGAGGTCCCCGTGCTGGAGTACCAGCTGCAGGTGACGGAGAGGACGAGAGAGAGAGAGAGAGGGATGATAAGAGATGGAGAGAGAGGGAGGGAGATAGAAAGGGAGAGAGAGAGAGAGAGAAAGGGATGGCGAGAGATGGAGAGAGGAGAGGGAGGGATAGTGAGAGAGGGAGAGAGAGAGGGATGGTGAGTGATGGAGAGAGAGAGAGAGAGAGGGATGATAAGAGATGGAGAGAGGGAGGGATGGTGATAGAAAGGGAGAGAGAAAGAGAGGGATGGCGAGAGATGGAGAGAGAAGAGAGGGAGGGATAGTGAGAGAGAGGGAGAGAGAGATGGTGAGTGATGGAGAGAGAGAGAGAAAGAGATAGTGAGAGGACAGAGAAAGATTGGAAGCGAAAGATGAGAAAAGGACAGAGAGAGCGAGAGAGAGAAAGACCCCCGACTTCCTAGAATCCACTTCTAGTCACTGTTCCACGTCAACATGTTGACGGATGGTTTGTCGTCTGTGTGTGTGTTTGTGTGTGTGTGTGTTTGTGTGTGTGTCTTCGACAATGACCGCTCTGTGTGTCGCTCGCAGCAATGGCGTCTGATCCCCTACCTGGCCGTGGTGTACGCCCTCGAGCACTTCTCCAAATCCATCTTCATGAACTTCGTTGAGTTCCAGATCGGAATGATGATGAAGGACAAGAGCGACAGACAGGTGAGAGAGGGAGGGAGGGAGGGGTGGAAAAAGGATGAGGGACAGGGATGAGGGTTGATTCTCTGTCGTCCTCTTCATTCGCTCCGACGTGCCCTGATCTTTTTACAACTCCTGCGTGTCTATGTCTGGGTGGGTGTCTCTCTCTCTCTCTCTCTCTCTCTCTCCTCTCTCTCTCCTTCTCTGTGCAGGCGGAGCTGGGCAAGGAGATACACGCCATAGGCTGCTCCAGCAAGCCGCTGGGGTCTTGGCTGGTTCAGAGGGGCATCCAGGAGTGCAGGGAGGCCTGCGGGGGGCACGGATACCTGGCCAGTGAGTCTCCCCCCCCCAAAGACCCTCCCCCAGTCCAAGCCAGCCCCCTGGGACCACCGACCACGTAGTTGTCAAGCAGCACCCAATACCAAACCA
>NC_140250.1:2572405-2594905 GCF_949987555.1 Borostomias antarcticus | reverse complement strand
TCTTGTCTGTTTATGGTGGAGGGACACTCACTCCGTTTTTACTGGAAGAGGCACTCTGGCACTCTCTCTCTCTGTATTCCCGTAAGATGGTCCACACACACACACACACTCACACACACACACACACACACACACACACACACACTCGCGCACATTGTGTGACTGAGAGCCGCTGTTGTTCGGCCGTTGTCTCGGACACTTTTTTGTCTCCTGAAGACCCTTGAAACACACGCACACACACACACACACACACACACACACAGACACTGTCTGTTTCAACATGCTGAGTGGTAGGCTGTCAGACACACACGGTGTGTTCATGTTTGGCGGGCTGGTATTTGCGCCTCGAGGGCGTCCAGCCCGAGGGCAGATGAGTCAGATCGCCGGCGCGTCGGCGCCCAGCGCCAATGTTTTTTTTTTGTTCTCCCCCTCTGAGACTCGTTCTGCTTTTAATTACTTTGACATTTTGACAAGACCCAGAACCAAGAGGAACGGACAGACGTCCGCTGACGTCCCGGTCCAGCGCGGACCGCGAGCCAATCAGGACGCGAGCCAATCAGGACGCGAGCCAACCAGCCGATCGTGCGTTGGCGCGAGTCGGCGACCGCAAAGCCTCGCTGCTCCAACGCCCTGCAGTTGGGAGATCCGCTCGGGCAACGCAGCGAAGGCAGAACGAGATCTCCGACTCACTGGGGAATTCTGGAATGTTCTGGAAAATAGTTGTGGAATGGGATGGGATGGGAAGGTAAACAGCTAGATAAGACTCTGACTCAAATTCACCACTCAGGAGACTGAACAAATATGAACTATGACGGTGATCGTGATGATGATAACATTGGAGGAGACGTGTGTGTGAGACACAACGTTATCGTTATGGTTGCTTCACTCTGTTCTTGCACGTTTCTGACTTAATGGAGTTATTGAGGTCAGATGAAAAGTTTAAAAGTTAATCCCCCATCATACAGGTCTGCCTTCACAACAGCTGGTCCTTCAAGATGATAGCAACCATTTATATCCAGCTGTAACAGTTATAACCAGCTGTAACAGTTATAACCAGTTATGTCACTATGACCTCCGTGGTGTGTCGTGGTGGCTGTTTTATAACCTCTCTAAAAGGGCGTGTGATATAGAGCCTAACTCCACCGTTCACTTCTGATGTTAACGATCTCAGGAGCTTGAGAGACCTAACTTTTCGTCTCTGCCCACGCCAAGTGACTTTAGTCCGCTTATGTACCACTTCAGCTGTGTGTGTGTGTGTGTGTGTGTGTCTGGCCTATCTGTCTTATATAGTGAACCTACAGTCACCTATGACTAATTGCTGGTCTGTATTAGAAACATATGTGGAACATTTTTTGTGTGTGTGTGTGCGCATTTGTGTAGTGTGAGTGTGGGAGTGACTGTGTGACTCCAGGCCTATTCTCACCAGTATTGTTGTCGTTATAAATATTGTGTCAGCGTTACTCAAACAGCTCCTCTCACAAACTCATCGTTTATAACAGATACTTCCCAGAAGTTTCATTAACCCTGATTTACTGAGCCATAAATGTACGAACCTAACACTAAGGTTCTGTGGCTGAGCTGGCAGCTATGAATTATGACTGGTTTGTGAATAATACAGTATGAGGGGATTAGTTAGTTGAAATATGTCCTGGCCAAAGTATGACATTATGTTTGTTTGTGACAGACAGACAGACAGACAGACACGCGCACACACACACACACACACATTCTGTACACAAACACCTCGAGTCATGGCTTCCAGAAGACATTGTAATGCCCTTAGACATTATACACAGACACACACACATACACACACACATATATATACACACATCCGACCTACCAATAACTATCCTCTCTCTCTCTCTCTCTCTCTCTCTCTCTCTCTCTCTCTCTCCCTCTCTCTCTCTCTCCCCCTCTCTCTCTCTCTCTCTCTCTCTCTCCCTCTCTCTCTCCCCCTCTCTCTCTCTCTCTCTCGCTCGCTCTCTCGTCTGTGTTGTGTTCCAGCTGTATAAGAACCTTTGGTCCGCAGTGCTGCAGGGGAACAAGGTTCTAGAACGCCCATCCTGGTGGACTGAGTTCTGCTCCGACAAGCCTGTGGTCGGCTCCCTCCGTGCCAAGCTCTAGAACCCCGGGGCTGGTCTAAGCCTGGGATTCTATCACTCTAGAACCCCAGGGCTGGTCTAAGCCTGGGATTCTATCACTCTAGAACCCCGGGGCTGGTCTAAGCCTGGGATTCTATCACTCTAGAACCCCGCGGCTGGTCTAAGCCTGGGATTCTATCACTCTAGAACCCCGGGGCTGGTCTAAGCCTGGGATTCTATCACTCTAGAACCCCGCGGCTGGTCTGTGTAGTCCTAGCACGCCAATTCAAAGCAAAATTATTAATCACATTAATTGCGGCCTTTTGCGATTAGTTAATTGCGGAGGTAATAATCGCGATTTTGATTAATTCACGATTAATTGTGCAGCCCTAATACAACATGAGGTTGACCTGAATTTCACTGTCTGTTGTATGTTGTCAATTCATTATCATGTAAGATATTTGGGATATAGAATATATTTTGATTGCCAGATGTCGGCTCTATGATGTCTAATGTATACAGTACATCACCACAGGTTTAATAATGTGGTAATAACAATTGACATTATCTTGCACATTTGTAAACTGTTTGTAAAATATAAATGAAATTAAATGATTTTTATTAACACGCTTACATTCTTTGCCTTGTTATCATTTCAATAGAGGTCATGCTTTATTTTGTATAAATATCCACGTCCTAAGAAGTTTTTTTAAACGTTTGCTTTACATCTCATCATGTAACATTAGAACATTCTAAAGTCCACTTAGAGCATTCCAATCTTTATTGGACTACATCCTTTCCTGAGCAAAAAAACAAAATGGTCCCCCCAATTCAGTTTCTTAAGCAGCTTCGGGGAAGTTCTGAAGGACATGCAAGCTTTCTAATATTAGCCCTGGTTTTTCTAAGCGATCCTGGGACCCGTGTGAAGCCATCTACGGGGCTTCGGGATTGTAAACCCTGAAGCCCCTCTTGACCCAGTTTCTGACTTCTTCTTTGGTGTTCGTGTTCCCGTGTGTTTGTCTGGTCTGGGAAGGAAACCCTCATCATTCAACTCTTACAAGCCTTGTCCTCCCTCCTCCTGGTCGATTAAGCACAGCTTACATGAGCGGGCCATGCTTTTCTACTTTCCTATTTATAGTTCTGTCTTATCGTCTCATTTTCGTTCGTTGCTCCTTGTAGATTTAAGTTAATCTCAGAGGAAGGAGTACATTTTTCACGTTGGTGTTAGACTTTCCCTAAATATTTCTCATTCCCTGGCCTGAACTGTGTCAGATATGAGCCTAGGGGGTAGGGTTAGGAGCTGAAGTGTGTGTTCTACAGTAGAGCTCCTTGTAAGGTGTATGGATCATTGAGAAAGCAATTCTATAGTCTAAACACTTCACTCTGTCCTATACACCATAGTTGGATCTTAATGGAAACATTTTGTGTGAATGCTAATGGTCGTCAAGGTTGGCGCCATATCTGACAAGCGGATTCGTCTTATTTGCATGTAAACACTGATCTCTCAACGTGGATTGATCTAAAACCGAGTTCTCAACTGATTTTACTGACCTACATTGAGGAATCTGAGATTATATGACGGTGGTTGACTTTGGATCTTTGAAAGAGAAGACCCAGACTGAGGGGTTGACATCTAACCAGGATCCTGCCTATTAAGCACCTATTGTATTTTTAGTTTGCTATTCTTGCACTTTGCATTCAGCTCTAGATTATGCTCTTAGTCACTTGTTTTAGAAAGGAGATGCACTTGTGAGTTCTGGCCAGTAGTAGTACATTGGCTTTTCCTACGTTAAATCCAATTATTGTAAGTCGCTTTGGATTAAAGTGTTATCTTAATGACTAATGTAATGTAATACATGTCTCTTTATTGCGGATGACCCTGTTTGGATTTTTGACGGTTGTTTGGTTAGTTTTTGGTCGCAATAATTCTCCAGGGCCGACCGTTCCCAAGGTCTGTGACTAAGGGTTTGGTGAACCAAACGTCTGGCCCAAACACTGTTTTCTTTCTTTCATCCCTTCTCTCTCCCTCCTGTCTCTGTCTGGTCCATTACTCTCTTTCTCCACCCTCCCTTTCTCTCCCTCTGTCCCTCCTGGCTGTTTCCATCTCCTTCTTTTCTCTCCTCTTATGTCCTTCCCTCTCCCCCCATCTCTCTCTCTCTCTCTTTCGGGGTTCACTAAAAGCGCCTCTGTCCATCACATTCCAGAGGAAGGTTCTAGAACTCCCCGAGGACTCCGGAAGACCAGACCAGTGTTTACGTCCCGGGCTGAGCATAGAAGTGGATGGAAACCTCACGGCGCGCGGTCTAAGTAGTAGACCAGCAGTATTTTACTCACGGTTGCAACCTCAGAACAATAACAGTAATACCTACAGCTTAAACATAAACCTGGCATGGAGAGAATGTCTGAACCTGCCAATAGACGCGTCAGAGGGAAGGAGACACTGCAGCCTAGCGTGTCCAGGGGAGAGGCGAGGTGGACGAGGAGGTCGGGGTTCTGCATCAGTGCAGAGGGTTGGGAATCTACTGGCTGAAGGAACATGTGTGTCTGGCTGAATGGTTGGACCAGCTGTTTGTAGCCCAGAGAGGGAGGGGAGAGAGAGAGAGAGAGAGAGAAAGAAAGAGAGAGAGAGAGGGAGGTAAAGGCAGGATGTAGATTTCGGTATGCATTTATATACTGTAAGTGATGTGCATTATATATATACACACACTGTTAATGAAATTTCAGTCTCACTAATGTGATACCCACACCATTTGTCCCTTTCTGTTTTCCTACCTGACTGTTCTTCTTCAGTTAATTATTTTACAACTTCTTTGAAACTATCTTTCATAAGACCAATACCATTTGTTTCTGTGTGACATCACTTCCCTATCCTGTTCGTCATGCTTGACGTCACTTCCTTTCCCATGTTATAAGATATCACTCCCTAGTCCCATTCACCACTTTGTGGGAAACACATCTCTGTTCAGAGTCCGCTTTGCAAAACGTAACATCAGAATAAACCTATTGTCTCTGTTTGAAACCAGCTTGACCGACCACTCAGCGTGTTCTTGAAATCTAAACTAAACCAAGTAAGATTTTCATTCATAACACACACTGGGGTCTTGTTTTGTTCTATACTGTCACATAATAATATGCATGATTATGTGACAGTATAGAACAAAACAACACCCCAGTCCCACATAATAACCTCACACTCATCTCATTTAACTCACTCCAGTCTGCATCAGTGTAAACATCTTTAGAGATATTGCTTTGGAGATGCAAATGAGGATAGATGGTTGCATGACACCAGATCCCACACTAAAGACCTGCTGCTCTCTCATAGGCTGTAATCTTCTGTCCTCGCGGTCGATTGGATAATCATTGTGTTGTTGAACCGTGTCCAGAGCGACTGGGATTTGGACTTCCTGGTCCTGACATGTGGAACCAGAATCCACAAACTTCCTGTTTGGTTGTCTTGCATCAATTAACTGCCGATGTCTGTTTATCAGCAGATGCGCACACACACACACACACACACACAACAGACCACATGTTGGAGAAGTGAGTTTGTCATCACTTTGACTTCTTCTGGCTCCTTCCTCAGTTGTCATATAAGATTATTTATTTCCGTTAAACCACCATGAACTGCATCGCCCTCAGTTGTGTAACTGAACATTTGATTTGCAACAAACACAAGCGATAGACCAGACATCTCACGACTTATCTCATTACTGAGGTCAGTTGAGAAATATAACAGTCATTTCATGCAGTGTGGATCTAGGCTCATATTCTTTTCTTTTCAAACCTTTTTTCTGTATATCATTTTAGTGTGGGTTGTTTTTGGACCATATGCTGGCTTGTAGGGCACCAGGCTAACATCTTGCTCAGTGGCTTATGAAGTGGAAGATGTACAGGCTCAAATCCCGAGCAATGTTGCACTTGCTCGATGGGTTTACATCTCCATCTTTTTCCAATCTCAGTCAAATACACCATGGAACAGATCAATTTGTTGACAAGGAACACAAGTACAGCTGCTGTATAAAAAAAATCTTTCAGCATTCATAATGTGAATCTTCTGGCCTTTAGTCTATGCCCACACAGTAAATTATACTTTGGCTTTCAAATTGCAACTGACAAGGATGACAGGGAGATGGAGAGAGAGAGAAATCAAATTAACAGGAGGAGTCAGTCAGGGCTTGTGAAGTGTTCTGACTTAAGCTCTCCAGAATTCAAATTATTCTTGGAATTCTTCGATCAAACTGTCGTCCTAATAAAATCAATCTACACCTCATAGTAGTGAGGGAGCTCTAGTATTTGACTTCAGATGAAGCCCTCAGCCAACTTTCCAACTGATTCACGCAGGATGAATGCACCAGAGAATTTTGAATTCATTGGGAAACATCCTGCAATAGATTTATTGGCAGTTTCTGTTGTTTCATGAGCCAGTGTCAACAATGTGATTATTATCTAATACGCTGCCATGTCACGGTCTTTCAACACAACGATCCTCCAGAAGAATTAGGATGTGGTGAAAAAAGCTTACAGGCTTGTCTGTCTACAACTCTTAGGTTTGGTGTTGTGATAATGAAGCCAACGGCTCACTCATAGAGCATAGACTATTGAAAACTTCCATTACTTTCTCTCATTGCTACCAATTCCATGAATGGGTCACACTGTAGAATAACCCTTGTTAATAAACCATTTATAAAGCATCTGTTTATGGTCCGTTAAAAATGTCAAATCATTATTTCATTTATGTTATTAATTTACCTAAAATTATTTAGGTATTTATAAACATGTTTCAAATGACTTTCTAATGATTTATAAGATAAATTATATGGTATGTGATAATGGTCTGCTCACATTTAATGAATAATTTATAAATGACTAATCAACCAGTTTTAAATGCTTTACTAATGATTTTGATAAGGTATGTGATAATGAACCCCCCCCCCAGTCATAATGCTCACGTCAGTATTGAATATCTGTACGGAGAGAGGCCAAGGGTGAGTGGGAAGGAGAATGAGGCTGGCTGGGCACTGCTACACACACCGAGAGCTTCCGGCCAGCAAGCTGGTGTTATGGGAGCCAACTCCATGGCCTACCAAATCATTCGTGGACATAATCAAGATGGATGCGGGAGCGGAGACCACCGATGAGATCGGCAGGTGTGTGGAAGACCAGGATAACTGGAGATGAAGATGGGAGGCCTGTCTGTGGACGACCCAATGATGATTATGATGATGATGATGTGATAATGATCTGCCCATCATGCATGGGTCATTATGAATAATCTTAATGTGTTTTGTGAATTCATGAATGTTAGCACATGTACTGTAGTAATACCTAATTTGATGCTTAATACAGGTCTTTATAAGCCATTTATTAACCATTAGTAAAGTGTTTTATAAGGATTGATCTTAAGCAGACACTATACTTTATAGGCATTTATAAATGAGCCATTACTCAGGGATACTATAGAAACCATTTACTAATCATTACAAATGTTTTTTTTGCAGTGTCAAGCATGGCCTTAAAAGCTATTGAATCTGATGAGAATTACTGTGAGAGAGCGAAATAAAATTATGAGAATTTCCTTCCAATAGAGACTGGAAATTGAATATCATGGAATATGGAATGATTCTGTGTAAACGGCATGCATCTGAAGAGGACACAGACACTCACAGGCTCGAGGGGCCTGTCGGCCATCTTGAAATCATCAGTTATCAACACTAGGCTAACAGACTCAGGTTTGGCGGTTTGATGCTAAAACACAGGGTCCTCTCTGCCAAAACCCCGACAGGAACTAGACCCGAAAGGCTGTTATCACGGTCTTTATCTGCTGTCGTCTTCACGGCCACCAGGTCGGCCATAATGCCTGGTTCTGCTAGAAAGGAACCAACTCGGCAGAAAACGTTTCCCCTCACATCTTGATCCAGTCAGACAAGCGCTGTGTGGCACATGGTGGAAGGATAGTTCCTGCAGAATGCATTCATTCATAGCACGTTATCTCTTGAGCTTTTGGTAGAGGGGGCGTTTTCCCCCAAAATGTTCCTCAGATGATGTGTATTTTGAGTGGACTATTCCTTTAATACCTTCCTGAATAGGCCTGCACATTTCAATTAGTTTCTTGAATAGTTTAAAACCTTGGAGACTCTGAAAGAAACGCAGGAGAATAGATTAATTTTATTTCTCATTTGTTTATTAGGCCTATGTTTCGACCGGGTTCAGTGTCTTGGATCACAAAGTTAAAAACCATATGTCCACTTGGCTGTGACTCTTTCCTCCCTGCAGCGTGTACAACACGTGTGTGTGTGTGTGTGTGTGTGTGTGTGTGTGTGTGTGTGTGTGTGTGTGTGTGTGTGTGTGTGAGTGAGTGTGAGTGTGTGGGTGTGTGATTGTTATCTCACTGACTAAGTGGTAGTCTATCCAAGTGGTGACTGCATGGTCCTCATGTGTGGCTCATTGGGCTAATGATCAATGTGAGGTTGTGGGGACAACGCCCTACTGTAGCTATGACAATAATAGTTTGATTGGCTTAACCAATGACTTAGATTCCCTTATCAATATTAATGGATGAAAACTCTAAAGTATTAGGCGTATTTTGTAAGGTGAAGGTATACCTATAGGCTAATGCTACATTTTACTAGCATCTTTGGCAGATATTCAGGATATTGGCCAACTATCGTCAAACAGCTATAAGTATAAACTGCATCAATTTAAGTCTGACCAGAATCTAGGTCAGTTAGCCTACACCACACTTGTCCTTGAAATTCACTCCCTGCTAGACGACCTCCTTGAAATTATAAGTAGACAACATTTAAGTTCTTGGACAACGAGGAGGATAAACTGTGAAGCTAATTTTAGACCCTAAGAATAACAGAACTGCATCTTAAACTTGGGGAATAAGGGATTATAGTGAAATAAAAACTTGCTACCCTGTCCCCTCCCAATGATGGGTTTTATTTTTTTATCATGCGCGCCCTTCAGGTATCTCCTTGATGACGCTTCACGACGTTCTAGAATGGAAGACTCGGACGTTCCGGAATGTTACTGCTGGTGCTCGGCCGGACGCTGGAGAGACCTCGGGACAATCGTTGTATTGTGCTGCTTCTGCACACTTCTGGTGTGAGTCATGGTGGCGGGAGAGTTATATGTCCTGGGTTTATAACTAGGCGTCAATTCATGGAGGAGATTGCTTTAAGAGGCATTTAACGCTACGACACCGTCGTTACAAGCTTATAAACATTTTAATTTGTTTTTTTTTTTCTTTTAAAGACACAAAATCACGTATCAAATCAGTCCCACTGACAGGCTATTTCTATGGTGATGACCCCAGATATGTAAACATTTGATTGGTTCTGCTAAGCCATGATAATAGAAGTAATAAGTAGTTGATTAAGTCTATTCATACCATGAGCATAAGTCAAATAAAGCACTAAAACAGCAAGAATACAGCAGCAGTGTGATTAAATCAGATATCTGCTCACATTTTGTCCTTTCGCCCTCATCTGAACATTTGTCAATGTACAACTGACCATGAAACAACGTTCACATTTGGTTGTGGAATGGTTCTGACTAACAGCATTTTGAGACTAGTAAATGAAATACAAAATGGCTTCTCTGCAGCAAAAACTACATGTCCAGATGGCAAAATCGTTAACCTTGGACTACGAGCTAACCTTATCTAACCAATGGTGTTGTCTACCTGGGAGTAAGAAAAGTGAGTCTCGTCAAACATATTGTATGTATTATAACAGTATGACAGCCACATTTATATGATTAAACAAATAATGTGAACAACAACACCAAGAACATGAACAGCAACAAAATAATCAAGTGTCTCACACTGCAGGGTGTTCCAGCATTCAGCCCTGGGTGAGTCCAGAAGGTTCTGTGTGGGACGTCCAAACATGGGTCTTTAACCGTCCTCCCCTTGATGTCCAAACAAACAGTTACTGTTATTTGTTTGTTCGTTGGTTGTTTGCTTGGCTCAGGTGTAGAGGTGACTCTTAAAGCACAGATCTAGAATCAGTTCTACCCTCTCAGACTCCAAACCTCAAATAAAGAAGGGGACTAAACTCAAAACTGACCCCAAATCAGTTTTTTTCTTTTTTTCCAGAATTAAGCTACCTCTGTCCCACACCCCCAGGAGCTGGGTTTCTCAAACTCGAGCGCCCGCCGCGGTCTCCACGGCTACTGCATGATGACGTCGGGCTCGATGTTGAAGAGCAGGTCGTCGTTGCCGCGCCGGACCTCCAGCAGGAGGGCGGTCTCCTCCGTCAGCGCCTCCTGCAGGTCAGCCGTGGTCAGCAGGGGACGGCCGTTCAGCTTCACGATGATGTCACCGTCCCTGATCCCCCCTCTGGGAGGGAGAGGAAGAAGAAAAGAAAGAGAGAACGATGAAAATGAGACTTTTGTAGGAGAGAGAGAGAGAGAGAGAGAACATGGGAGATTTACTGAGAGGAATTACTTGAGGGAGAGAGAGTGTATGTGTGTGTGAGACAGAGGGTGAGAGAGAGAGAGTGTGTGTGAGGGAGAGAGAGAGAAAGAGGGAGAGAGAGTGTGTGTGTGTGTGTGTGTGTGTGTGTGTGTGTGTGTGTGTGTGTGTGTGTGTGTGTGAGAGAGAGAGAGAGAGAGGGAGAGAGAGATTTGTATGCCGCCTACTTTTGGGCAGGAGAGTGAGGCACCACTTCGTGGACGAAAATGCCGCTGGGGACCTCGGGGAAGTCTGGGTTCTGCTGCTTCAGCTCCTCAACCAGCCTGGAACACACACATACGCACACACACACACACACACACACACACACAGAGCAGCATCAGATAACATACGAGGGAGATAGTAAAAAATATAGCGACGATAATAGTCAAGATAATAGATGGTATTAAGATAGCAAGTGAGAGCATGGTGGGCCTGAAAGCAGACGGGATCCAAAGGCACTCACGCCGGAGTGATGGTCAGCATCCTGATCCCGATGAAACGCTTCTTCAGTGACCTCACCTCTGGAAGAACCAAACACATTATTTACGGTTCCAGGCTTTGCATGGGCATTTTTTTTCATGTTTAATTAAAAACAAAAAAAAACTTCTTTTTTTTATTTAACCTTTATTTCCCTAGGCAAACCATTAAGAGAACACACCCCGTGTCCCCAACACACCCCGTGTCCCCAACACGCCCTGTGTCCCCAACACGCCCTGCGTCCCAAACACGCCCTGTGTCCCAAACACGCCCTGCGTCCCAAACACATCCTGCGTCCCCAACACACCCTGCGTCCTCAACACGCCCTGTGTCCCCAAACACACCCTGCGTCCCCAACACGCCCTGCGTCCCAAACACATCCTGCGTCCCCAACATGCCCCGTGTCCCAAACACCCCCTGTGTCCCCAAACACACCCTGTGTCCCCAACACGCCCCTTGTCCCCAACACGCCCTGCGTCCCCAACACGCCCCGTGTCCCCAAACACACCCTGCGTCCCCCAACACGCCGTGTGTCCTAGCTGTGTGTCGTGAGGCCGCAGGCCCTGCTGTACCTTTGCTCTGTTTGTCCGACGACTCGTTGAGGAAGCGTGTGATCCTGTCGGAGGGGATGGCGAAGGAGATCCCCGCCGCCACCTTCAGTGTGTTGATGCCGATCACCTCTCCGTCCTGGTGACACACACACACACACACACACACACACACGGAGGGGAGACGCAGGTTATCACGACGAAGAATGGACTTGTATGATGATTGTGTGGATGGTGAGAGGTGGATGATGTTGGTTTGGGAGGTGAGGAGACACTTACCAAGTTCACCAGAGGTCCGCCTGAGTTCCCATACTGAAACAAGATGAGACCAGTCAATCGGCGTGTGTGTGTGTGTGTGTGTGTGCATGTGTGTGTGTTTGCACATTGATGGAAATGTCAGTCTGGATAGTTTGTGTGTGTGTGTGTGTGCGCGTGCGTGCGCGTGTGTGTGTGGGGGCGAGGGTATCATCTCACATTGATGATGATGCCAGACTATTAGTGTGTGTGTGCGTGCGTGCGTCACCTCACATTGACGATGGCGCCAGCCTGGTTAGCGTGGGAGCGCGAGTGTGTGTGTGAGTGTGTGTGGTCTCACGTTGATGATGGCATCAGCCTGGTTAGCGTGCGAGCGCAAGTGTGTGTGTGTGTGTGTGTGTGTGTGTGAGTGTGTGTGTGTGTGTGTGTGTGTGTGTGTGGTCTCACGTTGATGATGGCGTCCGTCTGGATGTAGTCCATGTCGGAGTCCCTGATTCCCAGTTCCTTCCCATCTCTCTGCGCCGTGCTGACGATCCCCGTGGTAACGGTGTTCTGGAGGGCGAAGGGGCTGCCGATGGCAACCACGAACTCCCCCGGGCGCAGGTCGGCTGAGTGGCCCAGCAACAGCACCTGCAGCTTTTTCTGGGAGGAGGGAGGGAGGGAGAGAGGGAGAGAGAGGGAGAGAGAGAGAGAGAGAAAGAGAGAGGGAGGGAGAGATAGGGAGAGAGAGGGAGAGAGAGGGAGGGAGAGAGAGGGAGAGATAGGGAGAGAGAGAGAGAGATGGAGATATACATGGTAAATGGACTGCACGTATATTTTTATTATCATCATTTGATATCATTATTTTATCCCAAGCGCTTTACAATGGCCTCTCATTGACCCGTTCACACACACATTCACACACCAATAGCGGTAGCTGCCATGCGAGGTGCTAGCCTGCTCATTTGGGGTTCAGTGTCTTTGCCCAAGGACACTTTGACAAGTGGACAGGAGGAGGCGGGATTCGAACCGCTGACCCTATGGTCATTGGACGACCCACTCTACCAGAGAGGGAGAGATATATGGGTGAGGGAGAGGGAGAGAGTGGGAGAAAGGGAGAGAGAGAGGGAGAGAGAGAGAGGGAGGAAGAGATATATGGAGGTAGGATGGGAGAGATATATAGGTGAGGGAGAGGGAGAGAGTGGGAGAGAGAGAGAGAGAGAGAGAGAGGGAGAGAGAGAGAGAGAGAGAGAGAGAGAGAGGGGGAGAGAGAGAGGGAGGAAGAGATATATGGAGGTAGGATGGGAGAGATATATAGGTGAGGGAGAGGGAGAGAGTGGGAGAAAGAGAGAGAGGGAGAGAGAGAGAGAGAGGGAGAGAGAGAGGGAGAGAGAGAGGGAGAGAGAGAGAGAGAGAGAGAGGGAGGAAGAGATATATGGAGGTAGGATGGGAGAGATTAGGAGAGACACATGGGTGGAGGTGCAAACAGAAAGGAGGGAAGGACAGAAGGAGAAAGCCAAGGAGGGGAGGATAAGTAAAAACATCTGCGCATGACAGATGGTCTGTGTGTGTGTGTGTGTGTGTGTGTGTGTGTGTGTGTGTGTGTGTGTGTGTGTGTGTGTGTGTGTGTGCGTGTGTGTGCGTGCGTGCGTGCGTGAGAGTCTGATTATTTGTCAAGGAGCAGCACTCACGCATTGTTTTCTTCACTAAGATCGATCACTCATCTCAGGCCAGTTGGGACTTGGGGTTTAATGGAAACCTTGTTTAACAACACCCCTCACGGAATCCCCCTACACTTCCCAAATGTGGTACAGCCCTGTCGTGAATCATGCACCTGGGCCCGAACCATTTAGCCTCCCCGGGCGGGAGGCTTAACTAAAATTGAGTTTCACAAGGCTACCATAAACATGACCTGAGCTATAAACACAGATTTCTGACTGCTGGTCTGTATTAAAGAGGAGTTTCACCACAGTAAAACCATCCAACATGCTGTTTATCCTTTTTTAAATAATAAAAAAGCAAAATTCCTCGAAAATAACAACCTAGGTTTTTTTTGGCAGAATTCCACTTTAATTATTCATCCTTAGACTCATATAGCCCATGAGTAATGAGCCCTTCTTGTTGTAGGGAACAATACAAGTGTTATACTGAATGACCCAGCACTGAACAATAAGAACACTATTTCTTTCTAAGTAGGATCTAGACCTCTTCTATTAGACAGTCAGAGGGCTCAGCAATCACCCTTATGATCACGCTCTTGCTAACCACAAAACCCAGAGTGGATGCCTGAGTCATACCTACACATTTTTCTTTCACAACAATGAACAACAGAGCCTATTAAGCAGATACAGCTGGATATCTAACGATGTGATATCTGACAAAGGCCGCCCTGTGTCAAACAACACACACACACACACACACACACACACACACACACACACACACACACACACACACACACACACACACACACACACACACTATGTTTCTCACCAGCGGGTTGACTTTGATGGTGGCGATGTCGGACTTCTTGTCGATGTCCTTGATGCTGGCCTCGTACACGTCCCCGTTGTGCATCTGGACCTTGAGCTGCTGGCGACCGGACACGGGCGTGGTGCTGGAGACCACGTGGGCGTTGGTCACGATCAGGCCCGTCTCTGTCATCACGAAGCCTGACCCGCTGGACAGTGGGACGTTCCGGCCGAACAGGGGGTGTCTGGAACGGAGATGCAGGGGTCAAGTTCTAACGTGGGTTGTCATTGGTTGAGAGGGGTGAATTGAGAATGTTTACGTTGGCCATCATTGGTTGAGAGGGGCAAATTGGGAGTGTTACGTCCAATGTCGTTAGTTAAGAGGGACAAATTAGGAATGTAACACCAGTGTGGAAATGTGGCCCTACAAACTAACAGTCAATGTATTGTTGGTGAGTTATACAAGTAGCCTGGAGAACCAATGGTAGAACCAATGGTTCTCAAGCCTAGTAGCCCATCTCCTGATTCCTGAGTACAGCTACAAGTATGTCCTCTGGACATGATGCTAGTATGTCATGTCGCAATGACTTACCCCCAATCCAACCCTTGATGCTGAGTGCCAAGCCGAGAGATATTGGGTAACATTTTTTAGAGTCTTTGGTATGACTCAGCCGGGAACCCCCGACCTCCCAATCTCAGGGCGGACACTCTAACCACAACGCCACTGAGCTGGTTGTTGTCGGTGAGGTAAGTTAGGATAAATCTTTTAGACTTTGAGTCACACACACACACACACACACACACACACACACACACACACACACACGCTGCCTACCTGAGGAAGAGTTCAATGTGGACCACAGCCGGGGCGATCTTCTCCACCACGTCTGCAATGAAGTTAAACTTGTACCTGGGACTGCTGGGGTAAGATGTACCTATACTAGCAAGAAGAATGACTCATGTTAGTAACACTGCATCTCACTCCATCCACATCAACAACAACAACAACATCCACTTAAAATAGAAGTATGCTTCCATAGGTTCAGCTAGAAATAAAATAAAAGTCGTAAAGCATAGACGGAGAGGGCTGTACAGATCATTACACAAAAGAAATTAAGCTTTCATTGTATTTGACAGTAGTCTAGTTGTATATCAGCGACACAGCTATGCACGAACTGCGAAAAGATATTAATAACAGCATTGGTTCAAACGCATGATCCTTTCAGATTGCGTCTGAGCCCTGCTCCATAAGAGGAGAGGAGCCTCGAGAACTCCTTGCCCAAATCTATATTTCCTCTCCTGCCGTACGTCTACCCTTTCATGAGTGAAACCTCAGCAGTTTGGTCTAAAACGGTCCCCCTGTGGTTAACCTTTGGCCTAGGCCTCATCAGGGCCTTGGATGGGGAGCAGCAAGCAGTTAACTAGTGTAATTACCGACGGTTTATTTTTGGACCGAAACACGCCGACGAGCGTTCGCCTCATCCGACCGCGTTTTCCCCCCCCGACCGCCAACTGGCTCCTGCACGGATACGCTCGGTTGGTAGCTCTGATCTGGGGTCAGTTTGAGTGCAGTCAAATACTTGGGGTGCATTTGATTCGTATCGCCCAGTGCAATAAAATGAATGGAGCAGTCCCGGATGGTTAAAACTCACAAAATGTACCTCAAGTGTTCTTTGAGCCATCAGGGGGGAAATAATGAGCTGATCTATGAAGGTTTGTTTCTAAAGTTAGCAAACAGTGCAGCTCTATGACCATCAGAACAGGAGACATGGGTCAACACCATGCAGGTGTTTACTAGTTTAAACTACTTGAGGTACGCTCATTTTAGCTCTCTTGGAGAAATAGTGTAAACTCTTCCCCGCCCACCCGGCAAATTATAAACAGACGTCTGAGTTTACAGTGCAAACAGCCGACACACACCCTGGTGCTCACCAGTGATGTTCTACTGACCTATATGAGAATCAGGACCCCCCCCCCGCTCACATGCAAATAGACTTGACTGAGCAACATGTGTTTGCGTGCGTGCGTGTGTGTGCGCGTGTGTGTGTATGCTGGAACCGTGGGTCGAACCCTCCAGCTGTCTACCACTCTTGTCTCTCTACCTCTGTCGATCCATCATTCCTGAGTTTTTTTGGGGTTTTTCCGTACCACCACTATGAGCTCACCGAGTCTGGCCCTCTTCGTGGCAAGGCCGCACATCAGCCCAACTGCCTGCAAACCATTTGCACTTGAACGCCAGCTGAGTCAAAAGGCGCAAGCTAAGGGAATTTCAGGGTCTATATCAGCGCTACAAATCGACTCGCTAACCCCAGCATTAACAAACCCAGGCGATGGCACAAACTTGGCCAGAGAAAACATGGAAAACCAACCAAGCTATTTCATCTGAGTAGTGGTGTGGTGGTGGCAGCGGCCATTTTAATGATACCATAGCCTCAGTTCCTCCTTCAGACAGAATCCATTGTAATTTCAGCGTTGAGGACCTATGATGCCATTCCAAGTTGGGTTTGAGAGACGTCTAGGAAAATGTGGTTTTGGATCGAAGAATGGTTTGAAGCCGGATCCACTGGTGCATATTTAGACTACTATAGGCCATGAAATGATAATGGTGATTCGGGCACAGAATTTTACTTACTTGGAGAAACTTACATGGAGTAAAGCCTAGCTTATACTGTCTCGTGGCTCATAGACACACATAGTACAGTATAAATTAGGCACAATTTATTCTGTGTTATGGTGTGTGTCTATGAGCCATGAGCTATAGTTTCTCTTATTTATAAACTAGGCTTAATAACACAGTAATAACACAGTAATAACAATGTAACCTAATACACTAAGAAAGGGCCTACCTTCCCGAAACAAGAAAGGGGCTTACAAACACCCCTAGAGAATAGTGAGGCTCAGCCAAAGGCCAAGAAGACGGGAAGTCATTAGTCTAGCAAGAAGACCTTGAATAATTGGTCACTCACCAGGATGGCAATTATGAAATTCTTTCTGATAGTTGCAATGACCTTATTATGCATGGCTTGCCATGATGTTGATGATGGGATTAGAGTCAGTCAGAGAAATCATCCATAGCCTTACTACCTACCCTATAACCATGTAGACCGCATTGGAAGTAAGTATTGTATTATGCTTTCATGTGTTTTTCCTGTGGGCTATCGTGTCTAGATTCTAACCCCACCCCCAAATAAACCTATTACAAGCTCTATCTTAACGGTTTGAGTGATACTGTCACATGCTGTTAAAGCCCCCAGACACAATAAAGACCCTGTGATCAAAATTAAGGCAGATTAGGTGTGCCGAGATTTTCTGCTACCACCCGCTTCCTACTTCCTGCCAGGTCTCCTGTGGGGTTCCAGCTGGTGATGTCTGTAGCAGAAGCAAATTCTACTGTGAGAGTGAGATTCTGTTTCTGCCATCATTGTAAAACAGCAATGTCTCTGGGTTTATCTCACATCTGAGACCTAGGCACAAAGTCAGTTTAGGTAACTTGAATATTACAAAGAAGCCATTAATGACTCATCGGCAACTCCCTTTCCTTTAGATCCACTGCACTACGATTCCCCTTTGGCATTGCAATACCCATGCCAACATTTGTAGGATGTTTCAGTGCAGGAAGCTCCTGTAGGCTACACACTTGTTATGGTTTTTTGTTTATTATTGTTCCTTTCAACGGCGTGAGGCTCCACAGGCGGCAGTTAAGCACACATTTTGGGATGAGGTAATGTTGTGACCACAGACATGTCCTTGTAGTGGAGGAAATGTGTCAGTGTGAGTTTTAAGAGACCACCTTCTCCCCAGACTATATAAAGCCAGACAAGAAATGCAAATAAAAACATGTCATGAAAACTTAAACGAACTCTGACAACTCACAACATTCATAAACGGGCTGTTGGTAGATTTTAGTAGGAGTAGGCGTATAGAACACCAAGCGTTTTAACTTAATGACGCGGAGAGTTTGAACTTTTTTTTTAGGGGGTGGCGGGCGTGCGGGGGTTAACCGCATGACTTATTTTGTTCCAAATTCCAAATCACTGTTTTGCACATCAATATGCTATTTAAACTGCAGCTGCTCTTGACATGTTATTGAGGTTTATACGTGCTGCGAAGGCCTATGCTATTAAAATTGCAGCTGCTTCGGACACGTGTTATTTTCAGTGCCCAGTAAATATCATTCATAAATGTATGCTATTAAACTGCCCTCGACATGTTATTTACAAGACCGGTAAACAGCAAACATTAAGTCTTCGAATTGTTGCAGCTACTTAGTGAATCGAGTCAGCTGAGTCGATTCAGCTGCACGGGTCTTTGATACACAAATGACTTACCTTTTTCACACGGTCCTTTCTGAACCGTGTTGACTGCGGGCAGGCCTTGTTGCAGAGCCTTCCTGCTGCTCGCCTTGAGCTGGCAAACGTTGCCGTAGGTCTTCCCGTCACTGCCGCAGACTTTGTAACCCATCTTACACTGGCAGAAGCCCTTGGAGAGCCGCTTGCCTGCCGGGTGCTTGCACTCCAGACCGTCCCCACAGGGAAGGTCGTCTTTGCGCCCGCACGGGTCGCCTTCCCCTTGCGCGCAAACCAGACAACAGTTGCACCGGTCCGGGACGTACCCGCTGGGGCAGCTCGGGCTAGGGCACGTGCTCACGTCGCACCGCGCCGGGCACTTCGCTTTCGGCTCTGCTCTGACGAACTCTTCCACGTAGAGTAGAACGGTGGTGAAAAACAGGAGTCGCATTGTGACTGTGAACGAGTACGAAGGTAATTATGAAAAATGATCAATTACTGACAGAAAAAGGGAAACGATGTTTACATGGAGATCATGTTCGTCATAAAACGGATACCGGTGATTTAGAAAAAGCGAAGGCGCAACGCTCCACACTTTTGCGCATCACTTTCCAGGAACTATTGAGACAAATCACACTTGTTGCAGAAGAGACAGTCGGTGATTCCGCTCATATAGTCTTTATTTGGTCCAGATTATGATAGACTATGCATGCCAAATTAATCAAAATTGTTCTTACACACGCGCGTAATGGTGCGTCCACGCACTCCAAGTGTCAGCCAGTTATTTGCAGCAATTCTGAAGCATGTCCATTGAAATGAGCGTCAGAACAACAGAGCGGCGTCCTTTTCTGTCTCTGACTCGAGGGAAGGTCCAGACAGTGTGATTCGTTTATGTTTGGGTCTGCCCCCCAAAAGCACTAGAGTCGTGGAGAGGAGGAGACCTGACCCTAAACTCGCCTTCCAGGAGGCGGAGAATGTGAAGCAGGCCTTCCAACACTTCCATCATACTAAAGCACACAATACATTTTCATTTTCATCATCACCATCACCACCACCACCATCATCATCACTACCACCATCATTATCATCATCATCCTCATCACCACCACCATCATCATCATCATCATCATTACCACCATCATTATCATCATCATCCTTATCAACACCACCAGCATCATCATCATCATTACCACCATCATTATCATCATCATCCTCATCAACACCATCATTATCCTCATCATCATAATCATCATCACTACCACCATAATTATTATCATCATCACCACCACCACCACCACCATCATCACCACCACCATCATCACCACCACCACCATCATCATCATGATCACCACCACCACCATCATCATCATCACCATCATCATCATGATCACCATCACCACCACCACCATCATCAACATCACCATCATCATCATTAGCACCATCAGTATCTTGATCATCACCACCATCACCACCATCATCATCATCATCATCATTATCATCATCATCATCATCATCACCAACATCATCATCAGCAGCAGCAGCAGCACCACCACCACTACCACCGTCATATCCTGCAATGTAGGCCAAGTGCATGTGCACTCCAATGCTGTGCCAAACCTCTAGAAAAAAATCCCCTATCCCCCTAATAAACCCCTAAAAAAAATAGGTCCAAAACAACTGAGTGTGCCTGGTTCCGGAGGACGATGATGCAATTAACTGTCCTCGGGCTCCAAGTCACACTGCACGTGCCCCAAAACATGAGGTAATTCGTTCCTTTGGATGCAGTCCACGGCGGACGCGTGTTGAGCAAGGCCAGGTTTTTCCAACGGCGGTCCCTTTTAAGGACAATTTAAGATGACCAGCCGACCCGGTCTGTCGGTTCTCGGCCCCTGCGGTCGGTGGTCGGCGGACGGTTCTGTTTTTAGCGCATACTCGTCTCGGGGAATTTGGCATATAATTGCAGCGTGTGTTTGTTTGGGTTGAGAAGAGGGGTGTCGACCAAGTCATATTTCGCCGACCGTGTTTATTTGAAAGTCCGCCGTCAATCACCTCAGGCCCTCGGGTGGAGACAGCGGATCCCTTGTTCCACTGACAAGTATCCAGCGGGTTTGTGCTAAATGGAGGATACAGCACTTGGTGATATGTTTATACGTCTTAAGCATACTCGTTATGTTTTCGTAAGACTTGAAATACTAAATGATGGCTGAAATGTAATATCGTGGCCTAAATGTTCCTATTAGAAAACAGTAGGCTACAGCGCATGCACCTCCCCCCGGCGTTTCCAACCCCCAACCACAGCTATAGTCCCACTGCTGGTCAATACGGTTTGTTTACATTATGCCAGCGCAGCACTGAACGTCTTTTGAAGTAGGTCACGCATGTGGGATCCCTCAAGCAGATTCCCCTGTATTCCGCTAGCTACCCGGCTTTATTTTCTACACATCTGGGCAGATCTGTCAAAGTTTATGGGGAGAGAAAAGGCACGCATTCCAGTTGCTGAAGGCATTTGCTTGAAGCTTGTAGGAAGTATGTAGGATATGCAAATTGAATCTTTTGAGACATTTCAGTTGTATTCCCACACACAATGGGTGTGTGCGTAGTTTAATTTCAGCATAAGGATTACAAAAACAGCATCACTTGTCTTATCACTACAAATTAATACAAAACAGATGTCGGTTTGTGACTCGGCAGTAAAGTTGTTATCCCTCTTTTAGGCACGGGTATCTGATTCCATTCTGGGTGGCAGGTGTGAGATCAAGGCGGTCTTCACTGTTGCTAAGTCATTCACTCCACCATGACCTCTGACCTTTTGTCTGCTCCTATCAGGTTCTCCCAGAAAAGTTTTGCGTCCCTATTGTGTCCAGGACATGACATTCTCTGATCACACGTTATCATTCTAAGCGAGGACTGGCACACGATTCAAGATCTCTCTAGGAATCCTTACTATACAGTATGTGTGATTTCTATAGTAAGGCACAGAGCACAGACTGGTAAAAATCAAATTAAGAATATACTGTATCTTGTAGACATTTTTTTAAATTACATATTTACAACATACATATCTACTTGTTAGGCCTTCGGAAAACTCTAGAACTGACTTCAGAACCGACAAGAACATTCTAGAACACTGACGTCCTGAAGACTTAAGAGGACGGATGGCGGTTGGCGGCCGAAGGCTCCGTTGGCCGGTCCTTCCGCCCGCTGGTCCTGTACTGGGAGGTGCTACTGAACTGCTGGTCGGGGGACAGGTTGATGCGCCGCACGTTGAGGTCGGCGGCGAAGACACGGGCCTTCTGGTAGAAGAAGAGGGAGAGCTCGCGGTCAACCAGGAAGTTGTGGTAGATGGTGGCCAGCCGCGTGCACAGCTGCAGCTGGGACTTCTTGTTGCCGAGGTCCATGGCAGCGGCCAGGGCCAGGTGGTAGTAGCCCGCTGCGTCAAACGGGTCCTGGGGGGGGTGAAGGTCAAAGGTGACAGGTTAGAGGTCAGAAGGTGAGGGTTGGAGTTGGGGTCGGTAGGGGACAGTCACATCTTTTGGCTGTGCACTGCCATTGATGCATCTTATAGCACAGTTGTAAATTGCACAATAGGATCCATATGAATGAGAAGTTCTAGAAATTCCATCATTGGGGGAGATTCCGTTTAAATAGTCAAGGTACATCTTTCTTGCATGCCTGCTTCCTTTCATTTTCAAGTGCAAACCTTTTACCTTGAGGTCATAGAAGATGATGTCTCCCAGTGTCTGGTAGACTCTGACATAGTACAGGGTCTCCTCGTCAAACTGCAGGGGCGTGGGGCACAGGGACAGGCTCTTCAGGTAGTAGTGTTCAGCCAGCTCAAACTGGCTGAGGCAGTGGTACAGGGTGGCCAGCCGGTGGTACGCCACTCTCTCGTTCAGATGATCTCCTTTAACGGGGAGACGGGCCGCCATTTTATCA
>NC_140250.1:2519905-2569905 GCF_949987555.1 Borostomias antarcticus | reverse complement strand
TCAACTCCAAATCTTTACCTTCGTTTTTCAATATTTCAATATTATGCCTTAATTTATCATTTAGCCTATGTGCATTATAACTCACAGATCACAGTGGATCTACAAAGGCACAAAACATGTATTCACAGATAGGCCTATGGAACTGAAAAAATGGCATTTCACTTTGATTAAAACAACTTTTTTATTTTAATGTACAGTAGATACATTTTCACATCTGACCACCTGAACTGACTCACCACACTATGCACAAACTAAAGTGGGAGCTATGAAGAACGTTATCACCCTGCCTTGTAAATGTATTAAATTTGTACATTTCAAAAACCCATAAAAGTGATAGCAGTGCATGAGCAATAGAGTTACACCAGACCAAACTATTTTGTGCTGAAGCTGCTGACTGATATTATACTGCACAATGTTCATGGTCTTTAAATATTACATTACCACAGTAAATGTTATTTTTAACAGAACTGTATTCTTCAGAGTGCTCTCATCAATTGCAACCGAAAATGCAACAAATGACTTGACTTTGTGATTCATTTGGCTGTCCAAGTCTGCCGAGAGATCTGAAATTCTATCTGCGACAGTGTTCCTCGTTAGGCTAATGTTGGCAAAGGCCTGTCGCTTTTCAGGGCACACGATTTCTGCAGCCTTCAGCATGCATGTTTTCACGAACTCGCCCTCAGAAAATGGCTTGGATCATAACGCTATTTCGTTAGCAATAAGGTAGCTAGCTTTCACCGCTGCATCACTGACCTCTCGGCTACGGGTAAAAACAGACTGCTGTTTCTTCAGACCCACTAACAATTCATTTATCTTCTCTATTCTCAGTTGTCCTCGCAAATGGTTGTATTTTTCACCATGATGAGTCTCATAGTGGCGTCGAATATTATATTCCTTGAGCACTGAAACTTGCTGATTACACACCAAGCACACAGGTTTCCCTTTCACTTCTGTGAATAAATAAGAATCAGTCCATTTTTCTTGGAAAACTCTGCACTCTGTGTCAACTTTTCTCTTTTTGACAAAGACATTTTGGTAATGACGGTGCAACCGTGGGTAATTTTGACAACAAGAGCTTAATAACGATAAGGCAAGATTGCCAGATGGCGCATTCTGGGCGCGTTGCTGTCACGTGCTGTTTATTTCCGGATCTCTCGTTATGTCAGTGCGACCTCTGCTGGACAAATTTGGAATATCTGTTCCTTTTTTTAAATTTTGGACGTCGTCTCGTGGGCCGGTTTGAACCATCTGGCGGGCCGGTTTTGGCCCGCGGGCCGTATGTTTGACACCCCTGGTAGAGTCACTGGTCACTAAGGGTTAGTCTGACTCAGCGGGGAAAAAAAAGAAGTATATTATTGCCCAATCAGTGCGGGCGAAATCTGTTGTCTGCCCAATCAGATTCAATCCAGACTATGTGAAACAGCAAAAAACAAGCAATCGCTCTGCTGAAGCCGATTGTGATTTGTTTAAAGAATGAACCTGATTGGTCCAGCTAGACCTTTCTCCAGCGCTGGCCCAGCGTGAACGAAGTGTGGAGATCTGTGGCTGTGTGAGGCAGCCTAAGGGTTAACTGGTTTGAACTGGCCTAACTGACACAGCAGAGCATGTGCTGTAACTCAAATATACTTTCTACATATACTACTGTATGTTCATCTACAGATCCTCAGGGCAAGATTCATTCAACATACTGTACATAAATACACAGTCAGAGTCGCGCATGTAATATACAACTGACATTCTTTTCACTGTGTATTTTTCATGTCCCTCTTGATGGAGACATATATATCGTTATATCGTATCTCTGAATGTATACACCGGAAATTAACCTTGGGTTACCCTGGGAATGCCTCTCTGTGGCTATAATACCAATATACGTCTGGATGTCAAGGTCCAAGAAAAACCTCAAACCTGTTGTTTCAGCTGATGAAGGGTAGGGGAAGACTGTGTGTGTGTGTGTGTGTGTGTGTGTGTGTGTGTGCGTGTGTGCGTGTGTGTGTGTGTGTGCACATGCATGTGTGTGTGAAATAGAGAATGGGAGAGAGAGAGAGAGAGAGAGAGAGTGAGTGAGAGTGGGTATGTTTGTATGTGTAATGCGTGTATGCATTGAATATAATAGAAAAGTTTATCAGCCAGGTGTAACAAGTACGGGTACAGATACACTGGAATTCTTGTAATCGCTTGTCCTTATCTTATCTTCTTATCTTATCCTTATCTTATCTTATCCTCATCTTATCTTATCTTATCTTATCCTTATCTTATCTTATCTTCTTATCTTATCCTTATCTTATCTTCTTATCTTATCCTTATCTTATCCTTATCTTATCTTATCCTTATCTTATCTTCTTATCTTATCTTCTTATCTTATCAGTGCTCATTCCAGTCCTAGCTACTATTCAAGAGTTCCCAAACTGGCAAATTACTATACTAACCATCGTGTAGCAGTCTATCAGTATCATCCACATCTACTTATCCCATCCGATCATGGATGACTACAGTATGTCTGTGTCCATGATGTAGGCAGTGCAATTAAATGCAGTGCTATTTTTGTGTGTGTACTGTGTGTGTGTGTGTGTGTGTGTGTGTGTGTGTGTGCGTGCGTGTGTGTGTGTTTGTCTGTCCGCCTGTCTGTGCAGTGCCATCGAAAGGCGCCGCCGCGCCCTCGCTTACCGTCGGCGTGGTCGGACTTGATGGCGACCAGCAGGGCCCACTCGTAGTAGATCTTCCCCCTCTCCACCTGACCCTGCCTCACGTAGAACCGGCCAAGCTCCAGCAGCACTGCGGCGAAGTTCACCTCGTGCCCCTCCCCCTCCAGCTCCGAGAACAGCCCCGCCGCCTCGGTCAGGTGCCTCTCCGCCAGGCGGCGCGCCCCGGCCCCTAGGCACAGCAGCCCCAGGTTGGCCTGCGCCACCGCCCTGTTGGGCAAGTCCTCGAACTCCTCGCAGACGTCGATGGCGGCCTGGTAGCTCTCCGCCGCCCTCCGGAGGTCCCCGGCGCGCCGCAGGGCCACGCCGCGCATGTTGAGGACCAGGCCCTCGCGCGGCGTGGTGCAGTGCTCCGGCGCGGCGGCCAGCACCGCGTCCAGAACGTCCAGCGCCACCTCGGGCCGGCCGCCGGCGACGTGGAGCCAGCCCAGCCAGATGAGGGCGCCGCCGAGCTCCTGGCCGCCGACGGCGGAGCCCAAGGAGGAGGCGCGGTCGACGAGCGCGTGCATGCAACCCGCCGCCCTTCCCAGCATGCCGTGTCTCTGGAACAGCTGGGACAGGCCGAGAGTGAGCGCCTGGCTCAGCGCCAGATCCTCCCCTCCGGTTCCCTCGGCGAACGAGAGCGCGCGGTGCAAGTACGGCGCCGCCTGAGCCGGAATGGCCTCCCTCTCCCCGGCCCCGCCGGCATTCTCCAGCAGCAACGCCACGCCGCCGAGGCAGTCGGCCAGCCCGGCCGAGGGGTGCAGGCGGGCCCTCCCGGCGGAGCTCGCGCCCAGGCGGGGGAGGCTGAGGTCGCTGTACAGCCTCCCCAGGCTCAGGTAGCTGTGGCTGGGCGTCACGCCCGGCGTCCCCGGGGGCTCCGTGGAGAGAACCAGGAGCCTCTCCACGAAGGGGACCGCGCTGGCCCCTTCGCCCCGCCTCCAGTGTAGCTTGGCCAGCAGAAAGCAGGCCCGGGCTTCGGCCATTTTGTTGTGCGCCAGCACGGCTTTCTTCAAGACGTACCTGAGCGCCTCCGGATCTTTCTCCACGCGAGAGACGCAGTCCGGGATGCCCATGAGCAAGGCGGCGAGGCGCTCGGACAGGGCAAAGAACTTCTCCATGTTTTTCTGCTTGAGGTATATAACCACTAGGTTAGCGTAGATGCTAACCAGCAGTAGCATGTCGGTAAACCCATCTCTGGGGACGCTAAGGGCTTCCTCCAAATAAACTCTGGCCTGAGAAAACTTGGACCTCCCGGCGCACAGCTTCCCCAACAGGAAGCACAGCCGGCTCTGTGACCAATGGAGCCTCTTTTTCCTCGCCGTTTCCCTGGCCACGCCCAAATACGCCACCAGCTCGTCCGTGTCCGATTGGCCGTTGAAGGTGGTGGCCAGCACTTCCGGGGTGAATCCGTAGAGGGCGCCGAATTCCGGTTTGTAGTCATTGCCGTCCAGGAAAGACAGAAGAGGGAGCACGCTCTCGTGGTTGCTGTTACCGCCTTCTACCACCGGGTGGACAGTGAAGTGGGGGGCCCCGGGTTCTAGAATCTCACAGTTCTCGTCTGGGTTCCCCAGTGTTCCGTTTGAGGTCACAGTGGATCGCGGAACCTTGCGCGTCTTCTTCCCCTCAGTTAGAATCATCTGGATCTTTTTCCTCAGCTCGGCCCGCTGGTGAGACTCCATGGTGCCAGAGGAAGCATCTGTGAATAATCACATAAGATAATTACTATGTTGACATGAAGATAGAGAGAGAGAGGGAGAGAGAGAGAGAGAGAGAGACAGAGAGAGACAGAGAGAGAGTGATGACATAGTTTCTTGGAGATGTCTCAATACTGGGTTCACATGTCAGGAGAAGATAGTCTTATAAGCTTACTTTGAGTTGGTTCCTCTGGAGAATCCTCTTCGTCGATCAGATCTGGAAATCATTCAAGCACTTAAGCCATGGATGATATATTATAGGACATTCATCTCAACCATAACATTGCGCCACAGACACAAACAAACAAGATGCATGTTTTGCATGCTATTCTGATAACACCATTTTGTCTCACCCAGTTTGTAGACAGATCCCACGTCATTCTGGGAGGTTTTCTTCAGCAGAGAAATTGTATCTTCTATGAGCTGCTCCTCTTTCTGACTGAAAAACAGCCTCTCCTCCTTGTCCAGGAAGATGCTGGACGACCTAAAAACATGCACAGTGGTTAGAGCGTCTTCGAGACCGAACCGGGCCACTTGACACTCTGCTAACCAGGTCTAGGATCAAGAGACTGTGACCGTTACACTGAAATCATAATCCAAGAAAAATACCGTTCACTTACTCACAAATGGTTTGGTCCGGTTTGACCAGGCTAGTCTTGACCAGGCCCACCTCCTCTGTCCCTTCCAGCTTCCCTGTGAACCAATCGAAGCAGGACACCAGCAGTCCCACGATGACGATGCGATCGCCAGCCTCCAGGCTGAGCTCGTCGGGCCCCTCGGCGTCGTACTCGGCGGTGGCAACGCAGGAACCCTTGGCTGAGCGCGGGGGCAAGAGAACCGAGAATACAGAGTTTCAATTTTAGCCAGAAGTTGGTCAGGGTTCTAGAATTCCCCTTGGGCGGAAGTTCTAGAACCAGAATCCCAATTCTATAATATGAGAGACAAATTCCCCCCTACGCCTGTCGATCTGTACGCCGACAGACTCTTTCCTTACCAAACTGGAAGGGGAAGTCACAGGCAGGCTTGCCGCTTCCGACTAAGATGTTCTCTGGAATTGACTTGAGGAACCACCTGTGGGTAGGGGTACAAGGCAGAAACCATCAGAACGTACACTCTGTCTGCAGTCTGCACTTCGTGAAAGATAAAGAACCAGAAAGGCTATTTGGAGAGCACAGGTCTCCACGCATGACTGCATTTTGTTGGTGTAACTCAGTTGAAATGGTTGAATATGTAATAGCTTACCACAGGCTAAGAAAATGTAATTCTTCTTAATAGTGAATGAGAATCAGATATTATTTTTGTTTTAGAACAGAATAGAATAAAAGTGTATTAGCCATGTGTAACCAGTACAGGTAGAAGTACATTGGAATTCTTGTAATCGCTTGTCCTAACAGTATCTAATCAGTGCTAATCAGTTCCTCATTCCAGTCCTAGGTCCTCAGCTAGACATTTAAAGGTTCCCAAACTGGCAATTTACCATACTATCCGTCGTCTAGCAGTCTATCAGTATCATCCACATCTACTTATCCCATCCGATCATGGATGACTATGTCTGTGTCCATGATGTAGGGAGTGCAATTAAATAACGTTCATGTCAGTTGTTCCATAGAAAGATAGGATAATATTTGCTTAAACAGCAAACAAATAAAGCTGATATCTATCTATATAAAGCTGATTTGACTCCTCATTGTAACGAAGAGCCAACGTTATTTAAAAAAAAAAAAAAAAAATCTTCATCAGGATTCGATTCTAGGACTACAGATTACTACGGCTACTCAACCATCTACCCGGACAGTACGGTAAGCCTGGCAGAAGACGTAAAGATGAAGTGAAGGGAAATAGTCCAAGTATGGGCAAATCTGGTTTTCTTTTAATCCATTTATCCGCCCAGTGATTCGGATCCTTCCAAAATTGAATGGGTTCCATGTTAGCTCATGCTACACCCCTCCACTGAGTTTTGTGAAAATTGCTCTGGTAATTTTTGTGTAATTCTGCTCAAAAACAAACGAACGACAAATGAACAAACCAACGAATGAACAAACAATCGAATGAACGAATGAACGAATGAACGAACGAACGAATGAATGAACGGATGAACGAACGGATGAACGAAAGAACGGACAAACATGTGCGACTGAAAATATATCCCCCCGCCCCGGCGGTCGCCGAGCGCGGAGGCAATAATATCCCGTACGGACTCACTGGTAGAAGGGGACGACGGGCTCCAGGGACGGTTTGGGCTTGGTCCCCCGGGCCCCGTCTCCGAGGGACAGCACGGACCAGCCAGACCCCATGAAGGGGGGCTCGAACAGGGCTATGTCGCCCTGCTCCAGGTACAGGTCGCTGCCAGAGGTGGAGCTGTCGAACATCTGGTTGGCGCCACAGCTGGCGAAGAACGAGCCTGGCGAGGGACATGCAGGAAGACATAAAGGACAGCGGGGTTTAGAAGACGTGCACGTCGTCCGTGTCAGCAGCACTTCCTGTGCTCATTTGAGGAGGAGTGTGTTGCTTTATCAAATAAAGTGCCACTACAGTAACATTTCTGTATGTTTTGGGTGTGTTTGTGTGTGTGTGTGTGTGTGTGTGTGTGTGTGTGCGCGTGTGTGTGTGCGCATGCGAGCATGTTTTAACATATATATGTGTGTGTGTGTGTGTGTGTGTGTGTGTGTGTGCGCGTGTGTGTGTGTGTGTGTGTGTGTGTGTGTGACTGTGCTAGAGTGCAAGTGTGTTAACATAATGTGTGTGTGTGTGTGTGTGTGTGTTCCCTACCCTCCTGCATTAGGATGCCAATGTACATGAGGTTGAGTGTCTCTTCCTGGATGGAGATCTCTATACCCATGTCCTCCAGGTCCAGAGAATCCAGCCAGAACTCCTGGTCCATCAGTAGGTTCTCCATGCACTGGCCCAGGAAACCTGGCAACCAGCACAGTACAGTATGTCTCTTCAATAAATTTCAATATATTGGTTTACAGTGGGTTCCCCGTACACTGGTACATGAAACCTGGCAACCAATGTCCATAAGACACTTTTTTGCCCAAGTTATTAATTCCACTAATAGAGAATATTTATTGGATTTAGATTATTAAAGCTAATCACAGACAATGGAAATTCTACAGTGTGGGTCAATCTGTTGCCCCAGACTCATAAAGGAAGGTTTCCTGGATTGACCCTAATCTCTAATAATCTGAGCCTGTAAAACAGACAACATACCCATGGAAAAGTAAGTGGTGAACTTCCATATTTCCTCGAATGTTTTGAACGTGACGAACATGACGCTTTCTTCACTGTTGATGGAGAGGAGTTGGGCTGAGAGTTCCTGGGGAACGGCAGTGGAAAACAACAGGCCTGTTAAAACGATGGCAGCCAGAATCACGGCTGCTCCCTGCAGGAGCTGAACCCAAAAACGTGGGCGTTGCCAAGCTACAGGGTCAAAGACGAAAAACGTTTATATATATAGACTAAGAGGTCAAAGGTTAGTGGTTAGGGTACCGTGAAGAGGGCTGTGACCTCGGCGCTCTCGGCCTCCAGGACGCGGAGTTTCCCTCTCAGCACTTCCTGTGAGCTCTCGTCAGCAGGAAGTCTGTCCGGCCCCTCCACCATCGCCAGAAGCATGGGCAGCGCTGGTACAGGAAGTCCCATGACATGTTATAAAGCAAACATGGCGGTCAAAACCCATTCTAGCTGGCTTTAATGTTGTTATAATGGTGCTATATTTTCTTATGCTGTTGTATAACATGTATGGAAGTGCATGTGATGTATGTGATTATGTTATGGTGATCATGCATTCACATTGATATATATTTTGAAGTATCATTTTGATGTGTGTTTCATTTGGGGTTGTTTACATGTGTGTATATATGTGTGTATACATGTTGTGCATATTTGTCTGTGCTAGCTCACCAAGTGATCCACCAGATCTGAACACTGCTCAGTGTAATAGTGATGGTAACAGGAGAACTCAGGTAATCCAATCAGATCATGACACTTCCTCATAAAAAAACATCCCTCACTGAAGGACGTTCCACATTCCACAGTTACTATGACGATCATCACAGGCCATAATGATCTCAGACAGAGAACAGGTAGAACTGCCTGTCACAGGTACTTCACGCCATTGAAGTGAAACAGTACTTGGCATTAAACATGGAACATTTTGTCAGTTGTTCACACAAGTTGTTGACTTCAAGTAAGGAGTCCTCACTCTCTCTCTCTCTCTCTCTCTCTCTCTCATAACTGGTAGCTATTTTAGACTCTTTATAGGTCTGGTGACACATTGTGACAAAGAGAAAAGATTAATAAATGACTGGAGAGCAGCCCTTTCTCAGGTCCAAGGTATAAACCTGTTAAATTCATCCCTCTCTCTCTCCCTCTCTCTCTCCCTCTCTCTCTCTCTATCTCTCACGTGATTTCCCATGGAGGGTGGAGAACAGATGTAGGCCAACATTAGCGTTCATAAGGGCTTGAAAGTGAACTTTACCAAAATATCTGAGTGTGTGATCAAAATCAAAGCACTAAATGATGTATGAAAGCATTTCCTTTTGTGGAACCGGAATGAAACACACAGTTTGTGTTATTATCATGTGACCCAATCTCACCTCTCATGGATAACATTTCAGGTTTCAAAATGAGACACTGACGTTCAAAGTAAACAAATCGTTGGCAGAAATGATAAAATTATAAACTTACTCCAAACTCAAAACAGTTCTCCTACCCTGAACCCATATAATTAATACAACATGTTTATAATGGCAACACTGTATGGAATATCACCCAACAGCTAAAGCACAGAATTCATGGTAGGAGTTTAAACCATAACTTCACTGCAACTGCCAAAGCCATACTCCCCTGACTTTCCAAGCCTCCTCTTTAGAATGTGGTTGGAACTTGGAACCTTCATCCAATTCAATGCTCGGTTCTAGAATCTTGCTATGGAAGGGAGTCTGATGATACAAGCAACACGGAATTCACCGTTTTAACGGAACGGTGTCATATTTCTGGAGAGGGTTGGTCAAGTTAAGTTACCTGTAGGGAAACTGTCTTCCAACGTAGACTGAGTTCCCCTCCTTCCGCTCCCTGCTTCTCTGGAGATAGTGCGATCTGTAATACACACGCCATATAATATGAAGTATGAATGACACCTCGCACAAAATTAATGTGACATCAATATGTTAGATGTCTACATTTGTTCTATTCAAGTTACTTGTGTGGGACTTGTGACACTTAGAATTCCAAATATTCTAATGGTTTTCTGGTCACTTTGAGTTTATTATGACAAGTGCAGGAAACAAGGGTGTCCCTGTTCTTTATCCCCGTTTCCTGAGTGTGATAATTGCACGCGCACGCACACACACACACACACACACACACACACACACACACACACACACACACACACACACACACACACACACACACACACACACACAGAAAAGACCGAGGCATCTGTAGCTCTGTTTTCATAGTGTCCTACACTAAAGAGGTTGGGTACTGACAGCAACACTGACATCAGAACCAAAAGATGGATTCTTACTTAACTAATAAACAGAAAATTGCGTAGCCTGTGAGTCAAGTCTTGTACAGTGCAGTGTCAAAAGTAACTCACCCATTCTCCTATTCCTGGTGAGCGTCCCCTTCATGGCTGGCTCATGCTGGTCCTCAACGGAGAGCTCTCGTCTGTACCGACGACTGGCAACTGCCAGCGGCTCTTGCTCCACACTGGTTGTCATTTTTTGGGGATCAGATGAATCACCGTTTCTCCTCCGGGTATCATAAACTCCGCGAGCGCACCGGACCTGTCACGCGCCCATATTGCGCTCCGCTCCGTGCGGACTACACTTGGAGAGCGCAATAAACTTTTATCACAGTCGAAGAGGACATTGTGCATCACGAATAGACTATACACAGAGTGAAATGTATCTGTCAACTAGGCTACTACGTAAAAATAATAAATATTTTGCGGTCTGTGCACCCTCACACGAAAGCAGGGATCTTCTGCTTACGATCGTTGAATTCTTTAGTGAGTCCGTTGTTTCTGCTTCCAGTTTCTACAACCCATGCAGAATTGTCATGTCCTGTCGTGTGACGTTTACCTCACAACGACCCGAAAGTCCTTCATGCAGCTGCCAGCGAAATGGTTAATAATCGCTGACTAAACAAATATTATTCCGCCCAAACACTCCGCAGTTGTCTTTCCACTGACGGTGCGGGTCACCTTTAAGTGATATTTGAACTATTTCCCACACATAAATTGATTTTAAGAACTTTCTCTCTGTGTAGCCTATGTGTGTCTACTGTAAAAGAGAGAGAGAGGGAGAGAGAGAGAGAGAGAGAGAGGTTCTAAGAGACAGAGAGGGAGAGATAACGTTTCTGAAATCTCTATAGGCTATTTCAGACCATGTGCTTGTTTCAGGGGAAGCCGCGCCTTTGCTGTTGCAGCCCGTAGACTGGGGAATAGCATCCCGTTCTCTATCAAATCTGCCCCTTCCATTGATTCCTTTATAGGCTCAAAACTTAAAACTCAAAACTCTAGCGTTTGGATCCCCCTGATGTGGTTTTATGTGATTTTATAATGGTATATGTGCCTATGTGCTCTCATTTTGTACTTAGGCTATGTATTGTGTGTTGATGCTTAGGTCGGTGTTTTTGTTTTTAGCCTTTTATTAGGTGGGCTAGCTTGCAGAAGCTAGCCCAACTTGTGATATTCCCACTATTTCTTTCTTTCTTTCTTTCTTTCTTTCTTTCTTTCTTTCTTTCTTTCTTTCTTTCTTTCTTTCTTTCTTTCTTATTATTCTCCCCACTTTTTTGAACCTTAACTAGTTCTTCATACTTTGTCCTAGAAACTTCATTCAAACTTTAAAATGTTCATAATGTTTAGCTCTTGAACGGATCCATTCAGATTTTTGATATTTGTTATAGTTTTTAAGAAATTTAACTTTTAAAACAATTTTTTGTCCCATTGAAATTGCTTGAAACTGCTTTTGGAATGTTCAGAAACTTTGTTTTTAGAGTGGTGGCAGCAGTTGCTTTGAAAATATTCACACATTTTGTAAACTGCTGGCACTCCTACAGTTTTGAAAGCTCACACACATATTATACATCAAAATGTTCACACAACTGTGCTGATTCGTACGATGTAAATATCTAAGCAGTGTGACTTATAGTTTTCGCTGTATGACGATTTGTTCGGCAACTGCGCTCCTCATTGAAACGTATGGCAACGCACTCTAGCTTTTGAGCTGCTAATTTTGCATTTTTACTCTTTTTCTAACTTGTCGCTATGCCTACAGTTTTAACATCTCATACACATATTATATATCGAAACATTCCCATAACTGTGCTGATTCGTACAATGTAAGTATCTAAGCCGTGTGACTTATAGTTTTCGCTGTATGACGATTTGTTCGGCAACTGCACTCTCCATTGAAATGTATGGTCCCACCTTTTGAGCTGCTAATTTTGCATTTTTACCCTTTTTCTAACTCGTCGCCATGCCTACAGTTTTTAAGCTACACGGACATATCATAGCCTAAAATGTTCAGCATTTTCTCAGGATTCCTACGGTGTCAATATCTAGGCTGTGACCTTTATACGTTTTGAGAGAGAGCTGTCTGAAGCCAGCATGCCTTTCCATTGAAGTGAATGAGAGGATGCTCACAGTGTCAGTTGGGATTTGAATTTGGCGACACGTGCAGGCTCTCTGTACAGGCACCCTTTTATGACTACTGTGGTAGCATTCATATCCATCATTCATTCCTTCTATCTTTCCTTCCTTCCATCCATCTTTCCTTCCTTCCATCCATCTTTCCTTCCATCCTTCCTTTCTTTCTTTCTTTCTTTCCTTCCTTCCTTCCTTCCTTCCTTCCTTCCTTCCTTCCTTCCTTCCTTCTTTCCATCCTTCCTTTCTTTCCTTCCTTCCTTCCTTCCTTCCTTCCATCCTTCTTTCCTTCCTTCCTTTCTTTTTTCCTTCCTTCCTTCCTTCCTTCCTTCCTTCCTTCCTTCCTTCCTTCCTTCCTTCCATCCTTCCTTCCATCCTTCCTTCTTTCCTTCCTTCCATCCATCCATCCTTCCTTCTTTACTTCCTTCCTTCTTTCTTTCTTTCTTTCTTTCTTTCTTTCTTTCTTTCTTTCTTTCTTTCTTTCTTTCTTTCTTTCTTTCTTTCTTTCTTTCTTTCTTTCTTTCTTTCTTTCTTTCTTTCTTTCTTCCATCCATCCATCCATCCATCCTTCTTTCTTTCTTTCTTTCTTTCTTTCTTTCTTTCTTTCTTTCTTTCTTTCTTTCTTTCTTTCTTTCTTTCATCCATCCATCCATCCATCCATCCATCTTGGTCTCCAATGAGGGGTGCATGAGGATGGCCTGGCAATCACTGACCTGCCCCCCACAACCTCTGACCTGCCCCCCACAACCTCTGACCTGAGGGGGGCGGAGTCTCGCCACCACGCCACTATCCACGCCACCGTCCCCACATCTCAGACCCTGAGTTGGCTAAAGACGCAGTTTTCACGGTTGGGTGCATGTGGGTGGTCCGGGGAGCAGTACACTGTCCTAGACCGGCTCTGACCCGAGGGGGCGTAGTCTCCTCACAACGCCACTATCCACGCCACTGTCCCCACATCTCAGCTCCTGAGTGAGCTACAGACACACGGTCTTCACTGTTGGGTGCATGGAGATTGCCCGGATGTCAGTACACTGCCCCCGACCTGCTCTGACCGGAGTGGGCGGAGTCTCGCCATCACGCCACTATCCACGCCACGGACCTCACAACACAGCCTCTGAGGTGGCTAGAGACACACAGTCTTCACTGGTGAAGGCAGGTGGGTAGCCCGGCATGGCCTACACTGTCCACGACCGGCTCTGACCCAAGGGGGCGGAGTCTCGCCACCACGCCACTGAACATGCTACGGACACCACAACTCAGCCCTTGAGTGGGCTGGAGACACACGGTCTTCACTGGTGAAGGCAGGTGGTTAGCCCGGTGCGGCCTACACTGTTCACACCTGGCTCTGAACCAAGCGTGCGGAGTCTCGCCACCATGCCACAGACCCCACAACTCAGCCCCTGATTGAGCTAGAGTCTTCACCAGTGGGTGCAAGGAGACTGCCCGGAGGTCTTCATGGTGGAGTCAGGTAGGTGGCCCGGAGAGGGGTACACTGTCCCCGACTGGCTCTGACCTGAGGGGGTGGAGTCTCACCACCACGCCACTATCCACGCCACGGGCCCCACAACTCAACCCCTGAGTGGGCTAGAGACACACAGTCTTCATTGGTGGATGCATGGAAATCGCCCAGAGGTCACTGTACTGTCCCCGACTAGCTGTGACCCAAGGGGGCGGGGCCTAACCAGCACGCCACTATCCACGCCACGGGCCCCACAACTCAGCCCCTGAGTGGGCTAGAGACACACGGTCTTCACCGGTTGAGTCAGGTAGGTGGCCCGGAGAGGGGTACACTGTCCCTGACTGGCTCTGACCTGAGGGGGCGGAGTCTCACCCTCATGCCACTATCCACGCCACGGCCCCACAACTCAGCCCCTGAGTGGGCTAGAGTCACACGGTCTTCACCGGTGTGGGCGGATAGGTGGCCCAGAGAGAGGTGTACACTGTCCTCGACCAGCTCTGAACTGAGGGGGCGGAGTCTCACCACCATGCCACTATCTACACCACGGGCCCCTCAACTCAGCCCCTGATTGGGCTAGAGACACATGGTCTTCACCGGTGCGGGCGGGTAGGTGGCCCGGAGAGGGGTACACTGTCCTCGACCAGCTCTGACCTGAGGGGGCGGAGTCTCACCACCATGCCACTGTCCACACCACAGACCCCACAACTCAGCCCCTGATTGGGCTAGAGACGCAGGGGCTTCGCCGGTGGGTGCATGGAGATTGCCTGGTCCGTAGTAGTTCTAGCAGTAGCTGTTACATACAACTACAGCAGCTAGCCCACCTCACATTTTCTCCAGGAAATGTACTTTCTAGTTATGATTCTTATTGTATTTTTACTGCCTGATTTGACTTGTACAGCATTTTGGTCGACGTGGGTTGTTTTTAAATGTGCTTTAGAATTAAATGTGACGTGATCACTGAAATGTCCTGCATTCAAAGAACTAAACTCATCCAACTATTTTTACATCCTGGGAAGAGTCACCATTTCCCTTTCCTCCCTGCACGGGATAAAACCTGCAGTCATGTAGCCTAGTTCAGGCCTGATTAAATAGACTAGAATTATCTTATTATCTTATAGGCTAGCATTTTACTCTCAGACTTGCCTAGCATCAATAGTAAATTTCTCTCATTTATAAGCCTGCCTTTCTGCCTACTAGCCTCGCGTCTCCTGGCTCTCCTGGGGCCTCATTTATCATTGACAATTGTAGCCCAAAAAAAGCAGTTGTGCATACACCCTTTTTCATTTACACCTGATTTTTGTACTTGCTTTTCTCCGCAAATAATGTGATGTATCATGCCAAACTCAGTGGGAAATATTGTGAGATATATACACAATATTTCCCATCGAGTTTTTGCATGATACATCGCATTATTTGCGGAGAAAAGCAAGCACAAAAATCAGGTGTAGCCTAAATGAAAAAGGGTGTATCCACAACGATAAATGAGGCCCTTGGGATATTTCCGATTGAACCCGAACTTGACCCGAACGACTGTCTGTCTACCTGCCCAGTACCCTGGCCCAACCCCCACACGTGAGAAGTGGTATAGGGGTACACTTGTGTAATTGATTGCTGCCAGTAGCCTACCTACTACTCTCTCCGTCGTCAGTCATCTTGGAACTCTGGAAGACTCTGTCGTCTCGTCGCATGTTGCTTCATGCTCATCGCGAATAATTATTTTCTACGGATATGATGCCAAAACTACTGCAGTAGTGAAATATGTCTGGAATAGTGTCAGCGGCTGCTTCCGAAGTCAAGAAGTAGGCCGATAATTGTGTCGGCCTCGGTGGAGCCTACAGGGAAGGATGGTGGTTGGTTTGAGGGACTCGGAACACAGCACCTGGCAGCAAGGTAAGTAGACCTATGCCTTTTTCAGCCAAATTATTTGGCTACATCCTTAATGAGTAGGTTAAAGATGCACATGTTTGTAATTCGCCGAGGTATCCGAGATACTAGACTATGCATGCACATTCGTCGTTGGAGCCTAAAGGCATGCCCCAGCCCGAAGCCCTACAACTTGGCCTTCATTTTACGAATGGCAATAATTAATTGTATTGGGACATTTTGACGTAGGCTATTGTATACTATATATAGCCTAGGTTTTGTGCCAATTTTGAAGAAATAGAAGAGTTTGTCTTTTTAAACCTGCCGCTAGTGTCAGGGTTATGAAATTGCGAGCGTGTAGCCTAGGCCTTACTGGGGCCTTGCTGGCGGATGGCGGATGTGTTAGAAGCTAGACTATAAAGAAGCCTCGATAGAAGCTACGTTTCCCCAAATAACATACAGGGAAATTGATTAAGGATATTCCCCATGATTGGATACATTAAATGTAATCTTCCTTTGAGCGACCACACGAGTAGCCTAGGTCTTGACACCGATAGCCCGGCCTACTCTTGTAAGCTAGGTCTAAGTTACTCCAGTCAGGACGGAGAGAAATAGCGTGTGATAAGAATGAGTGAACTTTTCTTGGATTTGTTAGTGGTGGTGATTTAGGTGCGTCCTATTTATATACGGTCTCAGAGAAGCCATAGAAAGGTCAAATTTACTGCTGATGGGCATTCAGGCCATTCAATACAATTATCACTAGGTGGCGACAAAGCTCCAAGTCTTTTTTTATAGGGACTATGTGTGTTGAAGCTTGGCTTTAAGATTGACTGGATACATTATCGCTGGGAATCTTAACGCTATTTCAAAATGTGTCACAACGTACTTGTTAACTCTTACCAACATTTTAACTAGGCTACTTAACTTTTTTATGCTTACTGCAGTGTATATACGATTCGAGTAAGTTATGTCGTTTCTTATTGGAGAACGGTTTATCACGTGACCAGGAAGCATAGTTTACCGGCTTATAACGTTATAAACTGAAGTTTCTACATAATAGGTAAAGCCACAAGCTACGCCATTTGTGTTTTTACATGCTTTTTTATGCTATTTGCCGGATTTCACATTTTGGAATAAACTGGTTTAACTCTGACCTTGCGTTACATGGCTGAGAATCACCCCCTTTCTCCGCATAGCAGTTCGGTATCGCTTCTCGGCCTTTTGGCTAAGATCAAGTGTAGTATCTGTTCTTATCAGTTTAATATCTGATACGTCCCCTACCCGGGGACCATATATTAAATTGATTTTTGGAACTGGGAGATGGAATAGGGGCTTGCTCCGTCCACTCCACGCATCGACCTGGTATTGCAGTACCTCCAGGAACGGTGCACTTCCCCCCGGGGATATAAGATGTCAAAAGAAAAATAGGAAGTTTTAACGCTGCTTGAGATTTACATATCTACAACGTAACTAAAGGTGCTGGGAAGTCATGATGCTGGGATCTTACCTATTTCACATCAGATGATCCTACATTTATGAAGTTAGTATAACAAGCATAGCTTGCTGTTAGTGCTTGTCCGACTAACGGGGAATTTGTTCATTTTTACAATGCGTTGATAATGCGTTTGTGTTTAGGCTATTGTGGTTAATAACACTGTTATTATACCAGTGATCGCCAAGTTAGGTTGAAATCATAATGGGGGTTGTTCTGCTCTCACAGGCAACTGTCGCCTCCCCATCTGACGTGCAGCTACAACTGAATTCTGATTGGTGAGGAGGCGACTTCGTGGGCGTTCTCTGCTCATTCATAAACAAATGTAACATGAGGCGCATTTAGCAGGCTACAACACAGTATCAAATACGTCGTATAACATACCCTTTTAGGTTTAAATTAATTTGCTAAATTCATGCATCTAGCATTTTATAACATAGACGATCATTATTGTGTTACATGAAATGTGATATGACATGTTGCTGTCTCGTCACCGGGTTTGTTGCCCCGGGAAACGGCCTGCTTTCTCCGCATGGCGGTTTGGTATCGCTTCTCGGCCTTTTGGCTAAGATCAAGTGTAGTATCTGTTCTTATCAGTTTAATATCTGATACGTCCCCTACCCGGGGACCATATATTAAATTGATTTTTGGAACAGGGAGATGGAATAGGGGCTTGCTCCGGCCACTCCACGCATCGACCTGGTATTGCAGTACCTCCAGGAACGGTGCACTTCCCCCCGGGGATATAAGCTGTCAAAAGAGAAATAGGAAGATTTAACGCTGCTTGAGACTTTCATATCTACAGCGTAGCCAAAGTTGCTGTGAAGTCATGACGCTGGGAAAGTTGCTGAGATGATCCTCAATTTATTAAGTTATTGTGTCCCTCCCCCCTTAGGGCATAGAATCAACCGAGTTGATGCAGTTAAAATGCCCTTGTGTTAGTTAGGAGCCTCCCTAGTCTAGGCAGGACAGATGTGGCAGTCTGACTGACTAGTGACTGGCTGCGTCCCTGGCTCGCACAGCGCTCCCGCCGGCTCGAGTGGAAGGTTTGGGGAGAGACCGCGTGGCTCTACGAGGGCATCTTGGAGAGGGACGAGTCTCCCCCTGGTGTTCAGTAGCAGAACTGCAGTCTGAATTTTCTTTGTTCTCGTGAATGTAGGCTAGTACTAGTGGAGTAAAAGTAAGTTAAAAGCGACATTTATTTTAGGCGTTTGGCTGATTGTGTTCGAATATGATATGCAGTATAATACACAGTGTTTGTGGGGATGTATTCACTGGGATTTTAATTCAAAAATGAACACACTTTTATGAAGACAAACTGTATCGTCCTGATACAGCATTGCATGCTGGGAAATGGTAGAAAGACTTGTATTTTGATGCAAAATGAATACAAAAACACATTCAAATAGCCTCTTACACAGCTGGTTAAACTCGTAAGGAATAGTTATTTGTTCTAATCTGCGCTGTCCCTAGTAGATGTCTAGTGTTCACCATCAGGGTTTAGTGTATGCTGTAGAATGACCTCCCCACAGCGGCCGTGTACAACTCATACTTACCTGGCAGGGGAGACACCATGATCATGAAGGTGGTTCACCCTGGGCGAGGCTCAGCCATTGCACTCCGGCTGTGCTGACCCCAGCGAATTCCTCAAATGTGGGAATCTCGACTGCATAATTTCTGGTAGTGGGGGACTGCGTTCGCGCTCTCCCCTGATAAAGTGTTGAAAATAAAATAATAACTTGGGTTTGAAGACAGATGGCGCTGCTGTGTTGTATTCTGGGTTAGAATGTAATTTACCACAGGTTGTCTAGGCTTAAGACCAGCTGGTGTATTCAGTATAGAGGTCCTTTCCACAGAATTATCCTTGTTTTTTTTATCAAGTAAATTGTGTACACCTCCTATTTGATGAAGTCCAGGGGGGTATTCCACAAAGGCCTAGGTATTCCACTAAGTGAGCCTGACTTCTGCACAAAGTAAGTTTCCAGGTTGTACTCATTGCAAAGGTTGGGCTTACTCAGACCGCTTTGTGAAATGTCCCTCAGTGCTCTGCCTGTGCTAGGTTTGATTCAAGGATGTTTTTTTTGGGTGGGTGGGGGGGTCATATCTCAAATGCAGCCTACAAGATGTGGGTTCCATGCACAACAGAGTGCTTAGGCCATTCCCCTAGTCCAATTCCTAGTGTGTGTGAACCATATACATGGTTAGTAGGCTAAATAGATCTTGAAATCTCGAAGAAATAATATTCACACAGGCCTACTGTTCATATTATGATTTAGAACACTTGGTTGATCATTTAACAATCGTAAAACGATCTTAGAATGTAGGCTATTGATCAAGAGAGGTTTTTTGATTTATTGTGACATCATTGGAATACATTCTTCTGCTTTATTTGCTGTGTGATATAATACAACTCGACATCACACAGATCACCTTCAGTGTTCAACCTGTTATTTGGCAACTTTTCAGTAAATATACATTTAAGTTAAAAGTCATTTGTGTTCAGTCTTTTCACTGCTATGTGGTTGCCTAGGTGACTGTATTTTAATAATGGCTGCTGATTATTTTTTTCTCTATTCATTTATTTAAATGGGAAAGACATTTATGATCTCAGCTTGTTGTTAGTGCTTGTCTGACAATAACGGGTGATTTGTTCATTTTTACAATGCATTGATAATGTGTGTGTGTGTATAGGCTATTATATGTATAGGCTATTATGGTTAATAACACTGTTATTATGCCAGTGATTGCTCCAAGCTAAAAACTAAAATACAAACTTGGGTTTGAAGACATGGCGCTGCTGTGTTGTATTCTGGGTTGGAATATAATTTACCACAGGTGCATTCAGCTGGTGCATTCAGTATAGAGGTCCTTTGCTCTTGCCACAGAATTACCTTTGGTTGTCATCCAAGGCCTGGAATACACTAGCGCGGAGATCCATGGCTACGTTTTTGAACGGGGAAAACCATCCGCGATTACACGCAAAATTGCAAACACACATCACACCACCATTAAAGAGCATATCAAACAGGTGAATTATGAGTTTGAGCTACAGCAATCAAGGGTATATTTTTCTTGGTTTGTAGCATAGTCTATGATGTTGTGAGTTTAAAATGCAAAGTCGAGCCATCCAACCAACGCCAACAGTAACCAACAAATACATTTCTATCCCCAACAAATACATTTCCATCCCCGTTTGTGTTCCATGCCTGTTGCGCATTCCTTGCTTATAAAATAATCTTTTTTGTGACGAATCAAACCACCATCTCATCTACTTCGTGTTGCTGCATTTTTTGTTTTATTCTTTCATGATTTGAGCGCAATCATTGATTGACTTCTTCACCAGCTTGTTCAGCTTTGTAGCATCCCTCGCACAGATGTTGCCACCCCAGCAGTCCACGCCGAAGAACAGGACGCTGGCGACCACCGACTGGTAGAACATTTGCTGCAGCTTGATGCAGACGTTGAATGACCTCAGCCTTCTCAGGAACACCAGTCTGCTCTGCCCCTTCCTGAAAAGAGCTTCGCTGTTGTCGGTCCATTCCAGTTTGTTGTTGATTTGGACTCCCAGGTACTTATAGGAGTCCATCCTCTCGACTTCCGCCCCCTTGATGGTGATGGGGGCTGGGGTCCCCCTCTTCCTCCTAAAATCCACCACCAACTCCTTTGTGTTGCTGGTGTTAAGCAGAAGGTGGTTGGTGTCACACCACTGCACAGGGCTCTGTACTCCTCGTCCCTGATTGATTGATTGATTGGTTGGTTTAACTTGAAGTGAATACAGTGTTAGAGTGTAGCCTTATTCCTATCGTTTTTACAAAAGCCTTCGGATCTGCCTATTACACTAGCGCATGACGCTGGGATCTTAACTATTTCACATCAGATCGTCCTCAATTTATTAAGTTATTGTGTCCTCCCCCCTTATATTGTTGCATAGAATCACCCGAATCGATGCAGTTGAAAAATGCCCTTGTGTTAGTTAGTAGCCTCCCTAGTCTAGGCAGGACAGATGTGGCAGTCTGACTGACTAGTGACTGGCTGCGTCCCTGGCTCGCACAGCGCTCCCGCCGGCTCGAGTGGAAGGTTTGGGGAGAGACCGCGTGGCTCTACGAGGGCATCTTGGAGAGGGACGAGTCTCCCCCCCGGTGTTCAGTAGCAGAACTGCAGTCTGAAATTGTTGTTCTCGTGAATGTAAGCTAACTGTATTGTCCTGATACAGCATTGCATGCTGGGAAATGGTAGAAAGACGTGTTCACCATCAGGGTTTAGTGTATGCTGTAGAATGACCTCCCCACAGCGGCCGTGTACAACTCATACTTACCTGGCAGGGGAGACACCATGATCATGAAGGTGGTTCACCCTGGGCGAGGCTCAGCCATTGCACTCCGGCTGTGCTGACCCCAGCGAATTCCTCAAATGTGGGAATCTCGACTGCATAATTTCTGGTAGTGGGGGACTGCGTTCGCGCTCTCCCCTGATAAAGTGTTGAAAATATGAAACAAACTCACCTTTGAAGACTGATGGCTCTGCCATGTTGTGTTCGGGGTTAGAATATAAATGACCACAGGTTGTCTAGGCTGGAGACAAGCTGGTGCACTCAGTAGTATAGAGGTCCTTTACTCTTGCCACAAAATGACCCTTGTTTTTTGTCCTCAAATCAAGTAAACTGTACAATTTCCATTTAATAATGACGTCCAGTTCTCGATGCACTAGGTTTGATTCAAGGATGTTTATTAGTCATACGTGCAAGATGTGGGTTCCATGCACAACAGAGTGCTCAGGCCATTCCCCTAGTCAAAGTCCTAGTCTGGGTGAACCATATACATGGTTAGTAAATAGATCTTGAAATCTTGAAGAAATAATATTCACACAGGCCTACTGTTCATATTATGATTTAGAACACTTTGGTTGAACATTCATAAAACAATCTTAGAATGTAGGCTATTGATCAAGAGAGGTTTTTCAATTTATTGTGACATAATTGGAATACATTCTTCTGCTTTATTTCCTGTGTGATATAATTCAACTCGACATCACACAGATCACTTCAGTGTTCGACCTGTTCCGCAACTTTTCAGTAAATATACATTTAAGTTAAAAGTACTGTAATTTGTGTTCAGTCTTTTCACTGCTATGTGGTTGCCTAGGTTACTGTGTATTTTAATCATGGCTGCTGATTTTTTTTCTCTGTAATAACTTATTTAAATGGGAAAGACATTTATGATCTCAGCATAGCTTGTTAGTGGTTGTCCGACTAACGGGAGATTTGTTCAATTTCACAATGCGTTGATAATGCGTGTGTTTATAGGCTATTATGGTTAATAACACTGTTATGCCAGTGATCGCCAAGTTCGGTTGAAATCATAATGGGGGTTGTTCTGCTCTCACAGGCAACTGTCGCCTCCCCATCTGACGTGCAGCTACAACTGAATTCTGATTGGTGAGGAGGCGACCTCGTGGGCGTTCTCTGCTCATTCATAAACAAATGTAACACGAGGCGCATTTAGCAGACTACAACACAGTATCAAATACGTCGTATAACATACCCTTTTAGGTTTTAATTAATTCGATAAATTAGTGCATCTAGTATTTTTAACAGACGATCATTATTGGGTTACATGAAATGTGATATGATATGTTGCTGTCTCGTCACCGGGTTTGTTGTCCCGGGAAACGGGCTGCTTTCTCCGCATGGTGGTTCGGTATCGCTTCTCGGCCTTTTGGCTAAGATCAAGTGTAGTATCTGTTCTTATCAGTTTAATATCTGATACGTCCCCTACCCGGGGACCATATATTAAATTGATTTTTGGAACAGGGAGATGGAATAGGGGCTTGCTCCGTCCACTCCACGCATCGACCTGGTATTGCAGTACCTCCAGGAACGGTGCACTTCCCCCCGGGGATATAAGATGTCAAAAGAGAAATAGGAAGTTGTAACGCTGCTTGAGATTTTCATATCTACAACGTAGCCAAAGTTGCTGGGAAGTCATGACGCTGGGATCTTAACCATTTCAAATCAGATCGTCCTCAATTTATTAAGTTATTGTGTCCCTCCCCCTTGTATTATTGCATAGAATCAACCGAGTTGTTGCAGTTAAAAATGTCCTTGTTGTGTTAGTTAGTAGCCTCCCTAGTCTAGGCAGGACAGATGTGGCAGTCTGACTGACTAGTGACTGGCTGCGTCCCTGGCTCGCACAGCGCTCCCGCCGGCTCGAGTGGAAGGTTTGGGGAGAGACCGCGTGGCTCTACGAGGGCATCTTGGAGAGGGACGAGTCTCCCCCTGGTGTTCAGTAGCAGAACTGCAGTCTGAATTTTCTTTGTTCTTGTGAATGTAGGCTAGTACTAGTGGAGTAAAAGTAAGTAAAAATCTACATTTATTTTAGGCTTTTGGCTGATTGTGTTCGATCATGATATGCACCAGTGTTTATGGGGATGTATTCACTGGGATTTTACTTGAAAAATGAACACACTTTTATGAAAACAAATTGTAGCCTATTGTCCTGATACAGCATTGCATGCTGGGAAATGGTAGAAAGACGTGTGTTCACCATCAGGGTTTAGTGTATGCTGTAGAATGAGCTCCCCACAGCGGCCGTGTACAACTCATACTTACCTGGCAGGGGAGACACCATGATCATGAAGGTGGTTCACCCTGGGCGAGGCTCAGCCATTGCACTCCGGCTGTGCTGACCCCAGCGAATTCCTCAAATGTGGGAATCTCGACTGCATAATTTCTGGTAGTGGGGGACTGCGTTCGCGCTCTCCCCTGATAAAGTGTTGAAAATATGAAACAAACTCACCTTTGAAGACTGATGGCTCTGCCATGTTGTGTTCGGGGTTAGAATAGAAATGACCACAGGGTGTCTAGGCTGGAGACAAGCTGGTGCACTCAGTAGTATAGAGGTCCTTTGCTCTTGCCACAAAATGACCCTTGTTTTTTGTCCTCAAATCAAGTAAACTGTACAATTTCCATTTAATAATGACGTCCAGTTCTCGATGCACTAGGTTTGATTCAAGGATGTTTATTAGTCATATGTGCAAGATGTGGGTTCCATGCACAACAGAGTGCTCAGGCCATTTCCCTAGTCAAAGTCCTAGTCTGGGTGAACCATATACATGGTTAGTAAATAGATCTTGAAATCTTGAAAAAAGAAACAACCACCTCACAGAAATAATATTCACACAGACCTACTGTTCATATTATGATTTAGAACACTTGGTTGATCATTTAACGATCGTAAAACAATCTTCGAATGTAGGCTATTGATCAAGAGAGGTTATTCAATTTATTGTGACATAATTGGAATACATTCTTCTGCTTTATTTCCTGTGTGATATAATTCAACTCGACATCACACAGATCACTTCAGTGTTCGACCTGTTCCGCAACTTTTCAGTAAATATACATTTAAGTTAAAAGTACTGTAATTTGTGTTCAGTCTTTTCACTGCTATGTGGTTGCCTAGGTTACTGTGTATTTTAATCATATCTGCTGATTTTTTTTCTCTGTAATAACTTATTTAAATGGGAAAGACATTTATGATCTCAGCATAGCTTGTTAGTAGTTGTCCGACTAACGGGAGATTTGTTCATTTTCACAATGCGTTGATAATGCGTGTGTTTAGGCTATTATGGTTAATAACACTGTTATTATGCGAGTGATCGCCAAGTTAGGTTGAAATCATAATGGGGGTTGTTCTGCTCTCACAGGCAACTGTCGCCTCCCCGTCTGACGTGCAGCTACAACTGAATTCTGATTGGTGAGGAGGCGACCTCGTGGGCGTTCTCTGCTCATTCATATACAAATGTAACATGAGGCGCATTTAGCAGGCTACAACACAGTATCAAATACGTCGTATAACATACCCTTTTAGGTTTTAATTAATTCGTTAAATTAGTGCATTTATCATTTTTAACAGACGATCATTATTGGGTTACATGAAATGTGATATGATATGTTGCTGTCTCGTCACCGGGTTTGCTGTCCCGGGAAACGGGCTGCTTTCTCCGCATGGCGGTTCGGTATCGCTTCTCGGCCTTTTGGCTAAGATCAAGTGTAGTATCTGTTCTTATCAGTTTAATATCTGATACGTCCCCTACCCGGGGACCATATATTAAATTGATTTTTGGAACAGGGAGATGGAATAGGGGCTTGCTCCGTCCACTCCACGCATCGACCTGGTATTGCAGTACCTCCAGGAACGGTGCACTTCCCCCCGGGGATATAAGATGTCAAAAGAAAAATAAGAAGTTTAACGCTGCATGAGACTTTCATATTCACAACGTAGCCAAAGTTGCTGGGAAGTCACAACGCTGGGATCTTAACTATTTCACATAAGATCGTCCTCAATTTATTACGTTATTGTGTCCCTCCCCCTTGTATTATTGCATAGAATCAACCGAATTGATGCAGTTAAAATGCCCTTGTGTTAGTTAGTAGCCTCCCTAGTCTAGGCAGGACAGATGTGGCAGTCTGACTGACTAGTGACTGGCTGCGTCCCTGGCTCGCACAGCGCTCCCGCCGGCTCGAGTGGAAGGTTTGGGGAGAGACCGCGTGGCTCTACGAGGGCATCTTGGAGAGGGACGAGTCTCCCCCCGGTGTTCAGTAGCAGAACTGCAGTCTGAAATTGTTGTTCTCGTGAATGTAGGCTAGTACTAGTGGAGTAAAAGTAAGTAAAAACATTTATTTTAGGCTTTTGGTTGATTGTGTTCGAATATGATATGCACCAGTGTTTGTGGGGATCTATTCACTCGAATTTTACTTCAAAAATGAACACACTTTTATGAAAACAAACTGTATTATCCTGATACAGCATTGCATGCTGGGAAATGGTAGAAAGACGTGTGTTCACCATCAGGGTTTAGTGTATTCTGTAGAATGACCTCCCCACAGCGGCCGTGTACAACTCATACTTACCTGGCAGGGGAGACACCATGATCATGAAGGTGGTTCACCCTGGGCGAGGCTCAGCCATTGCACTCCGGCTGTGCTGACCCCAGCGAATTCCTCAAATGTGGGAATCTCGACTGCATAATTTCTGGTAGTGGGGGACTGCGTTCGCGCTCTCCCCTGATAAAGTGTTGAAAATATGAAACAAACTCACCTTTGAAGACTGATGGCTCTGCCATGTTGTGTTCGGGGTTAGAATAGAAATGACCACAGGGTGTCTAGGCTGGAGACAAGCTGGTGCACTCAGTAGTATAGAGGTCCTTTGCTCTTGCCACAAAATGACCCTTGTTTTTCTTCCTCAAATCAAGTTAACTGTACAATTTCCATTTAATAAAGACGTCCAGTTCTCGATGCACTAGGTTTGATTCAAGGATGTTTATTAGTCATATGTGCAAGATGTGGGTTCCATGCACAACAGAGTGCTCAGGCCATTCCCCTAGTCAAAGTCCTAGTCTGGGTGAACCATATACATGGTTAGTAAATAGATCTTAATCTTGAAAAATCTAGAAACAACCACCTCACAGAAATAATATTCACACAGACCTACTGTTCATATTATGATTTAGAACACTTGGTTGATCATTTAACGATCATAAAACAATCTTAGAATGTAGGCTATTGATCAAGAGAGGTTTTTCAATTTATTGTGACAATTGGAATACATTCTTCTGCTTTATTTCCTGTGTGATATAATTCAACTCGACATCGCACAGGTCACCTTCAGTGTTAAACTTGTCATTCGGCAACTTTTCAGTAAATATACATTTAAGTTAAAAGTAGCCTACTGTAATTTGTGTTCAGTCTTTTCACTGCTATGTGGTTGCTTCTGTATTATAATCATGGCTGCTGATTTTTTTCTCTGTAATAACTTATTTAAATGAGAAAAACATTTATGATCTCAGCATAGCTTATTAGTAGTTGTCCGACTAACGGGAGATTTGTTCATTTTCACAATGCGTTGATAATGCGTGTGTTTAGGCTATTATGGTTAATAACACTGTTATTATGCCAGTGATCGCCAAGTTAGGTTGAAATCATAATGGGGGTTGTTCTGCTCTCACAGGCAACTGTCGCCTCCCCATCTGACGTGCAGCTACAACTGAATTCTGATTGGTGAGGAGGCGACCTCGTGGGCGTTCTCTGCTCATTCATAAACAAATGTAACATGAGGCGCATTTAGCAGGCTACAACACAGTATCAAATACGTCGTATAACATACCCTTTTAGGTTTTAATTAATTCGATAAATTAGTGCATCTAGTATTTTTAACAGACGATCATTATTGGGTTACATGAAATGTAATATGATATGTTGCTGTCTCGTCACCGGGTTTGTTGTCCCGGGAAACGGGCTGCTTTCTCCGCATGGCGGTTCGGTATCGCTTCTCGGCCTTTTGGCTAAGATCAAGTGTAGTATCTGTTCTTATCAGTTTAATATCTGATACGTCCCCTACCCGGGGACCATATATTAAATTGATTTTTGGAACAGGGAGATGGAATAGGGGCTTGCTCCGTCCACTCCACGCATCGACCTGGTATTGCAGTACCTCCAGGAACGGTGCACTTCCCCCCGGGGATATAAGATGTCAAAAGAGAAATAGGAAGTTTTAACGCTGCTTGAGATTTTCATATTCACAGCGTAGCAAAAGTTGCTGGGAAGTCATGACGCTCGGAAAGTTGCTGAGATGATCCTCAATTTATTACGTTATTGTGTCCCTCCCCCCTTGTATTATTGCATAGAATCAACCGAGTTGATGCAGTTAAAATGCCCTTGTGTTAGTTAGTAGCCTCCCTAGTCTAGGCAGGACAGATGTGGCAGTCTGACTGACTAGTGACTGGCTGCGTCCCTGGCTCGCACAGCGCTCCCGCCGGCTCGAGTGGAAGGTTTGGGGAGAGACCGCGTGGCTCTACGAGGGCATCTTAGAGAGGGACGAGTCTCCCCCTGGTGTTCAGTAGCAGAACTGCAGTCTGAATTTTCTTTGTTCTCGTGAATGTAGGCTAGTAGTAGTGGAGTAAAAGTAAGTTAAAAGCGACATTTATTTTAGGCGTTTGGCTGATTGTGTTCGAATATGATATGCAGTATAATACACAGTGTTTGTGGGGATGTATTCACTGGGATTTTAATTCAAAAATGAACACACTTTTATGAAGACAAACTGTATCGTCCTGATACAGCATTGCATGCTGGGAAATGGTAGAAAGACTTGTATTTTGATGCAAAATGAATACAAAAACACATTCAAATAGCCTCTTACACAGCTGGTTAAACTCGTAAGGAATAGTTATTTGATCTAATCTGCGCTGTCCCTAGTAGATGTCGTGTTCACCAACAGGGTTTAGTGTATGCTGTAGAATGACCTCCCCACAGCGGATGTGTACAACTCATACTTACCTGGCAGGGGAGACACCATGATCATGAAGGTGGTTCACCCTGGGCGAGGCTCAGCCATTGCACTCCGGCTGTGCTGACCCCAGCGAATTCCTCAAATGTGGGAATCTCGACTGCATAATTTCTGGTAGTGGGGGACTGCGTTCGCGCTCTCCCCTGATAAAGTGTTGAAAATAAAATAATAACTTGGGTTTGAAGACAGATGGCGCTGCTGTGTTGTATTCTGGGTTAGAATGTAATTTACCACAGGTTGTCTAGGCTTAAGACCAGCTGGTGTATTCAGTATAGAGGTCCTTTCCACAGAATTATCCTTGTTTTTTTATCAAGTAAATTGTGTACACCTCCCATTTGATGAAGTCCAGGGGGGTATTCCACAAAGGCCTAGGTATTCCACTAAGTGAGCCTGACTTCTGCACAAAGTAAGTTTCCAGGTTGTACTCATTGCAAAGGTTGGGCTTACTCAGACCGCTTTGTGATATGTCCCTCAGTTCTCTGCCTGTGCTAGGTTTGATTCAAGGATGTTTTTTTTGGGTGGGTGGGGGGGTCATATCTCAAATGCAGCCTACAAGATGTGGGTTCCATGCACAACAGAGTGCTTAGGCCATTCCCCTAGTCCAATTCCTAGTGTGTGTGAACCATATACATGGTTAGTAGGCTAAATAGATCTTGAAATCTCGAAGAAATAATATTCACACAGGCCTACTGTTCATATTATGATTTAGAACACTTGGTTGATCATTTAACAATCGTAAAACGATCTTAGAATGTAGGCTATTGATCAAGAGAGGTTTTTTGATTTATTGTGACATAATTGGAATACATTCTTCTGCTTTATTTGCTGTGTGATATAATTCAACTCGACATCACACAGATCACCTTCAGTGTTCAACCTGTTATTTGACAACTTTTCAGTAAATATACATTTAAGGTTAAAGTCATTTGTGTTCAGTCTTTTCACTGCTATGTGGTTGCCTAGGTGACTATTTTAATAATGGCTGCTGATTATTTTTTTCTCTGTATTCATTTATTTAAATGGGAAAGACATTTATGATCTCAGCATAGCTTGTTGTTAGTGCTTGTCTGACAATAACGGGTGATTTGTTCATTTTTACAATGCATTGTTAATGTGTGTGTGTGTATAGGCTATTATATGTATAGGCTATTATGGTTAATAACACTGTTATTATGCCAGTGATTGCTCCAAGCTAAAAACTAAAATACAAACTTGGGTTTGAAGACATGGCGCTGCTGTGTTGTATTCTGGGTTGGAATATAATTTACCACAGGTGCATTCAGCTGGTGCATTCAGTATAGAGGTCCTTTGCTCTTGCCACAGAATTACCTTTGGTTGTCATCCAAGGCCTGGAATACACTAGCGCGGAGATCCATAGCTACGTTTTTGAACGGGGAAAACCATCCGCGATTACACGCAAAATTGCAAACACACATCACACCACCATTAAAGAGCATATCAAACAGGTGAATTATGAGTTTGAGCTACAGCAATCAAGGGTATATTTTTCTTGGTTTGTAGCATAGTCTATGATGTTGTGAGTTTAAAATGCAAAGTCGAGCCCTCCAACCAACGCCAACAGTAACCAACAAATACATTTCCATCCCCAACAAATACATTTCCATCCCCGTTTGTGTTCCATGCCTGTTGCGCATTCCTTGCTTATAAAATAATCTTTTTTGTGACGAATCAAACCACCATCTCATCTACTTCGTGTTGCTGCATTTTTTGTTTTATTCTTTCATGATTTGAGCGCAATCATTGATTGACTTATTCATCAGCTTGTTCAGCTTTGTAGCATCCCTCGCACAGATGTTGCCACCCCAGCAGTCCACGGCGAAGAAAAGGGCGCTGGCGACCACCGACTGGTAGAACATTTGCTGCAGCTTGATGCAGACGTTGAATGACCTCAGCCTTCTCAGGAACACCAGTCTGCTCTGCCCCTTCCTGAAAAGAGCCTCGCTGTTGTCGGTCCATTCCAGTTTGTTGTTGATTTGGACTCCCAGGTACTTATAGGAGTCCATCCTCTCGACTTCCGCCCCCTTGATGGTGATGGGGGCTGGGGTCCCCCTCTTCCTCCTAAAATCCACCACCAACTCCTTTGTGTTGCTGGTGTTAAGCAGAAGGTGGTTGGTGTCACACCACTGCACAGGGCTCTGTACTCCTCGTCCCTGATTGATTGGTTGGTTTAACTTGAAGTGAATACAGTGTTAGAGTGTAGCCTTATTCCTATCGTTTTTACAAAAGCCTTCGGATCTGCCTATTACACTAGCGCATGACGCTGGGATCTTAACTATTTCACATCAGATCGTCCTCAATTTATTAAGTTATTGTGTCCTCCCCCCTTATATTGTTGCATAGAATCACCCGAATCGATGCAGTTAAAAATGCCCTTGTGTTAGTTAGTAGCCTCCCTAGTCTAGGCAGGACAGATGTGGCAGTCTGACTGACTAGTGACTGGCTGCGTCCCTGACTCGCACAGTGCTCCCGCCGGCTCGAGTGGAAGGTTTGGGGAGAGACCGCGTGGCTCTACGAGGGCATCTTGGAGAGGGACGAGTCTCCCCCCGGTGTTCAGTAGCAGAACTGCAGTCTGAAATTGTTGTTCTCGTGAATGTAAGCTAACTGTATTGTCCTGATACAGCATTGCATGCTGGGAAATGGTAGAAAGACGTGTTCACCATCAGGGTTTAGTGTATGCTGTAGAATGACCTCCCCACAGCGGCCGTGTACAACTCATACTTACCTGGCAGGGGAGACACCATGATCATGAAGGTGGTTCACCCTGGGCGAGGCTCAGCCATTGCACTCCGGCTGTGCTGACCCCAGCGAATTCCTCAAATGTGGGAATCTCGACTGCATAATTTCTGGTAGTGGGGGACTGCGTTCGCGCTCTCCCCTGATAAAGTGTTGAAAATATAAAACAAACTCACCTTTGAAGACCGATGGCTCTGCCACGTTGTGTTCGGGGTTAGAATAGAAATGACCACAGGGTGTGTAGTAGGCTGGAGACAAGCTGGTGCACTCGGTAGTATAGAGGTCCTTTGCTCTTGCCACAAAATGACCCTTGTTTTTCTTCCTCAAATCAAGTTAACTGTACAATTTCCATTTAATAAAGACGTCCAGTTCTCGATGCACTAGGTTTGATTCAAGGATGTTTATTAGTCATATGTGCAAGATGTGGGTTCCATGCACAACAGAGTGCTCAGGCCATTCCCCTAGTCAAAGTCCTAGTCTGGGTGAACCATATACATGGTTAGTAAATAGATCTTAATCTTGAAAAATCTAGAAACAACCACCTCACAGAAATAATATTCACACAGACCTACTGTTCATATTATGATTTAGAACACTTGGTTGATCATTTAACGATCATAAAACAATCTTAGAATGTAGGCTATTGATCAAGAGAGGTTTTTCAATTTATTGTGACAATTGGAATACATTCTTCTGCTTTATTTCCTGTGTGATATAATTCAACTCGACATCGCACAGGTCACCTTCAGTGTTAAACTTGTCATTCGGCAACTTTTCAGTAAATATACATTTAAGTTAAAAGTAGCCTACTGTAATTTGTGTTCAGTCTTTTCACTGCTATGTGGTTGCTTCTGTATTATAATCATGGCTGCTGATTTTTTTCTCTTTAATAACTTATTTAAATGGGAAAGACATTTATGATCTCAGCATAGCTTGTTAGTTGTTGTCCGACTAAGGGGAGATTTATTCATTTTCACAATGCGTTGATAATGCGTGTGTTTAGGCTATTATGTCTATATGCTTAATAACACTGTTATTATGCCAGTGATCGCCAAGTTCGGTTGAAATCATAATGGGGGTTGTTCTGCTCTCACAGGCAACTGTCGCCTCCCCATCTGACGTGCAGCTACAACTGAATTCTGATTGGTGAGGAGGCGACCTCGTGGGCGTTCTCTGCTCATTCATAAACTAATGTAACATGAGGCGCATTTAGCAGGCTACAACACAGTATTAAATACGTCGTATAACATACCCTTTTAGGTTTAAATTAATTCGATAAATTAGTGCATCTAGTATTTTTAACAGACGATCATTATTGGGTTACATGAAATGTGATATGATATGTTGCTGTCTCGTCACCGGGTTTGTTGTCCCGGGAAACGGCCTGCTTTCTCCGCATGGTGGTTCGGTATCGCTTCTCGGCCTTTTGGCTAAGATCAAGTGTAGTATCTGTTCTTATCAGTTTAATATCTGATACGTCCCCTACCCGGGGACCATATATTAAATTGATTTTTGGAACAGGGAGATGGAATAGGGGCTTGCTCCGTCCACTCCACGCATCGACCTGGTATTGCAGTACCTCCAGGAACGGTGCACTTCCCCCCGGGGATATAAGATGTCAAAAGAGAAATAGGAAGTTTAAACGCTGCTTGAGACTTTCACATTCACAACGTAGCCAAAGTTGCTGGGAAGTCACAACGCTGGGATCTTAACTATTTCACATCAGATCGTCCTCAATTTATTACGTTATTGTGTCCCTCCCCCCTTGTATTATTGCATAGAATCAACCGAGTTGATGCAGTTAAAATGCCCTTGTGTTAGTTAGTAGCCTCCCTAGTCTAGGCAGGACAGATGTGTAGTGACTGGCTGCGTCCCTGGCTCGCACAGCGCTCCCGCCGGCTCGAGTGGAAGGTTTGGGGAGAGACCGCGTGGCTCTACGAGGGCATCTTGGAGAGGGACGAGTCTCCCCCTGGTGTTCAGTAGCAGAACTGCAGTCTGAAATTGTTGTTCTCGTGAATGTAGGCTAGTAGTAGTGGAGTAAAAGTAAGTGTAAACATTTATTTTAGGCTTTTGGTTGATTGTGTTCGAATATGATATGCACCAGTGTTTGTGGGGATGTATTCACTGGAATTTTACTTCAGAAATGAACACACTTTTATGAAAACAAACTGTATTATCCTGATACAGCATTGCATGCTGGGAAATGGTAGAAAGACGTGTGTTCACCATCAGGGTTTAGTGTATTCTGTAGAATGACCTCCCCACAGCGGCCGTGTACAACTCATACTTACCTGGCAGGGGAGACACCATGATCATGAAGGTGGTTCACCCTGGGCGAGGCTCAGCCATTGCACTCCGGCTGTGCTGACCCCAGCGAATTCCTCAAATGTGGGAATCTCGACTGCATAATTTCTGGTAGTGGGGGACTGCGTTCGCGCTCTCCCCTGATAAAGTGTTGAAAATATAAAACAAACTCACCTTTGAAGACCGCTGGCTCTGCCATGTTGTGTTCGGGGTTAGAATAGAAATTACCACAGGTTGTCTAGGCTTGAGACAAGCTGGTGCACTCAGTAGAGAGGTCCTTTACTCTTGCCACAAAATGACCCTTGTTTTTCGTCCTCAAATCGAGTAAACTGTACAATTTCCATTTAATAAAGACGTCCAGTTCTCTATGCACTAGGTTTGATTCAAGGATGTTTATTAGTCATATGTGGAAGATGTGGGTTCCATGCACAACAGAGTGCTCAGGCCATTCCCCTAGTCAAAGTCCTAGTCTGGGTGAACCATATACATGGTTAGTAAATAGATCTTGAAATCTTGAAGAAATAATATTCACACAGGCCTACTGTTCATATTATGATTTAGAACACTTGGTTGATCATTTAACGATCATAAACCTGTGATCGTTATTAACCTGACAATAACCTGTCAGGTCCAGTGGATGGCCCACTGTCACCAGCAGACCACCCTGAGTCCGATAGATACCCCTGTGTCTGCTGTAGATGTCGTAGCAATTAGTTAACACACACACACACACGTACACACAGACATACACCAGTCCACTTCCGGCTTTAGGCCTTGGCCCAGTACCCCCCTTCCCCTCACCCTAACCCGGGTCCGTATCCTCTTCCTACCCCCACCCTACCCCTGACCCCTGCCTCTACCTGGACCCAGGCACACTCACACACACACAGACATACACCAGTCCTGGGCTCAGATCCCCTCACCCTAACCCGGGTCCGTATCCTTTTCCTACCCCGACCCTACCCCTGACCCCTGCCTCTATCTGGGCCCAGGCACATTCAAGCACACACAGACATACACCAGTGTTTGCCATGTCTCTCCTATGATGTTATTAGCCTCTCTTACTCTGAAAATGTAATTTAATGTTATTTATTGCTTTATAAATGTTCTTAGCCGGTAGACAAACATACTCCAGGAGCTTGCTCGATCGCCTTGTTGACAGGGTTCAGGGAAGAATTTTTTTACAGCTCACTTATCTGGCCCCCGGGTGATACTGTTTTTTTGCTTCCCTCTGGAATATGTAGGGGTGGGACGTCTGCCCACCTCCCTTGTTCTCTGTAAAGCGCATTGTGTTGCCTCTGGGTATGAAATGCGCTATACAAATAAAGCATTGATTGATTGATTAAACAATCTTAGAATGTAGGCTATTGATCAAGAGAGGTTTTTCAATTTATTGTGACATAATTGGAATGCATTCTTCTGCTTTATTTCCTGTGTGATATAATTCAACTCGACATCACACAGATCACCTTCAGTGTTAAACCTGTTATGCGACAACTTTTCAGTATACATTTAAGTTAAAAGTAATTTGTGTTCAGTCTTTTCACTGCTATGTGGTTGCCTAGGTTACTCTGTATTTTAATCATTGCTGCTGATGTTTTTCTCTGTAATAACTTATTTAAATGGGAAAAACATTTATGATCTCAGCATAGCTTATTAGTAGTTGTCCGACTAACGGGAGATTTGTTCATTTTCACAATGCGTTGATAATGCGTGTGTTTAGGCTATTATGGTTAATAACACTGTTATTATGCCAGTGATCGCCAAGTTCGGTTGAAATCATAATGGGGGTTGTTCTGCTCTCACAGGCAACTGTCGCCTCCCCATCTGACGTGCAGCTACAACTGAATTCTGATTGGTGAGGAGGCGACCTCGTGGGCGTTCTCTGCTCATTCATAAACAAATGTAACATGAGGCGCATTTAGCAGGCTACAACACAGTATCAAATACGTCGTATAACATACCCTTTTAGGTTTTAATTAATTCGATAAATTAGTGCATCTAGTATTTTTAACAGACGATCATTATTGGGTTACATGAAATGTAATATGATATGTTGCTGTCTCGTCACCGGGTTTGTTGTCCCGGGAAACGGCCTGTTTTCTCCGCATGGCGGTTCGGTATCGCTTCTCGGCCTTTTGGCTAAGATCAAGTGTAGTATCTGTTCTTATCAGTTTAATATCTGATACGTCCCCTACCCGGGGACCATATATTAAATTGATTTTTGGAACAGGGAGATGGAATAGGGGCTTGCTCCGTCCACTCCACGCATCGACCTGGTATTGCAGTACCTCCAGGAACGGTGCACTTCCCCCCGGGGATATAAGATGTCAAAAGAGAAATAGGAAGTTTTAACGCTGCTTGAGACTTTCATATCTACAGCGTAGCCAAAGTTGCTGTGAAGTCATTACGCTGGGAAAGTTGCTGAGATGATCCTCAATTTATTAAGTTATTGTGTCCCTCCCCCCTTAGGGCATAGAATCAACCGAGTTGATGCAGTTAAAAATGCCCTTGTGTTAGTTAGTAGCCTCCCTAGTCTAGGCAGGACAGATGTGGCAGTCTGACTGACTAGTGACTGGCTGCGTCCCTGGCTCGCACAGCGCTCCCGCCGGCTCGAGTGGAAGGTTTGGGGAGAGACCGCGTGGCTCTACGAGGGCATCTTGGAGAGGGACGAGTCTCCCCCTGGTGTTCAGTAGCAGAACTGCAGTCTGAAATTGTTGTTCTCGTGAATGTAGGCTAGTAGTAGTGGAGTAAAAGTAAGTAAAAACATTTATTTTAGGCTTTTGGTTGATTGTGTTCGAATATGATATGCACCAGTGTTTGTGGGGATGTATTCACTGGAATTTTACTTCAGAAATGAACACACTTTTATGAAAACAAACTGTATTATCCTGATACAGCATTGCATGCTGGGAAATGGTAGAAAGACGTGTGTTCACCATCAGGGTTTAGTGTATTCTGTAGAATGACCTCCCCACAGCGGCCGTGTACAACTCATACTTACCTGGCAGGGGAGACACCATGATCATGAAGGTGGTTCACCCTGGGCGAGGCTCAGCCATTGCACTCCGGCTGTGCTGACCCCAGCGAATTCCTCAAATGTGGGAATCTCGACTGCATAATTTCTGGTAGTGGGGGACTGCGTTCGCGCTCTCCCCTGATAAAGTGTTGAAAATATAAAACAAACTCACCTTTGAAGACCGCTGGCTCTGCCATGTTGTGTTCGGGGTTAGAATAGAAATGACCACAGGTTGTCTAGGCTTGAGACAAGCTGGTGCACTCAGTAGAGAGGTCCTTTACTCTTGCCACAAAATGACCCTTGTTTTTCGTCCTCAAATCGAGTAAACTGTACAATTTCCATTTAATAAAGACGTCCAGTTCTCTATGCACTAGGTTTGATTCAAGGATGTTTATTAGTCATATGTGGAAGATGTGGGTTCCATGCACAACAGAGTGCTCAGGCCATTCCCCTAGTCAAAGTCCTAGTCTGGGTGAACCATATACATGGTTAGTAAATAGATCTTGAAATCTCGAAGAAATAATATTCACACAGGCCTACTGTTCATATTATGATTTAGAACACTTGGTTGATCATTTAACGATCATAAACCTGTGATCGTTATTAACCTGACAATAACCTGTCAGGTCCAGTGGATGGCCCACTGTCACCAGCAGACCACCCTGAGTCCGATAGATACCCCTGTGTCTGCTGTAGATGTCGTAGCAATTAGTTAACACACACACACACACGTACACACAGACATACACCAGTCCACTTCCGGCTTTAGGCCTTGGCCCAGTACCCCCCTTCCCCTCACCCTAACCCGGGTCCGTATCCTCTTCCTACCCCTGACCCCTGCCTCTACCTGGACCCAGGCACACTCACACACACACAGACATACACCAGTCCTGGGCTCAGATCCCCTCACCCTAACCCGGGTCCGTATCCTTTTCCTACCCCGACCCTACCCCTGACCCCTGCCTCTATCTGGGCCCAGGCACATTCAAGCACACACAGACATACACCAGTGTTTGCCATGTCTCTCCTATGATGTTATTAGCCTCTCTTACTCTGAAAATGTAATTTAATGTTATTTATTGCTTTATAAATGTTCTTAGCCGGTAGACAAACATACTCCAGGAGCTTGCTCGATCGCCTTGTTGACAGGGTTCAGGGAAGAATTTTTTTACAGCTCACTTATCTGGCCCCCGGGTGATACTGTTTTTTTGCTTCCCTCTGGAATATGTAGGGGTGGGACGTCTGCCCACCTCCCTTGTTCTCTGTAAAGCGCATTGTGTTGCCTCTGGGTATGAAATGCGCTATACAAATAAAGCATTGATTGATTGATTGATTAAACAATCTTAGAATGTAGGCTATTGATCAAGAGAGGTTTTTCAATTTATTGTGACATAATTGGAATGCATTCTTCTGCTTTATTTCCTGTGTGATATAATTCAACTCGACATCACACAGATCACCTTCAGTGTTAAACCTGTTATGCGACAACTTTTCAGTATACATTTAAGTTAAAAGTAATTTGTGTTCAGTCTTTTCACTGCTATGTGGTTGCCTAGGTTACTCTGTATTTTAATCATTGCTGCTGATGTTTTTCTCTGTAATAACTTATTTAAATGGGAAAAACATTTATGATCTCAGCATAGCTTATTAGTAGTTGTCCGACTAACGGGAGATTTGTTCATTTTCACAATGCGTTGATAATGCGTGTGTTTAGGCTATTATGGTTAATAACACTGTTATTATGCCAGTGATCGCCAAGTTCGGTTGAAATCATAATGGGGGTTGTTCTGCTCTCACAGGCAACTGTCGCCTCCCCATCTGACGTGCAGCTACAACTGAATTCTGATTGGTGAGGAGGCGACCTCGTGGGCGTTCTCTGCTCATTCATAAACAAATGTAACATGAGGCGCATTTAGCAGGCTACAACACAGTATCAAATACGTCGTATAACATACCCTTTTAGGTTTTAATTAATTCGATAAATTAGTGCATCTAGTATTTTTAACAGACGATCATTATTGGGTTACATGAAATGTAATATGATATGTTGCTGTCTCGTCACCGGGTTTGTTGTCCCGGGAAACGGCCTGTTTTCTCCGCATGGCGGTTCGGTATCGCTTCTCGGCCTTTTGGCTAAGATCAAGTGTAGTATCTGTTCTTATCAGTTTAATATCTGATACGTCCCCTACCCGGGGACCATATATTAAATTGATTTTTGGAACAGGGAGATGGAATAGGGGCTTGCTCCGTCCACTCCACGCATCGACCTGGTATTGCAGTACCTCCAGGAACGGTGCACTTCCCCCCGGGGATATAAGATGTCAAAAGAGAAATAGGAAGTTTTAGCGCTGCTTGAGATTTTCATATCTACAACGTAGCCAAAGTTGCTGGGAAGTCATGACGCTGGGATCTTAACTATTTCACATCAGATCGTCCTCAATTTATTAGACAAGTTATTGTGTCCCTCCCCCCTTGTATTATTGCATAGAATCAACCGAATTGATGCAGTTAAAATGCCCTTGTTGTGTTAGTTAGTAGCCTCGCTAGTCTAGGCAGGACGTCTGACTGACTAGTGACTGGCTCGAACAGCGCCGGCTGGAGTGGAAGGTTTGGGGAGAGACCGCGTGGCTCTACGAGGGCATCTTAGAGAGGGACGAGTCTCCCCCTGGTGTTCAGTAGCAGAACTGCAGTCTGAATTTTCTTTGTTCTCGTGAATGTAGGCTAGTAGTAGTGGAGTAAAAGTAAAAATCAAAATTTATTTTAGGTGTTACGCTGATTGTGTTCGAATATGATATGCAGTATAATACACGGTGTTTATGGGGATATATTCACTGGGATTTTACTTCGAAAATGAACACACTTTTATGGAAACAAACTATTGTCCTGACACAGCATTGCATGCTGGGAAATGGTAGAAATACTTGTATTTTGATGCAAAATGAAGACAAAAACACATTCAAATAGCCTCTTACACAGCTGGTTAAACTCGTATGGAATAGTTATTTGATCTAATCTGCGCTGTCCCTAGTAGATGTCTGGTGTTCACCATCAGGGTTTAGTGTATGCTGTAGAATGACCTCCCCACAGCGGCCGTGTACAACTCATACTTACCTGGCAGGGGAGACACCATGATCATGAAGGTGGTTCACCCTGGGCGAGGCTCAGCCATTGCACTCCGGTTGTGCTGACCCCAGCGAATTCCCCAAATGTGGGAATCTCGACTGCATAATTTCTGGTAGTGGGGGACTGCGTTCGCGCTCTCCCCTGATAAAGTGTTGAAAATAAAATAACTTGGGTTTGAAGACAGATGGCGCTGCTGTGTTGTTTTCTGGGTTAGAATGTAATTTACCACAGGTTGTCTAGGCTGGAGACCAGCTGGTGTATTCAGTATAGAGGTCCTTTGCTCTTTCCACAGAATTATCCTTGTTTTTTTATCAAGTAAATTGTGGTGTACCAGCTGGATAAGTCACAGGCGTGACGTACCTGCAATCAAAAGACATTTTGTTTGAATGAAGTTCAACAGCTAGCAGTGGATTATTATTATGATTATAGTGTGTTATTGAGTGAGATTTTATTCACTAATACAATAATGTAGGAATAAGTAATACCCTGTGGTGGTAGCCGGACTTGTAGAGGAAGTTCTGTCCTTTGCCCGCACATCCATCACCAAGAGGACACATAAGTGAGCACCTCCACACCCCAACAGGCCGCCGCATGAAGATGCGACTCCTTAAAAAAATAAAGATGTGGAGATGGCAGAGCACCCGCTATGGAGGCTGGAGATCTGGAGGGTAGAACCACATCCTGTCCGACTTCAACACCCGGCGCCTCTTCAACACTCCAGTGTGGTCCTGGTGGGTTTGAACAGGGGTGAACGCTCTGAAGGTCCTCAACACACAAGCCTCTACACCACGTCAAGGTCTCAATCCCGGTAGAGGAACATGATGAACTATGTACAATAAAATGAGGGATGAGAAGAGCACTAGACCCTTCCTGTCTGGCCGGCCATGCCGTGACGCCCTGCCGCGCCGCGCTCTCGCACAGCTCTGCGCTTTGCTTTCTAATCTCGACGCATTTAGCCGGGTCGTCACCCCTTAAGACGTCTGACGGCGGATTGGAGGGATGGATGGACGGACGGACGGAGGGAGCGAGTGAGGGGAGGAGGAGGAGGAGAGAGGAGGGACCTCGTCCCGTCGTTCGCAGTCCCCCGCGGAACGCCGTCGTGGGAAGAGTGGCGCCCTGTCATCTCTCCTACTTTCCTCTCCTCCTTTTACCTGACAGACAGCTGAAAGGTGAGACGGCGGTTGGCCCGCTCTCCTCTTTCTCCAAACTGAATACCTCCTGTAGCGTTTTCTATCAAATGTACTTTTTGCTTGTATGTTTTTGCACTACAATAGACAGCATCTACCTTTCTGCATGAAATGCACAGCATCCGTCTCGGCACAGTAGCTGATTTCCCAGTCCACACTTAATTTATTGCACCGTTTGTTATTACTATTGTACCTTTTTTTTATTACTATCGTCCTGCGTTATTCTCTCTTTACTGTCTTCTTGTGTTGTTATTTGTGGTGTTGTTACGAGGTTGAGGAGCCAGAACCCAAGAATTTTACTCCCCTGTACGCGTACAAAGGATGTAAAAATAAAGGAATGTGAATCTCATCTATGTGTTTATCTGTCTGTGTTTATTCAGCCCCAGTATGTCCAGAAAAGCCTCGACCACCTCGGCTACCTCGGCCGTCTCCGCCGTCTCCACAGAGAGGTGAGATAGACCGCCTCTCTACTGCTCCACAGAGCATTGTGGGTCAGCGAGGATTATTAATAATAATGATTCAGAATACAATAGGAAGTTTATTAGCCACGTGTAACAAGTACAGGTACATTGGACTTCTTGTCATCGCTGGTCCTTAGTGTCTTATCAGTGTTATATCAGCTCCTCATTCCAGTCCTGGGTATGGAACTAGACATTTAAAGGTTCCCAAACTGGCAATTTACTATCCGTAGTCTAGCAGTCTATCAGTATCATCCTAATCTATTTATCCCGTATGATCATGGATGACTGTGTGTGAGTCCATGATATAGGCAGTGCAACATTCAAGTATAGGCTACAGTTGTGCTGAGTCAGTTGTTGTCTGTTGTGTAGGCATGAGTCATTGCTTATTGTCTATCATATAGGCACTGTGTTTATATAGCGCCTTTCCAGGTGCTCAAATATGATAAAAGCTTTTTGTTTATTTGTGAAGATAGACAGATGAGCAATGCCAGGCATGCTGTGGATGATGTAGGCCTACATTTATTCCAAGATATGATGTTTTTACAACAAAACACTTGTTTACATTTGTTTGTTTACATTTGGGGTGGGGGGGGACCCCAATGTGAAACGTGTTCATTTTGTAGACGTCGTTGATTATAGGCGAGGCACGCGAGGATTCCCCCGGTCAGTGAACCAGCCTCTCTCTTGTCTCTCACAGCAAAGATGGCGCCCCCAAGTCCCGCAAGGGCTCCTCCTCCGGCGCCGAGGCCCCGAAGAAGACCAAGTCCAAGAAGACCACGGAGAGTCAGATGAACAAGGTCTACACCACCCTGCTCAGCAGCATCTTCGGGGCGGTACGCTATGAAGCTTTTCAAGTCTCGTCACAGGCTCCGCCTCCAAAAACCGTTCAGAATGTTTTGAATTTTGCTGCTTGTTTTACGAGCTGGTCAGAGATGAACTCGGGGTAGAGGTCGTCTGTTAGAGTTCCTCACCCTGGTCACTGAAGGAAATCCGTGCCTGTTTAAGTCCTGTGTGTGCGTGTCCTGTGTGTGTGTGTGTGCTGTGTGTGTGTGCGTGTGTGTGTGTATGTCGTGTGTGTGTGTGTGTGTATATATCCTGTGTGTGTGTGTGTGTCCTGTGTGTGTGCGTGTCCTGTGTGTGTGTGTCCTGTGTGCGTCCCCGTGTCCGCTCATGACCCGTTCACAAGGGCGTCCGTTCAGTTTCAGCTCAGTCAGTTCAGGAAGCTGGACCTGGACCACATTAAAATGTAAAATAACTAAAAAATAGAAAAACGTTTGATTACAAAAGCTAAACGTTATCAGTGTTATATGGAAGTATTTGAAATAACTTCAATTAGCCTATGGAATAAGTTATTTCGGTTTAAATTTAGAACTGACTGAAAATGAATTGTCCCCAACACTGCAGTACACCCATATTAACCTGGATACCTGTTAACGACAGTCACTGAAAGGAAGAAAGGATTCTTTGCTTGTGCAAAAGACAAGGGGAAGCAAGAGTCATTACCCAGGTGGCTGAGCTCCTAACCTTAGTATGTCAAGTGTGTGTGTGTGTGTGTGTGTACGTAGAGGCCTCTAAGCCACCCAAGGGAGAGTTGTCCTCTGTGTGGTCAGTACCAGTAATCCCGGTCAGTCCTCAGCGTTATCAGCCTGTTAGCTGCAGATCAGTGTCACCCTTCATCAAGCTCCCTGGAGGAGAGACACGGTAGAAGGAGCTTTATATACCAAACAACAGGAGAACGTTCTCGTCCTGCGTCTGTCCGGCCCCTGGAAGAGTCGTCAAGGTTAAGAACCATGGTTAACCACGTGTTGATTTCACCAAATGTACGTTAAAGGAATTAATGGCCAGAGGCTGACCAGCGTTTGTGTGTTTTTTGCTCGGATGGTCACATTATAATCCCAGGTGATCAGGAAACGGCCTCTGCTGTCCTCACCCCCCCCCCCCCCCCCCCCCCATCCCTGCGCCTTTAGAACGCCATCTTACGTCAGTGACCTCTCCTCCACCCCACCAACGTTCACCTCGGCGCTCTACAGGAGGCCCGAGCGTGTCGGGCCGTCTCCATTAAGGGGACGCCGGCGTAGGACGGACCGTCTCGTGTCCGAAGCCGCCGCTGACCTCTCTCCTCTTGTCTTCCTGCAGGAGAGAGAGCTGGCCCAAGTGGAGCTGGACGGTGAGTCCAGGCGCCATCGCACGGGGGGTTATGAATCTGATACTGGAGCTCCGCTTCGTAACCACCGACTCTTCCCTCCTAAACCCTTCCTTCTGGCCCGTATGCAGAGTCACTGTGATGTAACTGAGTCTGATGTGTAGTTTCACTTCCTGTCCACGACCCCTAACCCTAACCCCTCCCCCTGCCCCCTACCCTGGACACAGAGCTACAGGATTGCTTCAAGCTGTTCGAGCAGGGCGATGGCTACCTGAACTACAAGGATGTGGCGGAGTGCATGAGGACCATGGGGTACATGCCCACCGAGATGGAGCTGCTGGAGATCGTGCAGCAGATCAAGATGAAGAGTGAGTACTAGCGGCGGCGGCCGGCGATTGGCTGTCGCCGGGCGGTTTAGCCGGCGTCCTGACCGTTGATTGGCTGTGTGTCCAATTCGGACTGTATTCTGCCCGTTGGGTGGCTGGTGTGTGATGGTGTAACTACACAGTACCGTGACTGTCGATTGGCTGTTTGTCTCGAGTCCTGACCGCATCCTGGCTGTTGATTGGCCGTGTGTCTCCAGTGGGCGGTCTGATGGACTTTGACGACTTCTGCGAGCTGATGGGGCCCAGGATGATGCACGAGACGGCGGACATGCTGGGGTTGAAGGAGCTCAGGTCCGCCTTCCAGCAGGTGAGGTTCTGACCCAGGAGAACCCGGATGAGCTGTGTGTCATTGAACATGTCCCTTCGTCACCTTGGCATTAGGGTCCATAGTTGGAGGTAAATGAGGGTTTTTAAACATGCTCTCTCCTCCTCCTCCTCCTCCTCTCTCCTCCTCCCTCTCTCCTTCGTCCTCCTCCAGTTCGACACGGACGGGGACGGTCTGATCAACCAGGATGAGATGAAGGAGGCGGTGAAGACCCTGTTGGGCGAGAAGCTGAAGAAGGGCGAGCTGGAGGAGATCCTGAAGGAGATCGACATCAACGGCGACGGCAACATCGACTTCGACGGTGAGTAGAACCCCGCCTCGCCGAGCATGACAGCGTAATGGATTGAATCCGCTCGCTGATACGTTTGCGTCTCATCGCACCGATGAATAGAAATGCCGTCAGTAGAATTTGACTTTATTGGGTGACCGTGGAGTGGACGGTCGAGATTCGTCGTTCTTCCGTCTGACCTCCTCTCTCTTCCAGAGTTCGTCATGATGCTGTCCATCCGCTAGACGCCTGGACTGCTGGCCGTCTGGTTACCATGGCCACCGCCCTCAACACGATGAATCGTTTGACTCCCGAAGCCAGGATTGTGTGTGTGTGTGTGTGTGTGTGTGTGTGTGTGTGTGTGTGTGTGTGTGTGTGTGTGTGTGTGTGTGTGTGTGTGTGTGTGTGTGCGCGCGCGCCTAGCCGCGTACAATATTGTGTGTGTGCATGACCAACATGAGATGATATGAACCTTTGTTGGGTACAAACAGATAATGGCCAGGTTTCCCGATAAAGAACCTTCTTAAGGAACCCTTCTTAAGGAACCCTTTGTATGGGAGTTAGGAAGTACTTTGGAGTTAGGTGCTTCTTAACTCGTTCGGGAAACCGGGCCAATATGGTGCTCGTTTTGGGTTGAGTATACATTTTCATGTTAGGCCTATGATGTTTTGTGTTAGAATAATCTCTTTTTAGAAGCCGATTGGCTGTTTGTGATTTGTAAATATGTTCAAATGGTTTGCTATTTTAATAAATAAATGTCATTCAAATTCCTGCCAGTCGCAGTTATTAGTAAAACATTTTATTTTAATCACTAACTCCGAATAAGATGCGACAACAAATAACTCAACAAGTTAAAACTTCTTTGTCTCAGTCTTTATTCCTAAAACCTTTTCTTACATAATGCGGTTAACCTCAAGGTTCTTGTTAACAAAATGGAAACAAAGAACTGATAGAAGTTCAGAGTAGCTAGATAGAGACCCCAAACATCAGCTGAACTCTGCCTTTCCATCTCCCCACCATCAGGGTAGAATGTAGTCACAATAAAGGGATATTACACTCTAAATTCAAAGTTTGAAAGGTGCTTCGAGACCTCCATGGTCTGAAGCAGTTTTTTGTTGAATTTTGAGCAAAACATGCCTTATTCTACCAGTAATATATAGGCAGGGGTGAAAATTAACTTTTTGGCTCACGGTGAGTCACCTGCCAAGGGGACTGTAGATGAAAAAATCTACCGGCCAAGTATATATTTTTTTCAGATAGCCTTCCGAAATCTAGTCACCAATTGGAAATTTTACCTGCATTTGGCCGGTGGCAGGTGTTCATTTTCAGCCCTGTATATACGAATATATTAATATTATATTTATTATTATTATTGTTATTATTAATATTATCAAACTATGTTGTTCACACCATCGAGCACATTTCCAGGCAGGCATTACTGCGTCTGCAAGGTCATCTCACTGTCTTGGCAAGAAACAAATGGATAAATAAGAATTGAACCCCTCTCCCCAAAACAAGTATCCTGGCTTCGCCATCCTGATCACGAGCTCACATTCTATTTCACTCCGTAGATTACGACCCGACCAGATATTTGTCGGGCCAATCACAACTGTTTGAGGCGGGGTTTGATACAATGACTGTACCCACTTGATAGGATGATCAACCTGCGTTTCGTTGCTCTGATTGGTTGTAGGTCTGTCCAATTGCACCCAGAGGCATTTTGGAAATTCAAAATAAACGCAGGATTTCCGGACCTTTCACATTTTTGCGAATTGGGTCTGGCGAAGCCAGGCTAAAAAACAAGCGCTAAGTCACAGGAATGAGAAATACAAAATGGCTTCCATCGCGTCAAATTCGAGAGGGAATGTTTTGAACTACTTTTGTAAACCTTCAGACTGTCAAGATTTCTAAACGAGCCTCCCCCCCCCCCCCCCCAAGACCCTCGAACCACATTCTCTGAACTCTTGCAGTAAATACTTTTGTGCGTTTAAGAATGCATCACACATACATTTCCCTAGGTTTTATAAACCAGAGTTTGATGATAAGATTCAACAGCTTTATCTAGAGAAGTCCTCATTATGTGGCAAGCTTTAAGGTAGTCAACAGCACAATGTTGATAATGAGCTTAGATCACAATGCCATGCGTGAGCAAGTGTGTGTGTGTGTCTGTGTCGCAGAATCACATCAACATCACTCAAGCACAGCTGGAAAAGTCACGAGTCGCATGTCAATCGTACGCCATAGCAACACCAACAGTCCACCGATGGCTCCGCCTATCCTCGTCTCTACCTTAGCAACGCCCCCCGACCCCAGCTTCTCACCGAGAGCCCCGGCCCGCTTGCGCCTCACGTTTCCCCTAGCAACGGCCTGGCCCCCTAAGGCTCTTTGGTGAACTCGTCGGTGAATTCGGCCATGATGTCATGGACCCAGATGTCCCTCTCTTCCTGTGAGGTGTCGACGAGGAAGACGGTCAACTTCCTGTCCCAGGGGTGCGTGGCTTCCTGTACGGCTTCCAGCTGGGCGACCAGCGGCTTCTTCTCCACGTGGTTCCGGAACACGATGGCCGCCTCCTCCGACCACTGTCTCGGCTTCACTCCTATTGGTGGAGAGGGGAGGGAGGTGAGCCTCAGTCAACCAACCAGAGAGCGTTTATATAATTGCCATATTAATTGTACTGGACACTGATTCTGGGCCAGATTGGTTTCCATTTTCATTTCTGCCACAGGATTTGGAAGCAGATCCTAGATCTGTGCCTTGAAGTGACAGAATCCCTTCTTTCAGATCAATCACCATTAATGACCACAAGAGGGCGCCCTTGTCCAAGACACCTCAATGTTCACATATCAAATCAAACTTTATTTGTATCGCGCATTGTGCGTGCTTTACAGAGACCAATGGGGGGGTGGGGTTAGGCATAGGTCCCACCCCTAGATATTAGTCAACTTGGCAGAACAACGGCAAGCTTATATGTTGGGTGTGCAGGGGGGGGGCGGGGGCAGGGCGTTGTTGTTGTTGCCACGGTTACCTGCGAGCTGGGCGGTGATGCCCTGGAAGGGGAGCTGCCGGAACTCCTGGATGAGGGGGCGGAGCTGCGTGATGCTGACCAGCTCGTGTTTCCCGTAGTCCAGCTCGTAGACGGACACCAGGCCGTTGGTCAGCACCCCCTTCACCAGCACCCGGTGCCAACTGTGTGTGTGTGTGTGTGTGGGGCAGGCAGGGTGAAAGGTCAGAGGTCAGTGTATAATTTATCAAGTCCCAACAGTCTCTCTGTCTCACACTCACAAACACACCTCACAAACACACACACACACACACACACACACACCTTCCCCTCCCCTCCTCGCTCACCTGTTGTCCACCTTGGCGGCGTAGACCTGGTTCTTCTCGGCGGCGAGCGGCTTCTCCTCCGTCTTACTGTAGTAGAGGATCATCTCTCCCATCAGGACCACCAGCTTGTACATGTCCCTCCAGGGCTGCAGCACGAAGTGGCCCGGGTGACACGCCACCGACACGTACACGTCCACGTTCTGACCCACGGGCGGCAGCTCCAGCAGGGGCGGGGACGCCGGCGGGGGAGGCGGAGTCCCGGGAGGTGTGGGGGGCGCGCCCCTGGCCGGGCCGGAGCCGGAGTGGGTCCTCCGGAGCTGGCGGTGGGGCTTGGAGGAGGGGGCGGCGGCAGCGGCGGTGGCGCCATTGGTGGCGGCGGCGTTCTTGGGGGCGGCGGCGTGCAGAGGGGGTGGGGCCTTGGCGGGCGCGCGGCTGGTGAGGAAGACGTCGCGCTGGCGCCTGAAGAGGTGGGAGGCGGCCAGCTGGCGGTTGAGGCTGCGCGCAGGGTCGTGGGAGTTCTTGTCGGTGAACAGGTGGACGTGGACGCAGCGCTTGGCGTCGTCCAGCCTGGCGACCTTGGGGGGCGGAGTTTAGTGGAGGGGGGGGGCAGACTTGAGCTTGCTGCGGCTATTCCATCGGTGCTTGTATCTCTGTGTGTGTGTGTGTGTGTCTCCTACCTTCATGCTACAGTCAGTAGTGTTGAGTACGGCGTCCCGTAGCCACTGGACGGCGTCGGGGGTCCAGGAGCCCACTGAGACGGCCAGGTCGGCCAGACAGCATTTCACCGCCTGCACACAGGGACTGCTGCATGTTAGAACGCACACACACGCATGCAAAACGCATGCATACTTTTTATCTCTTGTCTATCACACACACACGCTCTCTCCCTTATGTACTTTTATGGACCTGAGTCTGCCAATAAAGCTTTCGATTCAATTCTCTCTCTCTCTCTCTCTCTCTCTCTCACACACACACACACACACACACCGTGTCCCTCGCATCTGCTGACCTGTGGCGGGATGGCGGTGAGCTCTCTCAGGTAGGGGGGGGGTACCTCCCTCAGCTCGAACACCTCCACAGACGCCTGCACCCCCAGGTCCACGAACAGGATGTCCAGCACTCTGCTACCATGCAGGTTCGTGATCTGGAGGAGAGGAGGAGAGGGGGAGGAGAAGAGAGGGAGAGGGTTGAGAGAAGAGAGGGAGGAGAAGGAGAGAGGGATAAGAGAAGAGGGTACAGTATGAGAACATAGAGGAGATAATTGGTATAGTTTAATAAAAAAACGGTAGGAATGCTCTGATGTACAGGTTTTAGTGAAACAGAGTGATGTTGCGTGTCTCACCTCCACACGAGACCATTTGCCTTTGTACCTGGCCAGGCAGCCCTTCCCACAGAACGGCCGGGCGACCAGGAACTCTGAGGTCACCTATTGCGGAGAGATGATGTCATCAATATGAGACAGACACACACAAAACACGGCACCTTATTGATGGGAGGAAATTCATATACTGGTCTGGCGGCGTGAATTAAAGTGAAATAGCTGCGACCACGTACGCGCTATAGAGTAGGCTACAAGCATTTTCACTCTGTCTGAATCTTCTCCTGTCTTCTCTAATTAGTGGATTAGCAAGAGCTGTGGTGCCACAATGTTTTTGTGGACAACAGCAGCATTGCACATTTTTGGACATTTTTGTGGACGGCACCAACCGACCGACCGACTGACCTATGAACCTGCAGCTAAAAAAACAACCAAAAAAGTATTCTTGCATGTCTGACTATATGCGGTTATTATATGGACTTTCCAAATAACTGATTTATTGACGAGGTGTATTTACCAACAGGCTCGTACTACTGCTTAGTGAACCATGACTAGGGACCATGGTAGTGTTCTACCAACGCCTCAGCGCTAATGGCCTGCGAGGAGATTAGAATGGCCGGTGTGCTAACCCCAGATTACCAACACTAATCTCAATCTGGCCACAACTGTGTCTGACTGCCTCTTCAGGGGAGGAAGGAGATTTAGGTGCGCGCGCACACACACACACACACACACGCATACACACACGCACACACACACACACCTGGGAGTGGAAGTAGGCCTCGGTCTTGTCCAGGATCTCAGTGAGTTTAGCCAGGCCTCGAGAGGGAAGCTGGCAGTAGATGGTTCCATCTGAACACACACTGCTCACCGTCACATTCATGTAGGCACTGTTGACCTGAGACACACACACAACACGTTTGGGACGTAAAGAACTGAGGTTATCGTTTATAGTTGAGACGTAAGCGTGCATGGGTGTGGGGTATTACATGACATGGTTGTCCTGGTTAGTAATCCATTGAGAGGCCAACTTTACCTGTATAAATAAAGTTTGTTGTGTTGTTTGAATCACTGCACCTGTAGCGGGCTGCTCAGCGTCTTGTCCTGTAGGGCTTTCATGCAGGCGGCGTTGATGTTGATGTCATCATCCTGCGACGTGTCGTACAGGACCACCAGCGGGGTCTGCTCTCTCTC
>NC_140250.1:2512405-2514905 GCF_949987555.1 Borostomias antarcticus | reverse complement strand
GGGCCTCTGTGGCCTTCCACCGCCCGGCTCCCAGAAACACCCTTTGTGTGGCCAGCGCTGTCACCGATACACAAAACATGGAGAGAGACAGAGAGAGGGAGAGAGAGAGAGAGAGGGGGAGAGAGGGAGAGAGAGGTGAGGTCAGTTGTTTTCATAGAGGAGCCAGTGACACAACACAGGGGCCAGATTGTGCCTAAAAAGCACTTGGCTGGAAAGAGAGACAGGGAGAGAGAGAGAGAGAGAGAGAGAGAGAGAGGGAGAGAGAGAGAGAGAGAGAGAGAGGGTGGGAGAGAGGCATAGGGGGAAATGAGAGAAGAGAGGTGAGGGAGGGGGGTGGGCACTGGAGATGGAGAGATGGAGTGAGAAGGGAGTAGATGGGGGAAGGAGAGAGAGAGGGAAGGAGAAAAGGAGGGTGGATGAGAGATGGAATGAACAAGGGAGTGAAAGAGTGAGAGAGAGATATATAGACAGATGTACAAAGAGAGAGAGAGAGAGACGGATATAGATATAAACAGAGAGAGAGAGAGAGAGAGAGAGACAATAGGCGGCAGCGCTGCAGCTCGGTGCTGACTAAGCAGTAGTGAGGCCTCATTATCTCCCCTGCCTCTCTCTCTCTCTCTCCTTCCCTCTCTCTCTCTCTCTCTCTCCTTCCTTCTCTCTTTCTCTCTCTCTCTCTCTCCTTCCTTCTCTCTTTCTCTCTCTCACACCATTCTGATTCAGCTCAGGTGGCGAGGGGGAGAGAGGAGGAGGACAGGGACAGAGAGCAAGGAGAAAGACTGGCAGAGAGAAGGAGAGAGAGAGGAGAAAGAAAGAGGAGGAGGAGGCAGAAAGGGACAGAATGACAAGTTGAAATAATCCTCGTCTTTTACACTTTTGCTTTGCTGCATCTCATGTTCCTCCTGTGTGCATGAATAGATTCTTGTGAACGCCAAAGCAATGTCTCCCATGCGCTGCTGGAACACCGGCACGTCAATCAACACAAACAGCACAACAACAACAACAACAACGACAACAACAACCTAAGAGGAGCTACAAACGAAACCAAACCAAAACAAAACCAAAAGACCAAGAGAGAGAGAGGGCCTTGTTTTGGCTCCCCGACCAGTTTCTCTTTCACGAAGACGAAGATGAAGAGAGGACAGGATCTTTTCTTTTTCTTTCTTTTTATTTCACAATAAGAAGAAATAGCCTGAGTTTGTTCTTATTATTATTTGTCTTTTACCTTCTCCAAGAGCATCTTGGGAGATATTCCTCTACACCCCGAGGAGCGCCTTAATGGGTTCTGTCAGAGGTAATTGATGCTTGGTGACGGCGTACTGGCGCGCATACACACACACACACACACACACACACACACACACACACACACACAGAGGCATGCACAAACACACGCAAACACTCATACACACTTCTAGGTAGGGCCCTACCGCGTACAGACGCACACACTAGATGACAAGGTACCTCTCAGAGGCACCCGAGGGCTTCCTGGTGGGCGTGTTCTGGTTAGAGGGCTTGTTCTGATTGGTGCTCTGCTGAACGGCCTTGCCCTCTGGTTGGGTGTCCCTCATGCTCGTGTGTCTGGAGTCTCCATGCCAACCCGAACGGCCCCCCCCTCTGCCCCGGTGGTCCGGCTGTCTCAGGGAAGTCCTGGGCTTGGCTGTAGGGAGGGGGGGGGGGGGGGGGGGGGGGGGGCAGTGTTAGGAGGGGAGGATGAAGCACACACACACACACACACACACACACACACAAGGACACACACACACATAAGGACACACTCATACATACACATACACACACACACACACATAAAGACACACACACACATAAGGACACACATACATACACACACCACACACACACACACAAAGACACACACACATAAGGACACACTCACACATACACACACAAAGAGACACATACATAAGGACACACATATACACATACAGTACACACACACAAGGACACACAGAAGCAAGCACAAAGCTCACTCACACACACACACACACACACACACACACACACACACAGACGTGCTGAGCTGAAATAATTGCCCTGACCGCGCTCACAGTGCTGAAACCCGACCCGTCTCAAAACCGCCAAGTCACTGTTTCTGTACGCTGCGTCATCATCTCCTGGATCACATTAAACCCCAATGTCCTGTCCCGCTCTAGAGTGACAACATACCGCATGAGTCAGCAGAAACGTCAACAAATTCTCACTGCTGACGATGTCATCTAGACAATTAAATACTATCCCAATGTCAAACTCCTTTTTTCATTTCCACTTCTACATTCGGTGGAGACCGATCATGATGTCATCATACACACTAACCCATATCTGACGTCAGACGTACGCAGACACCTATCTCATGACATGACATCATATTACCCGGTCCGGTCCCCGCGCGTGACATCATCCACATGCGCCGCCGCCAATGACATTACATCATACGCAAAAGCGGCTCCCGTGACGTCACACATCAATCGCATCATCCTACCTT
>NC_140250.1:2492405-2507405 GCF_949987555.1 Borostomias antarcticus | reverse complement strand
TGGCCCTGTAGTTACAGTATTTCATCCGTGATGTGATTGGCTGGCTTTGGACTGTCCCTTGCTAATTAGGCATAAAAGCGCAGGCGCCACAACAAAGCGTGGGGAGGAGGGCTCCAAAATAGCAGAAGCCTCTCCGATCATTCATCTACAAAAGGGAAACATTCCAAGCATAGTGTCTACACGCCTGCCTCGCGCAGAGAGCCAATTGTCACGTAGAGTGCAAAAGAGAAAGAGAGAGAGAGAGAGAGAGAGAGAGAGAGAGAGAGAGAGAGAGAGAGAGAGGGGGGGGGGGGGGTTACATTGAATTGGAATTAAACTGCTGCATCTAGTCAGAACTGTAAGTGCCTCATAGATATGTGTAGCCTACTGCTCTCCCTCTCTCTCTCTCTCTCTCTCCCTCTCTCTCTCTCTCTCTCTCTCTTCTTCCCTCACATTGCTCACATTCTTCCAGGCCGCCGGCCTCCTTGCAGCCTCCCGGACCAGATGGTTAGATGATTGCAGGACCGAGAGGCATGTTAAAGCACTCACACCAATCGCGTGGGTTGGGATGATATCTTGAATGGTCCTCGTCTGGAGGACAGGAGTTGGCGGGCATACTTTGAACAGTTTACCATCTTCTGTTCTACCATTCATCAACAAAGTGCAGGAAGGAACCTTGTTCCTCAGTCGGATTTATTTGTCACATAGCCTATCATAGGCCTACAGGTAAATTTGCAGTAAAATGTATGCTAGCTCGTGTGCTTAGTAGGCCTATGCTATGTTAAAAAATAAGTAGCCTAAGTAGCCTAGAATATGCAGTAAAATACAAAATATATAAAAACAATTACACAATATATATGCAAGATGGGTTGAAAATAGATATGATCTTAAAGTAGTTCCTGTATGTAGCCTACAATCTGGTAGCCTAAATAGCCAATAGGTTGTCTACGTGTAGGCCTATATTCTAATCAGTCTGTCAGTCTGAATCTATGAAGAATCTCTGAAGTCTGTGTGAGTAGGCTAGATAATATGAATTAATTTCTTTAGGCTATTTGATCAGGGACAATGTCTACAAAAGAGACACAGTCCCTTTGAAAAACAAGGAGAGATGCATTGGAGCCTATACCAGGTTTAGCAAGAATGCTATTTTTCGCCCGCAGTCCCTGGGCAGGTAATATATGGGGGTGGTGGAGGGGGGGGGGGGTTATCTTATTAAATGATTTTCAACTAAACAAGCTAGTGATGGCTTTTATTCGGAACTACAATCAATGCAAATGTATTCTGGAAGGGAAAAAAAGAAGCAAACCCGGGGGTTCGGTCAATTCTATTCTATTATTTTCTATTCTACTCTATTCTATTCTATTCTACTCTACTCTACTCTATTCTATTCTATTCTATTCTATTCTACTCTACTCTACTCTATTCTATTCTATTCTATTCTATTCTATTCTATTCTACTCTATTCTATTCTATTCTATTCTACTTTATTCTACTCTACTCTACTCTACTCTATTCTATTCTATTCTATTCTATTCTATTCTACTTTATTCTATTCTACTCTACTCTACTCTACTCTACTCTACTCTACTCTATTCTATTCTATTCTATTCTACTCTACTCTACTCTACTCTACTCTATTCTATTCTATTCTATTCTACTTTATTCTATTCTACTCTACTCTACTCTACTCTATTCTATTCTATTCTATTCTATTCTACTCTACTCTATTCTATTCTATTCTATTCTATTCTATTCTACTCTACTCTACTCTACTCTACTCTATTCTATTCTATTCTATTCTATTCTACTCTATTCTACTCTATTCTATTCTATTCTATTCTATTCTATTCTATTCTATTCTATTCTATTCTATTCTACTCTACTCTACTCTATTCTACTCTATTCTATTCTATTCTATTCTACTCTATTCTATTCTACTCTATTCTATTCTATTCTATTCTATTCTATTCTATTCTACTCTACTCTATTCTATTCTATTCTACTCTACTCCATTCTGTCAGTCCGTCCAGTCGGTGGCGGTAATGCGCAAAGTTGGTTGCCAAGCAACTATTAAAATCCCCAGAAGAATCCACCGGAAGTTTGCAGACCAGCGAGCTGACCCTCTTCCAGCCAGGCTTCTGTCTCTCTAACCTTACATCCTTTATTAACCCGCATACATTGATAGAAGAAGGCACGCTATCGCAAAAGCGCGTGTTTCAATTTACAGGTAAGTGACGAATATTAGTTTACTTGACAGCATTCAAGATCATTTGATAGCTAGTAGCTAACGTTAGCTGTCTAACGTCAGACATCGTAGCTGACGTTTCATTCCGTTCCGTCTTTTGTTTTGGGTAGCCCAACTAGTTATTTAGGTTAGTAGCTATCTAGCTACCCGCATTATCATTAGATAGTTAGCTAATGACATCTAGCCAATAGCCATTTACTGTTCGACTGCTCAAACTGATTGACAGCTTAGGTAGCTTTGCCTTCGCATAACCTCAGCCAGCTAGCTAACCCCAACAACGTTGCAGGGTGGATGCACTAAGTCTAGAGTTCCTGGATCATTGCTAAACGCATTGGGTCGGCCGTTCAGAGAGCATGTTTTGGTCTTTAGTTGAGCTAAGAACGCAGCAACTTGTAGCTTGTTGATGATGGCTTCACGAAAGATGCACCTGACCATCCTTAATCATATTTAAAATCTTCAAACGTGTGTGTGAGTGAGAGAGCGAGGCCCAGGTTTAAGAAGTCAAGAACAATCTTTCATTCCAATGTTTTCAATCCACGCATCACGCTCAGGGAGGCACGAATCTCAGTGACCTTGTGTGCCTGCTATGGCAAGTACTGTGATAAACAACCCCCCCTTTTACCAGCTAAACACAGTTATGACGTTTTGAGTTATGCGCCGTTGTTTGCCCAAGAGACCCTCCTCCTTGCTCTCCCCCGTCTTCATCTCTCTCTCTCTTTCCTCCCTCTCACAAAGAGATGAGGAGAGATACATCGTTTTAGTTCTAATATTGCCTACCGGGAGAGGTCACACACACAACAACAACAACGACCTAGCGATTATGGAAAATACTAGGAGGCATTCGTACACCCCTCGGGTGAGTAACCAGCGGCCAACGTTCTCTACCGAGGTGGCGTCGGCAATCATTTATTACATTACTTTACAGTCATTTGGCAGATGCTTTTATCCAAAGCGACTAACAATAATTGCATTTAACGTAGGAAAAGCCAATGTACTACTACTTGCCAGAACTCACAAGTGCATCTTCTTTCTAAAAACAAGTGACTAAGAGTATAATCTAGTGCTGAAGGCAAAGTGCAAGTGCAACTAAAAATACAATAGGTGCTTAACAGGGAGGATCATTGTAGTACTAATGACACAGACGACGGTCGAGAGGGTCGAGAACAGAAAGACGCATCGATTCAGAGTCGGCCGGACTCACCACTGCGTGGATAGGGTCCAGGCTCAGCATTTCGACGTGGCCGACGTCTCTCCTTCGGCGGACGTCGGGGGCGGCGGCGGTGTCCATCCGGGCACGTGCGGAGGACGGGTCGTCTCGGAGCGGGACGTCTCGCGGTCGCCCTGGACGCGCCACAGCGGCCGCATTGTCCCCTAACTCGCTGCGGATCGCCGGGCAGATTTCATTTAGCTGTTAGCGGGACCGCCTCCCTTCCTAACATCATTTTCTCCCATTACTCAAGCCCCTGTCCCGTCTTCTCCCCTGCAGACTGAGCCGGCGGCGGTGGCCGTATCACTCTCACGTGGCCCGGCCACCCCAGATCAACGCCTGCGCGTTATGTTGCCCTCGCGTCGCGCCGGATGAATGGGGCTCTCTGTGTGCAGGGGGGGCGTTGAGGAGCAGGACCATATGACGGGCGTGTGTGACCGTCTGTGTCTTCTGGTTATCTCCACCACAGCCCGGCCGCAGTCAGCTGGTCGACACCGAGTCATTGTCACCGGACTGGGAGGGCCTGGGATGGGAGAACAGTCTCTAAGTGACTCAGACGGATGCCAAGAGGCATTGTTCTCTCTTGGAGATTCAGATTTATTGTTGCATCCTTCGAGTACAGGGGAGCAGAATTCTTGGGTTCTGGCTCCTCAGCCTCGTAGCAATGACATAAATAGCAACACAAGATGACGACAGTAAAGACAGGATAACGCAGGATAATAGTACTAAAAACCAATAGATAAGATTCTGTCCAGAGTGAAGCAATGAACCATGTTCTCTCTCTCTCTCTCTCTCTCTCTTTGTCTCTCTCTCTTTGTCTCTCTCTCCTTCTCTCCCTCCCTCTCTCTCTTTGTCTCCCTCTCTGTCCCCCCCCCCCCCCCCCAGCTGATCAGCCCGTTTTTCAGGAGGATGAGCGGGCCGGACGGCGGGGGCAAGCCCGCTAAGGTGGGCTCGGTGGTGGAGGTGATCGGGAAGGGCCACCGGGGCACGGTGGTGTACGTGGGCGCCACGCTCTTCTCCTCGGGCAAGTGGGTGGGCGTGATCCTGGACGAGCCCAAGGGCAAGAACGACGGCACGGTGCAGGGCAAGCGCTACTTCACCTGCGCGGAGAACCACGGGATCTTCGTGCGGCAGAGTCAGGTGAGGACACACGCGCACACACACGCACACGTTAGGGCTGGGTATCGAGTCGAATTTCAAGAATCAAGGTTTTCAACCTTCAATTCAAGGTTTGGAATCGATTATCACGATTCGATTCGATTCAATATCGATTCGGTTAGTGTTACTAAAACCTTTTTTTTTTTTTGCTGTAACCTTAATTAAATGACTGCCAAATTATGCAACACATCAATACTAGGGCTGGGTACTGATACTGATTTCCAAAAACGAATGAATGAATCATTGAATGTATTAATGAACTATTCATTCCTTCATTTATTCATTCATTCATGAAATAAAAATCGATTTTGGGATTCATGAATCGATTCTGAATCGATGAATCGATTTTTTAAACCCAGCCCTAGCGCACGCGCACGCACACGCACACACACACACACACACACACACACACACACACACACACACACACACACACACAACACACACATTGTATAACCACCTGTGTACATCTATTCAGATCCAGCTGGTGGAAGACGTGTCTAGCGCCACCTCCCCCGACACCCCAGACGTGGCCGCGCCCAAGCCCATCCCCCCCGCCACGCCCAGGCAGAGAGGTGAGCAGGGCTCCGATCACGGGCCGAGCCGCGCACGCTACGCGCCGCCGGTCCCCATTCATAAAGCCTACGTGGCTCGTTAAGAGCGCGTTTTGGCGCCCTAGGGCCTCGTAAGTAACGATCTCGCTGGCGTTCTTTTCTCCACAGACATCCCAGAGGCTCCCAAGTCAGTCAAGCAGGTAGGACGGGCTGCTCGTCGACGGACAGCACACCTATTGTTCTCTACGTGCCACTTTTCCTCCAAAAGGCTCCAGGCTAGCATGGGAGATACGGTCATCGCTGGTTAATATGACCCCGCCCCCCCCCTTACAGAGCTGGGCGGTGACGATTGGCTGCTGTTACTCAGCGGAGGTGCTTGGTTTCAGACCAGCCGCTCATATTTCTGCCCCTGTTGCCGTTCCTCCTCCTCCTCCTCCTCCTCCTCTCCCATCCCGCCTCCTCCCTCTCTCCTCTCCTCCCTCCGGTGCCATCCCTCCCTCCTCTCCCTGTCCCATCCCTCTCCCCCCCTCTCTCCTCCTTCTCTCCCATCCTGCCTCCTCCCTCTCTCCTCCTCCCCTCCCATCCCGCCTCCTCCCTCTCCTCTCCTCCCTCCGGGGCCATCCCTCCTCCCTCCTCTCCCTATCCCCCCCCCCTCTCTCCTCCCCTCCCATCCCTCCTCCTCCCTCTCTCCTCTCCTCTATCAGCACATGACTCATCCTCTTTTTCTTCTCTCTACCTCTCTTCTCTCTTTCTTCCTCCCAAATACATTGCAGACACCCATTGCCAAGAAGGTACCGAGATATTTTCAAACTACAACACGTGGTCTCTGTTATTTTTCCATGGTGGTCACATGTCTCCTTTTATTTTGTACTACGCAGATGTTTTCGTTGCGTTGTTGTCGTCTTGGTCTCTCACCTCATTTTGGAGCGTGTCACGTTTCGGGACGTTTATTCTTCTCCCTTGTAAAAGTTAAAATGTGTCGTGTCACGAGTCTTTGCTTGTAGCGTGTCCATGGTTTTATCGCAGGTCTTTCTTTCTTGAGGAGCTGCTTGCTTCACTTTCATTGCATGAATGTAATCAGCTGGTGGACTTGTTTTAGTTACTTAGGTGATGCTTACCAGTAGGGCTGGGTATCGATGGGGAATTTCAAGAATCGATTCGATTCCGATTCACAAGGTTCAGAATAGATTATCTCGATTCGGTTAGTGTTACTAAAACCTTTTTTTTCTTTTCTGTAACCTTAATTACATGACTGCCAAGTTATGCAACACATCAACAGGCCTACTACGGCTGGGTATCGATACTGTTTTCCAAAAATGAATGAATCATTGAATGAATTAATGAACTATTCATTCCTTCATTTATTCCTTCATTTATTAAATAAAAGATCGATTTTGGGATTCATGAATCGATTCTGAATCGATTAATCGATTTTTTTTAACCCAGCCCTACTTAGCAGTGAAGCAAAACCCTGCAGTGATCTGTGTGTGTGTTTGTCTGTAGACTAATATTAACTGTGTCTCTGCTCCCTCTCAATCTACTGCTAACCCGCTGCCCTCGCCTCTACTTCTACCGGCCTATACCTGCGTGCGTGCGCGTGTGTGCGTGTGTGCGTGTGTGTGTGCACGTGTGTGTGTGCGCGTGTGTGTGCGTGCGTGCGTCCCTCTCCTATCCTCTCCGCAACTATCCCATCCTCCTCCAGTTCTCAGCCCGTCGTTCGACCAAGGTGAGCTTATGAACAGACACGCAGACGGTCTGAGGTTCGAGCCAAACGAGCCCAAAGAGAAGCGCCCGGCTTTCCCACCCGTCTCCCACGATCCCACACACGCAGTCACAGTACCTCCCAGGGGAAGATGAGGGTCACTAAACACACAGGTCATCTCTTAGCTGTGGAGAGCATAGGAGAGTTACAGGACAGGAGAGTGGAGTATTTTACACAGCTTATGGATTTAAAAATGTCAGAAATTGTACGTTTCAGTGTAAAGTTAGTCAAGGGGGGGGTAAAGTATGCTGTTAGTGCAAGTGTTAAGTTGTAAGGGTGTAGAGGGTGTTAAGTTGGTATAAAATATGGGTGAATCCTCTGAAAAGCTTTAGTGTAAAGTTAACGGCTGCGTTACGATTTGACTGAAGCGTTTTCAGAGTAGTGTGAAGTTGTGTGTCAGTACGGAGTGTGCAGGTTGTGTCAGGAGACCTCCAGGGACAGAGCAGCAGAGAGGGTCCCTACCAGTGCCACCGTCTGACTGTCCCTACTACTGTATCACCCCCCCTCCCCCCCCCACCCCCTCCCAGTGGAGCACCCCTGGTCGCCTCACCTCCGCCAGCTCCCTCCCCTCCCTCTTGGTACGTGTCTACAAACCCCCCTCCCTCCTCATGGTACGTCCCAGCCTCAGGTATCCTGACCCGCACGGGAGAGGTGATTTTGTGGCCAAGAGGGGTGGATAGATTCAGGGCATTCAGGGCTTGTGTCACGGGTTGTATCACGGTTAATGCCCCTTGCACAGTAGGTACTCAGGGTGGATAGGGGGTGACCAGACAGTGGTGGTGAAGGGGGGTGTGTGTGAGGTTCTCTCGCCTGGGGCGTTTAAATTTTAGCTACAAGAGCTACGCACTTACAGGGACATGTGGGCTAATCTGCCATTCAGGTGCTGGAGGAAGTTTTGTCAGTGTTTAGCTATGCTTACATTTATTTATTTCTCTCTCTCTCTCCCCCTCTCCCTCCATCTCTCCCCTCTCCTCATGCAGACACCCAAGGTCTCCAGTCTCACCACCTCTCTGTCCGCTGAAGAGGTCAGTCTGACCTCCCAGACTGCACTGGGGGCTCCCGTCGTCCCCCTCCCCGGCGGAGCGCCCGCCACCCCGGGAGCCCCGCCCCAGGCCACGCCCACCAAGGTCAGTCTACAATCTCCTCGACCAATGACACCATTAACCCCTCCCCCACACACTCCAGCCAATGAGACAGTCCCCAACATTACGGCATGATGTCACACGACCCAACATTGTTCTGATGAGTGTTCCATCCGTGTGTCATTGTGTACAGGCGGAGTCTGTCGTGTCCAAGCAGGTAGGGTGGGCGGTTGGGTGGGCGGGTTGGTTGGTTGTCTGGACAACATGCAGCATGTTTCACTAACTCTCACTCTCTCGAGGCCTCTGGGCCTGGAATAATTATTTTCGGTCCTCCTCACTACTACTGCACTTCCCCCATTTGTCCACAGAGGGCGCTGTCTCAAGGCGCCGTCACAAGGTTCTCTGTGTTTCAGCCGTACAAAGTGTGTGAAAATCCCCCGGTAATCTTTTTGCACTCGGTGGTGGGAGCATGCCTATCAACTGGGTGTGTGAATGAGTGTGTTTTTGGGGGGCGGTTCTAAGATGTTTGTTCCCCATTCCTTCTTTCGAAAAAGTTGTGTTTTCAACACCATCAATATGAATGGAAACTATATTTTTTGGGTCCCACCCCCCTCCCTCCCCACATTGTCTCTAAACCTCTCCCCCTTTCACTCTCTCTCTCTCTCTCTCTCTCTCTCCCTCACCCTCCCTCCATCTGTCGGTCTCCCACCCCCGCCCCCCCTAAGGAGGAGGAGTCTCTTCGCGCCCAGGTGAAGGACCTGGAGGAGAAGCTGGAGACGCTGAGGATGAAGCGCTCCGAGGACAAGGCCAAGCTGAAGGAGCTGGAGAAGCACAAGATCCAGCTGGAGCAGCTGCAGGAGTGGAAGACCAAGATGCAGGAGCAGCAGGGGGAGCTGCAGAAGAAGCTCAAGGAGGCCAAGAAGGTACCCTGGCACCGCCGCTGCGCCGACATGTTTTAGGTTGACGGCCGTGCGACATTGAATCGGCTCGCGCTGTTTAGCTTAACGCGCATTTCACAATGAGTTGGCCGTCATTGATCGGCAACTAGAAAGCGTTATTGGAATTCCCCGATCTGATATTTTTACCGAACGAATGATTGCTGGCCGATCGACCTGGACACCCCTACTGCCTAGTAGGGCTGTCAAAAAAAAAATTTGATTATCTTTTTTTAAAAGAAGTTCGAATCTAAATTTGAAAGTTCGAATATTGTAATATTAATGAATAATATACGATTTATCAAAAATTATGCAGTGAATCGTGTTCATGCACGAAACGTTCATTTCCCGCGCTGTCAAAAACACCTCAGCGAGGGGTAACAGTGTTCACAGTTATTAAAGTTATTTTATTAGGCTATTATATTCATGAAAAATCTTTAAAAAAAAGTACATATACATTCGAATATCGTTCGAACTCTACTAAATTAATTTGAATATATTCAAACACAATTTCATGGCACTTTTGACAGCCCTACTGCCTAGTAGTGACCCAAAAGGAGGGTGCTGTTACTGTTAGGGACGGGCGGACGAAGCCCTGTAAAGCTTTTGGGGCGTCTTCCTGATTGTGCCGGAAAAAAAGCCGAAAGCTCCAGGGCATTGAAAACGAAGAGCACAGTGACCTCTGGTGGTTTGCATGAGTCATAGCATGCTGACAAAGGTGCAGTGGTAGTGCTAAAAACGTTCAAAGCTGTTCCGGTGCGTTGATGACATTTGAAGCTGCGCCAAGCCTCAGACGTCATCAATCGCGCGGTCGCCGTCGTCGTTTGACACAACGCATCGAATGTCTCATCACTAGTCACGGTTACAGCTACTGCTAACCAATGCCAAACTCTCTCAGCGAGATATGCCCAAAAACAAAAACGTTTTGCCCACGAAGTCATTATCGTTTCCCAGCAAGCCACCGACGCAGTCGAGGCCAAGGACCGCTACATGGAGGACATGGCGGACACGGCGGACGCCATCGAGATGGCCACGCTGGACAAGGAGATGGCGGAGGAGCGGGCCGAGTCCCTAGCCGTGGAGACGGAGTCGCTGAAGGAGCGGGTGGAGGAGCTCACCATGGACCTGGAGATCCTGAAGCACGAGATCGAGGAGAAAGGTCGGGTCGTCCGATGGCGGCGCGGTTTGTGTTTTTGGAAAGTGGAGCGGTGAAACGGGGGAAGCTGACGTCGTGTGTCGTGTCCTTCCCTTCCTCCAGGTTCGGACGGCGCCGCCTCCAGTTATCACGTCAAGCAGCTGGAGGAACAGAACGGCAGGCTGAAGGAGGCGCTGGTCAGGTCAGTTAAGGAAGCTGTGGTCAGGTCAGTTAAGGTCAGGTCAGTTAAGGTCAGGTCAGTTAAGGAAGCTGTGGTCAGGTCAGTTAAGGTCAGGTCAGTTAAGGAGGCTGTGGTCAGGTCAGTTAAGAAGGCTGTGATCAGGTCAGTTAAGGTCAGGTCAGTTAAGGAGGCTGTGGTCAGGTCAGTTAAGGAGGCTGGTCAGGTCAGTTAAGAAGGCTGTGATCAGGTCAGTTAAGGTCAGGTCAGTTAAGAAGGCTGTGATCAGGTCAGTTAAGGTCAGGTCAGTTAAGAAGGCTGTGGTCAGGTCAGTTAAGAAGGCTGTGGTCAGGTCAGTTAAGGTCAGGTCAGTTAAGGAGGCTGTGGTCAGGTCAGTTAAGGTCAGGTCAGTTAAGGAAGCTGGTCAGGTCAGTTAAGAAGGCTGTGGTCAGGTCAGTTAAGAAGGCTGTGGTCAGGTCAGTTAAGGTCAGGTCAGTTAAGAAGGCTGTGGTCAGGTCAGTTAAGGTCAGGTCAGTTAAGGTCAGGTCAGTTAAGGAGGCTGGTCAGGTCAGTTAAGGAGGCTGGTCAGGTCAGTTAAGGAGGCTGGTCAGGTCAGTTAAGGAGGCTGTGGTCAGGTCAGTTAAGGTCAGGTCAGTTAAGGTCAGGTCAGTTAAGGAGGCTGTGGTCAGGTCAGTTAAGGTCAGGTCAGTTAAAGAGGGTGTGGTCAGGTCAGTTAGAGGGTGTGGTCAGGTCAGGAAATGTGACTACTGTGCTAGCTATGGTAGGCGACTATATGTCAGCTGTATCATAGTAACACATTATAGGACACACATACAGTAAAACACGTTAACGGAAAACGTTAACCAGAGCCCCCCCCCCCTCCCCCCCCTCAGGATGCGTGACCTGTCGGCCTCGGAGAAGCAGGAGCACCTGAAGCTGCAGAAGCAGATGGACAAGAAGAACACGGAGCTGGAGAGCCTGAGGGGTCAGAGGGAGAAGCTCCAGGAGGAGATGACGCAGGCCGAGGCCACCATCGACGAGCTGAAGGAGCAGGTGGGTCGGTCTGGCAGGTCGGCCGCAGAGCTGCCCTTCTATCCAGGCTCTTTCTCTGTCGGAGGACGTAGCTGGGTTGAACAGAAAAAAAAACTATTTACTTCCATTAACATTTGACGTCTCAGATTAGTGTGAATCTTTGATAATGGTTGTTTAACGGTGTGTGTGTGTGTGTCTCTCTGTCTGTGTGTGTATGTGTGTGTGTGTGTGTGTGTGTGTGTGTGTGTGTCAGGTGGACGCAGCCCTGGGGGCGGAGGAGATGGTGGAGACGCTGACGGAGAGGAACCTGGACCTGGAGGAGAAGGTCCGGGAGCTGAGGGAGACCGTGGTCGACCTGGTGAGGTCACGCCTCTCCTCCTCAACATCTTTTTCTTCTTCTTCTTCTGTCTTTCTTCTTCTTCTGTATTTTTTCTTCTCCTGTCTTCTTTCTTCATCCCAGTATTTTAAAGTATATGAAACTCAACTCAACACAGCCAAATGTTCGACACTTGACCCTCACCACACCGCCACAACCTCCTCCACCAATGGGAATCCATGATTGTGACCTTTGCCCCGCCCCCCCCACCCGTCGTCCAATAGGAAGCCATAAACGAGATGAACGACGAGCTGCAGGAGAACGCGCGGGAGACGGAGATGGAGCTGCGTGAGCAGGTGGACCTGGGCGGGGCCCGGGTCAGGGAGGCCCAGCGGAGGCTGGAGGCGGCGCAGGAGACGGTGGCGGATTACCAGCAGACCATCGGCAAGTACAGGGAGCTCACCGCCAGTCTGCAGGTACGGACGGACGCACACACATGCACACATATACATACATACACACACACACACACATACAAAAATATTCGCACACACACAGATGTTACTAGATAGACGGACAAAAGCACACACACATACAGACACATACACATATATATACACACACACACACACACACACACACACACACACACAGATGTTACTAGATAGATACTTAGATAGACGGACAAAAGCACACACACATACAGACACATACACACACACACACACACACACACACACACACACACACACACACACAGATGTTACTAGATAGATACTTTATCCCAGAGGAATTATGCAATACGCCTAATAAAAATGTACCTGTACAAAGTAACTGCACTAGACTTAAACATAAGATATACTAAAGACTTGAACCTACAAGGTCCTGTACATGTGGAGATTGATGATGCAGTAGCTACAGTGCAAAAATAGCGCAGGGACAGGAAATGGAGAGACTTGAAGGGCAGAGTAAGCAGGGCTCATATCAGAATATCTAGCAGAAACAGAGAGCAGAGCATCAGGCCCACTACTCATTATTACATTACAGTCATTTAGCAGACGCTTTTATCCAAAACGACTAACAATAATTGCATTTAACGTAGGTAAAGCCAATGTACTACTACTTGCCAGAACTCACAAGTGCATCTCCTTTTTAAAACAAGTGACTAATCGCATGATCTAGTGCTGAAGGCAAAGTGCAAGAATAGCAATCTCAAATACAACTAGGGCTGTAGGATTGTATCGATACAACGATGCATTGCGGTACGTAGTCTCGCGATACTGTATCGATCTTTCAGCCCGGAGTATCGATACAGCCGGGCGCTGTAAAATTAAAAAAAAAAAAATTATTATTTTTTTTATTTTTGGATTTACATTTTTAAATCCAGTTTAAAAAGCATATTCTTCAATATTAAGTTAAAAAAGCATACATATACATAATTTAAAAAAACCATAAATACTACAATGTTGACAGTTTAAAAAGCATGGATATCAAATGTAAAATATTTATTAGCTAGCTCTCTGTCCAGTCATTGAGTTTGAGTTATCTATATAGTGCATTTGAGCCATTCTGTTTTCAGTCTTGAACACTTAAAATCTTTCAGTAAATGATGTGTGTATCGCAATACGTATCGTATCGTATCGTATTGTATCGTGACCTCTGTATCGTGATGCGTATCGTATCGCGAAATCCAAGATGATATACAGCCCTAAATACAACAGGTGCTTAAGCGGGAGGATCGTTGTAGTACTTCTTGAAGAGATTGTGACTCCCCTCTTACTGTCACCTCCCCTCCGCATCACAGACTAGACCAGGACGCTGGCTACCACAGACCAGCCAGGTAACCTTTTAATCTATAGCTGTCATCCATCTAAACTGTGCGTGTGTGTGTTTGCGTGTGTGTGCGTGTGTGTGTGTGTGTGTGTGCGTGTGTGTGTGTGTGTGTGTGTGTGTGTGTGTGTGTGCGCGTGCAGGAGACCAACCGGGAGCTGACCACCCAGCAGAACGCCAGTGCTGAGCAGGTGCAGCAGCCTCCAGCCGAACTGTTTGACTTCAAGATCAAGTTCGCTGAGACCAAGGCCTACGCCAAGGTAACACACCGAGGAGAGGGCTGTCCTGAAACACCCTCGCACGCCCGACGATATGGCGCTAGGCCGATGCACCGATGTGATTCGCAGGCAGAGAAAATGTGTTTCCAAAGACAAACTTAATCAGCAAGCCGCAGTTTTAATGTATTGGTGTGTGTGTGTGTGTGTGTGTGTGTGTGTGTGTGTGTGTGTGTGTGTGTGTGTGTGCGCCTGTTTGCGTGTGTGTGTGTGCGTGTGTGTGCGTGTGTGCGTTCGTGCGTGTGTGCGTTCATGCGTGTGTGTGCGTTCGTGCGTGTGTGTGTGCGTGTGTGCGTTCGTGCGTGTGTGTGTGTGTGTGTGTGTGTGTGCGTTTGTGCGTGTGTGTGCGTGCGTGTGTGTGAGCAGGCCATTGAGATGGAGCTGAGGAAGATGGAGGTGAGCCAGGCCAACAGGCAGGTGTCTCTGCTGACCTCCTTCATGCCCGACTCCTTCCTGCGTCACGGCGGAGACCACGACTGCATCCTGGTGCTGCTGCTCATCCCCAGACTCATCTGCAAGGTAGGCCTGGGGTGTGTGTGTGTGTGTGGGAGAGAGAGTGTGTGTTAGAGTGTGTGTGTGTGTCAGTATGTGTGTGATTGAGTGAGAGAGACAAAGAAAGTGAGTGTGTGTGTGCGCGTGTGTTTGTTTACTGGTGTGTGTGTGTGTGTGTGTAAACCTGTGTCCCCCCCCCCCCCCCCCCAGGCTGAGCTGATCAGTAAGCAGGCCCAGGAGAAGTTCGACCTGACGGTTAACCCTGCGGCGCGTTCGGGGATGAGAGGAGCTCCTGGAGAGCAGCTGAGCTTCGCGTCTGGCCTGGTCTACTCCCTCACCCTGCTGCAGGCCATCCTCCACAAATACCAGCAGTAAGACCTGGTCTACTCCCTCACCCTGCTGCAGGCCATCCTACACAAATACCAGCAGTAAGACCTGGTCTACTCCCTCACCCTGCTGCAGGCCATCCTCCACAAATACCAGCAGTAAGACCTGGTCTACTCCCTCACCCTGCTGCAGGCCATCCTACACAAATACCAGCAGTAAGACCTGGTCTACTCCCTCACCCTGCTGCAGGCCATCCTACACAAATACCAGCAGTAAGACCTGGTCTACTCCCTCACCCTGCTGCAGGCCATCCTACACAAATACCAGCAGTAAGACCTGGTCTACTCCCTCACCCTGCTGCAGGCCATCCTACACAAATACCAGCAGTAAGACCTGGTCTACTCCCTCACCCTGCTGCAGGCCATCCTACACAAATACCAGCAGTAAGACCTGGTCTACTCCCTCACCCTGCTGCAGGCCATCCTCCACAAAT
>NC_140250.1:2477405-2484905 GCF_949987555.1 Borostomias antarcticus | reverse complement strand
TCCCTGCCCCCCCTCCACGTCCCCCGCCTGCCCAAGGCGGGGCCCGCCCCCTCCCTCTCCCTTCCCGACGGGCTGGACGGCGCCCTCTACAGGAAGACGGACCAGCTGCTGGGCACCCTGCTCAAGATCAGCGCCGGGGTTAAAGTGGTGGACATCACCGGCAAGACAACTGGTTAGTGTGTGTGTGTGTGTGTGTGTGTGTGTGTGTGTACTTTAAACGCTGTTGATCTTCATCGGCTCCTCCTCCTCCCCTCCTCCAGCCAGCGCCGGCGCCCAGCTCCTGGAGCAGACGGCGCGTCTGCAGAGCCTGAGCGACGCCCTGGACAAGCTGAAGGTGAGCGTGGCCGAGACCCCCAGCCCCCCTTTCCCTCTCACCGGCGTTCACCACGACAACTTCCACTTCATTTCAAACCTTTATTTACACTCGTGAAGCACTGAGGTTTCCCTCGTTTACAGCGATGACGAGTTCACACCGACACAAATCAACAAAACAAATGCAATGTACAATAATAATAATAATAATAATATAAAAAACAGTTACAGGTTGAAGTACATAGGTCTAGAGCCATTTAAACTGTGTGACTGAAGGAAGGACCTCAAGTTTTAAGGTCTGTTGTAAGGTATTCCTAGTATGAGGAGTGTCGTGGAAAAAAGCAGCCCTTCCAAGTTCCACGCTGGAGGAACCCTGAGAACAAGCCGGTCAACCGCTCTGTTGATACGTCTGCTCCGTGCACCGTCAGTAGGACTGCAGTGTGTGGATGTTACAAAATTCTCTCTCCCCCTCCCTTCTCGTCCTCCCTCCCTCCTTTCTCCTCCCCCCTCCCTTCTCTCTCTCAGGGTGAGGTAGCAGAGCATTTGGTCTCCCAGCAGACTGGAGCCAAGGCCATATCTGACTTCGCCACCTTCCCCGTCACCTCATTCGTCAAGGTAAGACACACACACACACACACATACACCTCACGCCTCTGCACGTGGACGGCTCGGAGACGTGTACCCTTCCTCACGCCAAACGCGTGATCCTAAATAACCCCTCCCTCCCCCCCCAGGCGACGGAGGAGAAGCAGGGGGGCACGGTGCTGGCGGGGCGCGTCTCCATCCCCTGCCCCCACGGCCAGGAGCAGGTCCACCGTCTCGTCCTATCACAGCAGCAGCTGCAACGGGTCCACTGCCTCCTCGCACCCTGAGAACCCGCCCCCCACACCGCCTATTGGCCGACATCCTTGATTGACAGCGGGCTCTTCCGATGAAGCACAGCAAAGTCACAAGATTTTTTTTCTTCACGTTTTCACCATTCCAATCCATTTCCTATTCATAATCGCTCAGGAAATGTGAATATTTTTGTCTCGGCAACAGTACCTGGCCAACGATTTTTATCATAACTCGATGCCAAAGAGGCGCACAGGTGGTCTCGTTTAGGTTTTAAACCTCACTGTAATCCAACTGTATAATTCACAATGTTTTCTGACTGTTTCACCAACCGTTTCTGCGTATGAGTTCCCTTCTGAATGTTTTCATTAATCAATGGAATGTTCTGTTGAATGTTTTCATTAATGGATAGTTGGCACAAGATGGATCTTATTGCACTTAACTGAATAAACTTAAGGAAATGCTTATTGTGGTCATTTTTATATACTGTGGTGATTGTATGTAATCCACGTGTACAAGCAAACATGACCAAGGTAATAGCACAAATAAAACGTTTATCACAACTGCTATGCATAAAAACTGTCAATGACACAAATCCATTTGACTGAGGTAAGGCTATCGGCCATTGTTTTTCTACAGCCACAAGGTTTTAGTTTTTCTTCACTTGGGACAAAGTGTGTACTTGAGATAGTGACCACAAACTGCACCTCACGTATCAACCTCCTGAACCCCACCGATACTAAAATACAAGAACATTTCCTGCTTTACTCTGACTACATAATATAGTATGCTTTAAGTGACATCGAGTGTTTATGTATTACATGAATATGAACGTATACAGGGCATGTTAATATTTAAAAAAGCTGTTTTTCCAAGAAAGACAGAACACTAAGTTTATTTTAATTCACTTAAAGTTTATTATACATGCACAACAATTATGAAATTAAAATTTCCAAAATTTACCATCACAACTTCAAAACTTGAAAAAGGTAAAATAAAACACTAAAAAAATCGGGACTTAGGGATGGGCGGGTTAGGCAAGGAACTAGGAAAGAGCAGCGTGAGCAATGAAATGGAACCGCTCCACAATAAGGAACCAACGCAAGAACAGGTCTGTTAGGCCGTGAAATGGAACCAGGCCGCACAGAGAAGGCTGTGCAGGGGTCAGTATCGGGGGTAGGGGTGATACTGGCGCCCGCTGTTGTGGTGGTGGTGATGGGGTCTCTGGTGGTTGTAGGTGGCGAAGGCCTTCCAGGCGTTCCTGTTCCTCATCACGTATTGGTTCACGGGCCGCGGCGGGGAGCGCGGGGCGTCGTGATAGGCCGCCTGGCCAGGGTGGTACACGCCCATACCTGGAGGGGGGGAGGGAGAGGTTAAGAAGAGGGGGTGGAAAGAGGGAGGGAGGGTGTGTGTGTGTGTATATAGTATGTATACTCATATATACAGTATGTATACTCATATACACAGTATGTATACTTATACACAGTATGTATACACAGTACACAAACACACAAACGCAGAGCCCTTCTCGCACCGTGGTTAGATCTAGGCTGTGTCATGTTTTCATGGAACAGCGCGTACTAAACGGCATGTAGCACGTTAGTACGCAGTATATACTGGGCAGTATGTAGTATGGAGATTGGCACACGGCCCTACTCTTTCTGTGTCCTTCCCTGCGCGTCCGTCTGTGGGAAGGCGTGTCTCTGTCGGCGCCGGACGCCCCGGACGCCGCCCCCCCCCTGTGGCCCCCCTGCTGCCTGCAGGCCTCCTCGAAGCTGAAGTAGCCGATGGTGGGGGGGAGGTCGTCGGCGTAGACGTTGCGCTCTGCCTCCGGAGGCCAGTACAGCCTGGTGGGCGGAGCTTGTGGCCAGAGGGCGGGGCCTCTGGCTTCCTGGGTCACTGGAGAGAGAGAGAGAGAGAGGTGATGGGAGGGGCCAACGGACACCTCCTCAGGGAGACGCCCCAGCAGGACCCCCAGGGTGGAGTGGTGGGTGAGAACCAGGCTTCTCTCGGGTCGGTGGGGTGACACTGAAACAACGCCACCGCGTGAAAAAGACACCACTCCTCTAACGGTGGAAAAGAGTGGCGGCGCAGTGCGTCACAGTGACCCCTGGTGGTAATCCGGCTGCGGTGCAGTGCAGGTGGGAGGAGAGGAGAGGGTGAAGTCCTGAGGTGATAAAAGAAGGGAGGTTAAAATCTCGTCAGGGAGGCGGTTCCCTTTACCCCTCGTGCGCATCACCGCCGGGTTCCTTCCGTGTTCCGGGCCTCCGTGGCGACCCCATAGGGAGGGCGGCGGCCTGTACTCGCCCAGGATGGACTGCTGGGGGAGGAGCCAGCCACGTGGCGGCGCTGGGAGGAACAGTCGCCGCGGCGACGGGAGTGAATGTCAACCTCCAGGGTCGTGGGGGTTAAAGGGGCAGTGCGCTATTTTGGACAACAGGCTTGCATGACACGGTAGAACGAACCCCTATAAAACACTGCATCACTTAATAAGGTCATATGAGGGCGTGATTATTGGGACGTAGACTACTGTTGGAGGTCTCTTGTGAGCTGAGGGGTCTTCGAGACGGTCTGTGTGAACAGCAGAGTGGAGGAGATCAACTCACCAGTGCTCTTGGCAAAGCTCTCGTACACCAGCTGTCCTGCAAGGTCAATTTTCTCTAGAGGAGAGGAACACAGACGCCAGCAGTTTAATTTGCACTCTTCGGCATTCGCAACCAATAGTCCTGCTGAAGTCAGGCGGTCACATACTGTTTTACATCGATCTTCAGCCTCCATTCTTCCAAGCTAAAAAAGGCCTGCACCCGCCCAACACGGTTTGATTGGCTAAAAATGTTAACAATTTCCAAGCTGCACCGCCCAATGCGATGTGATTGGCTACAAACTTTAACAAATTCATGCCCATGGTGCGGACGAGTCTGTCAGACCAACAGAGACATAAAACTGTAATCCCAATGTCTCGCCAGCCCCCCTCTGGGGCAAGACGAAAAGGTCATATGAGGGCGTGATTATTGGGACGTAGACTACTGTTGGAGGTCTCTTGTGAGCTGAGGGGTCTTCGAGACGGTCTGTGTGAACAGCAGAGTGGAGGAGATCAACTCACCAGTGCTCTTGGCAAAGCTCTCGTACACCAGCTGTCCTGCAAAGTCAATTTTCTCTAGAGGAGAGGAACACAGACGCCAGCAGTGACGGTGGTGAGTGTTAAGTGTGTGTGTGTGTGTGTGTGTGTGTGTGTGTGTGTGTGTGGTACTGACAGTGATAAGTGTGTGTGTGTGTGTGTGTTTTTTACTGATAGTGGAGTGTGTGTGTGTGTGTGTATGGTACTAACTGACAGTGGAGTGTGTGTGGTACTAACCAACAGTGGGATGTTTGTGTGTGTGTGTGTGTGTGATACTAACTGACAGTGATGTGTGTGTGGTACTAACTGACAGTGTTGTGTGTGGTACTAACTGACAGTGTTGTGTGTGTGTGTGTGTGATACTAACTGACAGTGATGTGTGTGTGTGATACTAACTGACAGTGATGTGAGTGTGTGGTACTAACTGACAGTGTTGTGTGTGTGTGTGGTACTAACTGACAGTGTTGTGTGTGTGTGTGTGTGTGTGTGTGGTACTAGCTGACAGTGTTGTGTGTGTGTGTGTGTGGTACTAACTGACAGTGATGTGTGTGTGTGTGTGTGGTACTAACTGACAGTGTTGTGTTGTGTGTGTGTGTGTGTGTGGTACTAACCGGCGTTGATGACGGGGCAGGGCATGTTCACCCCCCAGGCCGCGGCTGCGTGCTGCAGCAGTAGAGAGGTGATTCGTCGGTGGGCCACCGCGTTCCAGTGAATCCCGTCCTGATTGGTCCACCAAGCACACAGGAAAAAAAAACACGAAATCAAACAACCTGCATGAAATCAATGAATATATACATATATATACACTGCTCAAAGAAATTAATGGAACGCCATCATCAATCATCAGCAAAAAAACAAAAAAACAGTTCACCCAAGGGCCCAAAGAAATTAGTTGTAAAAAATGATTCCCTGACGTCTCTCAATGAGACAACGGAGCAAGCTCCTGGAAAATGTTAAAGTCTATTGGCTAAGAACATTTACAGAGCAATAAACATGGGCTAAATACTTCATTAGAGACATGACTACCAGTAGAGTAGATAAATAGTTAAGAGACGTTGCCTACATGGTACACATATACATATTTATCACAACACCTTGGTGCGATGATGCAGGCTGTAGCGGAATTGGTAGTGAAGGTCCAGGATGTCCAGCCCGTAAGCGTTCGCCAGTCTGGCCGCGTAGAAGTTGGCCTCGATGACGTCGTAGCGCATCGTGTCAGACAAGTGAGCTATCTGGGAAGACATAATGGCGGATCGGCCAATCAAGCCATCGGATTTCTGATTTTGAATCTCGAATTAAAAGCTCCACGACTCCGAACGAGGCCCCTGACCTTGCCTGGAGTGCAACAAGGGAGGTACCTTGTTTGCGTTGTCAATAAAGTTTTGTGAATTTGAACTCCGGCCTACCTCCGGAACCAGGAAGCCGCCGATGATCTTCATGCCCAGAGGCATGGTGACGTTCCACACCACCAGGCAGCCCTGGTCCAGGACGCTGCTCAGCTGCTCGAAGAACCGGTGAAGGTTCTCCCTGTACTCCAGCACCCACTGAGGGCCGTACCTGCGCGCGCGCGCACACACACACACACACACGCACACACACGCACGCACACACGCACACACACACACGCACGCACACACACGCACACACACGCACACACGCGCACACACGCGCACACACGCGCACACACACACGCACAAACACACGCGCACACACACCTCAGATTCAATCTAACTGGCTCTCTCTGACACCCACAGAGGACAAAGGAGTGTTTGTGCATGCGTTCAATTGTGGGAGACAGTGCCTGTGTGTACGACTGTGTGTGAATCAGCATCAGAATATGTTTATTGCCATTGTACTTTTACACACATAGGACTTTCCTCAGACACTTGTGGTGCAGTCATATGTGTGTGTGTGTATCGATGCGTGTGTATTAGGGCTGCACAATTAATCGTGAATTAATCAAAATCGCGATTATGACCTCCGCGATTAACTAATCGCAAAAGGCCGCAATTAATGTGATTAATAATTTTGCTTTGAATTGAGTGTGCTAGGACACGGACGAATCACAGGCGCTTATGCTGTCTGACCAATCACATGCGTTCCCGCTGAGTGCGCTGTGTGCAGCAATTTCACTGAGAAGACAGATAGCAGCAGGTCAGGACCAGTGTCACAAGAGTACCCGCAGCCGTGAGTAGTGAGAAAATGAGTGAAAACGAGGTCAGTGAGTTAGTAGCAAGAAAGGGATCAACGTCTTGTGATTTGGGAGCATTTTGGTTATTATATATTAATATTATATATTAAATAATAATCGCAATTATTAATCGCAATTACCATTTTGAAGCAAATAATCGCAATTATTATGTTTTGTCATAATCGTGCAGCCCTAGTGTGTACTGTATGTATGTATGTATGTGTGTGTGTGTGTGTGTGTGTGTGTGTGTGGAACCACCCCCCTCACCTGGAGATGTCCCAAACGCAGGAGTTGATCACGACCACGTCGGGTTTGAGGCCGGCCCTGAAGTCCTCCAGGACGCTTCTCATGTAGCGCGAGTAGACCCTGGTCAGGAAGTAGAATCGGACCAGGTGGTTGTCGGAGCGGAACTGACGCACCTCCCGGTACTCCGTCCCGTTGGTCATGTGCTCCCTGCACCCCCCCTCCACCAGGCAGTCCTGCTCGAAGCTCATCTCCCCCTTGTGGGGGAACAAACAAACAAACAAACAACAAAAACAGAAAGACACACAGAGAAGTGGGGGACAGATACCACAAAAGAGACAGGCACTGGGACAAACGTGGGTCATGTGATGTCATGGGAACCAAGGCATTTTGGATATACATGCAAACACCAACATGTATTGAGTTGAGGCACTGATGAATGACAGTTAATGTAGATGGGTTTGACTTCTGGTCTGACTTCCCTATAAAACATCCAATATTCAACATTCAGGCGCTGTTCATGTTGAGGGTCACTGGCGAGGTAACCCTAGACGATGGTTACCATGGTCCTGAGCTGGGACTGGGTGAGGTATTTCTAGACGATGTTTACCTTGGTCCTGAGCTGGGACTGGGTGAGGTATTTCTAGACGATGTTTACCTTGGTCCTGAGCTGGGACTGGGTGAGGTATTTCTAGACGATGTTTACCTTGGTCCTGAGCTGGGACTGGGTGAGGTATTTCTCCTCCTGCAGCAGGAGGACCAGGTCCTTGTAAACTGCCCGTTGGACTGCGGAGAACAAAGC
>NC_140250.1:2464905-2472405 GCF_949987555.1 Borostomias antarcticus | reverse complement strand
CTCCAAACCACTGTAGATCCTCTTTCATCTCCTCCCACCTTCCCTCCCTCTCTCCTCTAATCCCTCCCTCCTTCTTTCCTTCTCTCACCCTTAATCTGCTTCCCAGTCGCCAGCGGGCGCAGCGGCACGGGTGTCTTGGCCAGGTAGGCGGGCGGAGTCCGCCCGTCGCCGCCGCCGCCATCGTTGTCGTCGAACACGTACACCCACAGGCTGCCCCTCCTCAGGTAGTCCAGGACGTCCGAGGTCACCGCCAGCGGGTAGCACGCCGCGTCGTCGAAGCGCGGGTCGGCGCTGCACGGTACCGTGGCGGAGGAGTGGGGAGGCAGGTCGTACAGCCGGTACGTCAGGTAGGCGTCCGGGAGAAGCCCCGGCGGCCAGCGGGTGCTCAGGCCCACGCAGCGCTCCAGCACCACCTCCAGCTCGTTGGGTATCCCTCCGCCGTAGTCAAATAGTTCCCTCTGTATGGGACGTACAGAGAATTTATCCACTCTACACTTGTGTTTTATGAAATAACGTTAGCATCTTGAACCACAGAATAGTGACAAACAAATGAGGCTCTTTCGAACCAAGTAAGATGACCCTGTCACAGTGTGTATACAAATAAAGTTTGATTTGATTTGTATTTGCTCTTCAGACAGGCTCTGTCACTGACCGGCTCAATCGCCTCGTGTAAGCTGTCCTGCCAGCCCAGAGTGTGCTGGGCGGGGCTTCTCCCGGTGACGTCTGTCCGTCTGTCCGCCAGCCTATCAGCTCCGCCCTCTAGCAGGCTGTCCGTCGGCTCTGGCGGGTGGAACAGATGCGCCCAGTAGTCCAAAACCCCGATGATGTCACCGTCTGAGCCTGAGGAACGGAGGTGAAGAAGAGAGACAAGAGTGATGATGTATTACTGCTTCACCGAGAGACTATCATCCAAGATCCATGGATCCGATACCACCGAATGAAAAGGGATTCGAACTAAAACACAGGCGAGTGATTCTCCTTAGACGTTGCTTCGATGACTCTTACCTTTAATGTTGACCCGTCCGCTCACACGCTGCCCTCTCCTCTCCATCGCCCCCCCCAGGGGCAGCTGCGCCCTCCCCCTGGTCACGAAACGAACGCCCCCCAACGCCTGGTGGAGCTCCACCCTCACCCCTCCCTCCTGCCTCCCCAGGCGGCCCTGGTCGCGGGCCGAGAGCGGGTAGCGGGACGTGAACGCGTAGTCGGGCTGGTTCCCCGTCACCAGAGGGGTCGAGTGCACCTCGAAGTCCAGGAGGGCGTAGGTGCAGAAGGTCACGACCTCTTTGACTCCTCCCGACCCCTCCCGGTCTCTGGCCATGGCTCGCAGCCCGCCCGGGGTGAAGGTGGCTCCCCGGAGGTGGATCTCTAACAGGGCCTCCCCCGCCTGCAGCTGGGAGACCGTGGCGTCGTCCTCGGTGGGCTGTACTACTTCCTGGTCCGCCCCCGGCCAAGTGTACTGGAGTGGTATGGTCCGGTTGTAGTTCCTGGGACTGTAGGCAAACTCCTTCAGTTGGGCTGGGAAAAATAGAGAGAGAGAAAGAGGGGGAGAGAGAGAGGGTGAGAAGGAGAGGGATAGGGAGAGAGAGAGATGAGGAGAAAGAGGGAGAGAGGGAGAGAGAGAGAGAGAGAGGACAGTCCATTTGTTAGACGAAAACTGATATTCTTTGGATACATTACCTAATTAACGTTACCTTGTAAAGTGTTTATTTGTCCAACATCACAACATTAACATTACCTCGTAAAGTGTTTATTTGTAGGGCTCTCTTGTCCAGCTGTTTGTCTTTCTCTGCCACCTTCCTCCTGGTCTCCTCCCTCTCTCTCTCCGATCTCTCCATCACTGTGTTCATCTCAGCCTGGGGAGGGAAAGAAGAGAAGGGACAGGTCACGGGTAGGAGGGAGAGTGAGTGTGTGTGTGTGTGTGTGTGTGTGTGTGTGTTTGTGTATGTGTGTATGTGTTTCTGTGTGTGTGTGTGTGTGTGTGTGTGTGCTCGTATGTGTGTGTGTGTGTGTGTGTCTGTGTGTGTGTGCTCATATGTGTGTGTGTGTATGTGTTTGTGTGTGTGTGTGCGCGCGTGCATGTGTGTGCGCGTGCATGTGTGTGTGTGTGTGTGTATGTGTCTGTGTGTGCGTGCGTGAGCCCACCTGCAGGTCGCTGCTGATGCGGTGCTGCAGCAGCAGCAGGTCCCGGGTCTTCTGCAGCTCCAGAACCGTCTCGGACAGCGAGGCCCGCAGGTCCGCCAGCTCCCGGGCCGGGTCCTCCGCCCCCACACCCGCCCCCAGGAAGCACAGGCTGTCCTGGCCCTCCACATGCAGCCGGAATGCCTGGAGAGGAGTGGTTGTGGGAGGATTACTCTTTTATGCTTTATCCGTTCTTTATTTAAAGGTGCAGTGTGTGATTTTTGGCGACATCTAGTGGCGAGGTTGCAGATTGCAACCAAAAGAAGACAATTACATTGTTCAAGATGGCGGCCTCTGTGTAAGGACCCGCTCCCCTATGTAGAGGTAAAGGGCTCATTTTAAGGTAACAAAAAAAATTAGGGTTCTTATTTGAATGGCACTAATTAAAGCATAGTTTCAATTCATTCATCCAATTCCTGCCAAGTCTACACAAAATTCTGCCACAAAATTCTAGACACTGCACCTTTAATGTGCCCTCATTAGATGATGCCTGTTAGTTAAGTAAGTTGTGTAAGTGACTGTTAGCTTTCCTGATTAGCTTAAAGGCTACTTGGCTTGACAAACCCTTAATTATGATAGACTGACCTTGATCTGCAGAAGGGTTTCACTGAGGTCCTCAACGCTCATGTCAAATTCCTGAAAAACAGAGAGAGAGAGAGAGAGAGAGAGAGAGAGAGAGAGAGAGAGAGAGGCCGGGATTAATAAACCCCACCTTTCTATAATCAGTAAGTTATTAACAGGTTATGAATATCATAACATCGTTTTATTAATGTGTCTTTAACATTGCTGACCTTGGTGACCGAGTCCAGCCTCGCCTGCTGTGATGTCACCTGGTCTCTGTAGTGTCGTACTTCCTGTTCCAGTCTCTCCTGGTTCTCTCTCACTGATGCGGTCAGCTCTGTCATAGAGAACATAGCACAATAATAACATATCAATAACATGTCCAAAAATGTCCCATTAAAGTAATAACATAATTATAACATAAAGAAAGAAAACGTTTCACTCAGTTCACTCATACGGTTTAATAATAGTTTCAATGTAACGAATGTATCAAACAAAATGGAGGTTTCAGACAACAGAGTGGATGTGAGCGAGCTCCTACCTCTCTCTCTCTCCCTCTGTTCCTCCAGTCTCTCCTTGTCCCGTCTCAACCTCTCTCTCTCCTCCTCCAGCCTCCCCCTCTCCTCCCTCTCCTCTCTCAGCGCCTCCTCCAGCCTCTGCGCCTCCCTCCCCCGTGTCTCCTCTCTCCCTCCTTCTCCAGACCTCCTCCGCTCCTTCTCTTTGTCCCCCTTCTTTTCCTGATGGCTCTGGGAGGATAAGGTGCTGTGGGGAGGAGAGGGACAGAGAAAGAGAGAGAGAGAGAGGGAGAGAAAGAGAGAGAGAGAGAGAGAGAGAGAGAGAGGAGGAGCAAGAGAAAGTGAGAGTGAAAGGGGCAGTAGATGGAAAGAGACATAGATAGTCTATTGTAGACAGTAGACACAACCAACTCTCCTCCTAACCCCCACTTCTCTCTCTCTCTCTTTCTCTCCCTCTCTCTCTCTCTCTCTCTCTCTCTCAGTCTCTTTGCCTCACCTCTCCAGCAGGGTGTCATAACTCTCCTTCAGCAGGGTTTTCTCTCCCTCCAGGTCTGACACTCTCTCCTGGAACTGAGAAAGACAGGAAGGAAGGAATGAAGGAAGGAAGGAAGGAAGGAATGAATGAATGAAGGAAGGAAGGAAGGAAGGAAGGAAGGAAGGAAGGAAGGAAGGAAGGAAGGAAGGAAGGAAGGAAGGAAGGAAGGAAGGAAGGAAGGAAGGAAGGAAGGAAGGAAGGAAGGAAGGAAGGAAGTCAGGAAGGAAGGAAGGAAGGAAGGAAGGAAGGAAGCATTACGCCTCATTACAGTGAAACGGTTTGATTACCAGTCTGCGACGGCCCGAAAGACCGCTTTATCCCCCTGAGCTAAAGCCTGAGAGGGCCTCGGGCGACGTCAAACACCACGTAAAGCCTCTATGCTTTAATGTACACCAGATTGTTGCAGTACCTCCTCCAGGGCTCGCAGGGAGAGGGTGGCAGCACTGAGCTGTCCCTCCAGCGCCAGCGCCCTCTGCCTCTCCTGTTTCAGCTGTTGGCTCAGATCCTCCGCCTTCTCCAGCAGCGCCCCCTGGCTCTCTTTCAGGGACTGCTGCCTCTGCTCTAACTGGGCCTCGTAAGCCTGGGAATGAGAAGAGGGGGAGGATGAGAGAGGGAGGGAGGGAGAGAGGGAGGCGGAGAGGGATGGGGTAGAGAGAAAGAGAGAAGGTGAGAGAGGAGGAGAAAGAGAGAGGGAGAGAGGGTGAGAGAGGGAGAGAGAGAGGGAGGGAAAGAGGGTGAGAGAGGGAGGGAGAGAAGGTGAGAGAGGGAGGGAGAGAGGGTGAGAGGGAGGGTGAGAGGATGAGAGAGGGAGGGAGGGAGAGAGAAAGAGGGAGAGAGGGTAAGAGAGGGAGGGAGAGAGAGAGGGAGGGAGAGAGGGTTAGAGAGGGAGGGAGAGAGGGTAAGAGAGGGTGGGAGAGAGAGAGAGGGAGGGAGAGAGGGTGAGAGAGAGAGGGAGAGGGAGGGAGAGAGAGAGAGGGAGGGAGAGAGGGAGAGAGCGAGAGAGGGTGAGAGAGGGAGGGAGGGAGAGGGGGTGAGAGAGGGAGGGTGAGAGGGTGAGAGAGGGAGGGAGGGAGAGAGAGGGAGGGAGGGAGAGAGGGTGAGAGAGGGAGGGAGAGAGAGGGAGGGAGGGAAAGGGTGAGAGAGAGGGAGGGAGGGAGGGAGAGGGTGAGAGAGGGAGGGTGAGTGGGTGAGAGAGGGAGAGAGGGAGAGAGAGGGAGGGAGAGGGGGTGAGAGAGGGAGGGTGAGAGGGTGAGAGAGGGAGGGTGAGTGGGTGAGAGAGGGAGAGAGGGAGAGAGAGGGAGGGAGGGAGAGGGGGTGAGAGAGGGAGGGTGAGAGGGTGAGAGAGAGAGGGAGAGGGAGGGAGAGAGGGTGAGAGAGGGAGGGAGAGAGAGGGAGGGAGAGGGAGGGAGAGAGGGTGAGAGAGGGAGGGAGGGAGAGGGGGTGAGAGAGGGAGGGTGAGAGGGTGAGAGAGGGAGGGAGGGAGAGAGAGGGAGGGAGGGAGAGAGGGTGAGAGAGGGAGGGAGGGAGGGAGAGAGAGGGAGGGAGGGAGAGGGTGAGAGAGAGGGTTGAGGGGAATAGGAACGGAGGGGGTCACTGTGTCATATATCATGATACTGTAGTAAAGTTAAACGTTAGTGGATTTGAGACTGAATAATCCCGACCTCCTGCAGTTGATCGAACTTCTCCTGTGTCACCCGCAGGGCGGCGCTCTTCTCTGACAGCTGCTTCTGCAGGCGGATCGCGTCCACGTTGTCTTTTATGTTCAGTCTGGGGAAAGGAATTAGACAAGGGCTGATGATTAGAGACTGTTTACACAATGCGTTTGTCCTACACCGGGTGTGCGCGTATGTGTGTGTGTGTGTGTGTGTGTGTACATATGTGTGTGTGTGTGTGTGTGTGTGTACTGTACATATGTGTGTGTGTGTGTGTGTGTGTGTACTGTACATATGTGTGTATGTATGTACTGTACATATGTGTGTGTGTATGTACTGTACATATGTGTGTGTGTCTGTACTGTACACATGTGTGTGTGTGTGTGTGTGTGTACTGTACATATGTGTGTATGTATGTACTGTACATATGTGTGTGTGTATGTACTGTACATATGTGTGTGTGTATGTACTGTACATATGTGTGTGTGTCTGTATACTGTACATATGTGTGTGTGTATGTACTGTACATATGTGTGCGTGTCTATATGTAGTTTGGTGTGTGTATTGTGCATATGTGTGTGTACATATGTGTGTGCATATGTGTGTGTGTGTGTGTGTGTGTGTGTGTGTGTGTGAGTGAGTGAGTGTGTGTGTGTGTGTGTGTGTGTGTGAGTGAGTGAGTGTGTGTGTGTGTGTGTGTGTGTGAGCCATGCCCACCTGTGCCCATCGGCCTGCTGCTTTCTCATCTCCCTTGCGGTGCATCTCTCCTCCACCTCCCTGTCCTTCTCCCGCAGCGCCTCCTTCAGCGACTGGGCCTCCAGCTCCAGCTCCGCCACCCGCGCCTGCTGGCTCTCCGTCACACTGGGCCTGCTGGGGGGGGGGGTAGAGGGGGAGAGGGGGAGGGGGGGGTGGGAAGAGGGGGAGAGAAAGGGAGGAGAACTTTATGTACATGCCTGCTTTTTCAACTCACTGAGCAGTGCGTGCCAGTTCGGAGGGAGGGAGGCGTTAGGGGGGTAAAACGTTGGGAGAACATTGGGAGAACGTCAGAGCGACGTTCGGACGGGTTAAGCCTTCATCATGCTCACATGCTCTTTATCCAATTACTTTAGGTACACACACACACACACACGCACACACACACACACACACACTCCTCTTACAATCTCTCCACCTCCCCCCTGGGGTCCTCCAGACTGGTTCCGCCGTAGCGAGGGGGGGCCGTCTGGGCCGCTCTCCTGACTCCGCCCTCCCCATCCATGCCCCGCCCTGAGAGGAGGAGAGGAGGAAGTTGAGTCCAACTCATCTTTTTTCAAGCTCTTTCAAGGCTCTTTCCAGAGTCTGTTGGGGACTTCTCATTAAAAAAGTCATAGGGATTGTTATACAGTTATACTTTGTATACAGTCGTATGAAATTTGTATCAATCAAATCAATCAAAGCTTTATTTGTATAGCGCATTTCATACCCAGAGGCAACACAATGCGCTTTACAGAGAACAAGGGAGGTGGGCAGACGTCCCACCCCTACATATTCCAGAGGGAAGCAAAAAAACAGTAATCACCCGGGGGCCAGAAAAGTGAGCCGTAAAAATTCTTCCCTGACCCCTCTCAACAAGGCGATCGAGCAAGCTCCTTGGAATATGTTGAGTTTATGAAATTTGTATGAAATGTGCTGTATAAATAAAGTTTGATTAGATTAGATTAGATTGTGATATATCTGGGCCAAGCGTAGTCTCTCTCCAGACTTAAATATTACTCTGAATCGCTGCGCTCCCATTCTACATAATAGAGTCTGTGCCACTTTGCCGCCCAAGCTGGTATTCTGAGGGCGTATCGACGGGTCAAAATTGAAAGAGTGACAGGTCCTAGCAGCAAATGAGAGACGCTAGCCCAGGTTAGATGGGCGGGATCAACCAGTTGGGTGATCGCGAAAGTCGTTACTGATTGGCGATTCCAGCGAGAAAGCCGTGATCGACGATGATAGACAGATAGTCCATCCAATCAGCTCCCTGTATTTTTTGTCACAGTGCACACCTGCCCTTTTCCCAACAGAGCTCTCCCAT
>NC_140250.1:2422405-2462405 GCF_949987555.1 Borostomias antarcticus | reverse complement strand
TTACAGCCAATCACAACCACTGAAAACCCCCAAACCACTGTGAAACCACTAGCGTCTTACACTGATGTACTCACTTCGATAGATCATTCACAACATGATGATGATGATGATGATGATGATGATGCTGGTGTTGCTGAACAGGAAAGCCAACCAACAGTAAATAGTGTTGAGTGCTGAGCTACGTTCCAACCAGCGGCGGACCTTGTCTGTGAATGTGTCCGTCTCTCCTCGACAGTCCTGTCAACTCTAATCTCTTCTGAGCCTCCCCTGTGTGTGTGTGTGTGTGTGTGTGTGTGTGTGTGTGTGTGTGTGTGTGTGTGTGTGTGTGGCTTTCTCACTGGCCCCTGCAAAGAACTGCAGTGGTCTGTCTCACTGCTCCATCTGGTCCCATGTTAATCCCATCTCTGTGTTAATCTGATTAGCCAGACTAGGAGAATATATATATATATATATATATATATATATATATATATATAGAATGAAGTTCCAATGGAGTGCACACTAAACTAGTATCAATTATGCACAGTGGCACAGAAGGGAAAATAATGAAATGGCAAATATACTTAAAGGTAATTTATTTAAAAATGGAAAAATGTATTTATAAAGCAGAAAGATTACATTTACACATTTATAGGAGTGTATCTGGCAGAATACTACCATAACCCAGAGCAGATTTGAATATTAGAGTAACATAATCTTGGAGCCGGCAGCAACATTTAACTGTGACTGTGACAAATAAAAGGAATCTTGAATCTTGAATTAGTGTCAAATACAGTATATATCTGTACAGATAACATATCAAATATATCTGTGAATAACATCCAAGCTGTTGTCATGAGTGTTTCTGAGTGAAACCAATAACACTGATGTCCTGTACAATGTCAATGGTTCAATCCACATCAAACTACATTTCATATAATGATGTCATCAGTCCCGCCCCCGTTGGCAACGGCAACGGGACGTATGATGACAAGAGGGGATTTGTTGTCCCCGCTGTCACTCATGTCTGGGTTGAAGAAGGGAAACACCCTCTCGGCGAAGGAGCACCCAATGAAAGAGTAGATATGAGACCCCAGGCCCGCGTCGTAAAATGACACCACCCCGTCCTCGTAGTCCAAGAACACACCCACTTTCCAAGGCTTCTCCCTGATTGGCAGGAGAACAGACTGCCCAGCGCATGCCCTGTACTCGCTCCGCCTCCTCAGGCAGATCGTCCAATAGCCGTCCTCGGGGCTCAGGGTGACCACGCCCTTCCTGTTGATGGACTCCCTGACCACGCCGAGATCCCAGGCCGTCTTGTCGCCGACCTCCACCTCCCAGTAGCGCCTTCCAGAGATGAAGCCGTGGACGCCGAGGACACAGGGCGCCAGGTCAAAACGCTCCGGGCCTTCCGGAAGGTTCTGCTGTGTTTCCCCATCCCAGACACGTTTCCTGTCCTCAGACAGAACCAGCCAGGGGTTGGCGGTGCCTGGGTCCAGAAGCACATCAACTGAGGGGAGGGGGCAAACAGAGATTGTTACACTATTTAATAATTAAATTAAATTAATTAAATTAATTAAATTAATTAAATTAATTAAATTAATTAAATTAATTAAATTAATTAAATTAATTAAATTAATATGTATATATACATACATATAATAAATATATACACAAAATAAATATATACATATAATTATTTATTTAACAAATGGAATTAAATCAATTTCAGCTATCATGTAGAATACTTACTTAGAATACATACTAATGTGCACGACCAGATGCAATCAGTGGTGTGAACAAGAGAAGATATTGCCATCATGATGACATAGTCTATACTCTATATAGATGTGTGCTGAATAGCTATACACTGCTTGAAGACATTACCTGCATATCGCTGTATCTTCCCATGCTCTGTCAGAATGAAACACATCAAAGTCGTCTTCATCAATCAGTTTTTATCAATCAGAACCGATGATTTAAAAGTACAGTACGATATATCAATACTGCACGGTGACAACCTTTCATTGACAGTTCGCTCACGGCCGTCTTCAGCGTCCCCTCCACCTGAGACACGGCTCTCCTCACCGTCCCCACGCACGGATCGGACTGGACGCTGATCTCAGACCAGTCCTTGGTGGGAGGAGGGGTGCTGAGAAGTGGGAATCTCTACCACAGGAGAGAAGAGAAGAGAAAAGCATTGATCATTATGGTTGATAACGTTAGAATCAGTGAATGATATATGTGTGTGTATGTGTGTGTGTGTGTGTGTGTGTGTGTGTGTGTGTGGGGGGGGGTGGGCACTGACCTGTAGTAGGTAGAGGTGGTCCTCGGTGCGTGACAGCTTCTCCAGCTCAGTGCTCCTCCTCTGTAGCTCGGTGATCTCCTGCTCCAGACCTTTGACGAGGTCTTCAGCTCTCCTCTCTGCCCCTTTCTGCTTCTCCTCGATCTCCTCGATGAGCTCAGCCTGGCTTCTCTGGATGGACTTAATCAGAGCGGCGAAGAGCTGCTCACCTTCATCTAGCTCTTCCTCTGAGGTTGTCTGGTGAGAGGGAGATATCATGAACAACAATCAGACTCTGTGGTGCGAGTGAGTATATGTAGGATTGACCACAATCTCTGACCGCATCCAACTAGAAGTTAGTGAATGGACAAGATGCTCGGCTCACTCTGCTGATCTCCACCAAGCGTTTGATCTCCTCCACCTTCTCCAGCCTGGTCTGGATCATCTGTTGCAGCTCCGCTGCAGTCTTCTTCATCTTGTTCTAGAGATCAAGAGTCAGATCTGACATCTGACAGTGTGAAAATCTGCCGGAGGAAGAAAAAAAAGAGAAGAACAGGAGAAGAAGAAGAAGAAGAAGATGAAGAAAAAGAAGATGAATAAGAAAGAAGAAGCAAAAAAGAAGAAAAACAAGAGGAAGAAGAAAAAGAAGGAGAGGAAGTAGATGAATAAGAAGAAAATGAAGAAGACGAAGAAGAAGAAGAAAAAGAGGAAAAAGAAGTAAAAGAAGTTGTAGTAGAAGAAGAAGAAGAAGAAGAAGAAGATTACCTTTCTCTCTCTACTCTCTCTCTCTGCAGGAACAGTGTCGTGACGCCGGTGGTTGGTCTCCATGCAGAGCACACACACACTCATCTGGTCAGTCCTGCAGAACAGCTCCAGGAGCCTCTGGTGCTTCTCGCACATCCTGTCCTCCAGGTCCTCCACGGGGTCGACCAGCTTGTGGACCTTCAGGGAGGCCACTCTCTGGTGGGGCTCCAGGTGGGTCTCGCAGTAGGAGGTCAGGCACGCCAGGCAGGACTTCAGGGCCCGCGGCCTCCTCCCGCCGGTGCAGACGTCACAAGCCACCCCCCCGGGTCTGAGAGCAGACGACCCTCCTCCTCTCCGCCTCCTCGCCCGGATCCTCTCCGATATCTCCTTGGCGAAGGAGTTCTCGCGGGGTTCCGGCCGTCCGGTGAACGTCAACTTGCACTTGGGACATTGGCAGGGGTCACGGCGGGCCCAGTGGCGCCCGATGCAGGCCAGGCAGAAGGTGTGTCCACACGGGATGGAGACGGGGTCGGTGAAGACGTCCAGGCAGATGGAGCAGTGGAACTGCTCGTCTGAAAGGAGACTGCTGGGAGAAGACATGACTGGGAAAGAAGACATAGAGAGAACAGAAAAAAGTATTGCCGTTGTCTGTGAACTGAACTGGAACTGTATCTGTTGAGAGGGGAATGTTATTGAAATTCTAATCAAGCTGAACTCACAAATGAATGATAATATTTCCAATACATGCTTATATAAAAAAAAAAAAAAAAAAATCAAATGAATGTGTGCAAACCCAATAACACTGTTAACAAGTTCCTCTCAAAGATAATACCACATTTCCCTGTATTGCTTTCCTGCACTCATGTTTTTTTATATAACCAGAATGGACCTTAAAACAGGACTTTTTCATGGTGCCATGGTGTCTTATCAGTTGCCTGTGAAAAAATCACTGACGCCCAACGGCCAAAGTCCACCCAGTCACTTGGAACCTCCACTACAAGCCAGTGCACTGAAGGAAGTCCTATTTACGTTAGAGAGAGCAGAAAAGATATGACTCTCAGAAGCACGATTATTTTCCTTCGTCTGTGATTCAATATGCCGTTACAACTATACCAGACTTCTCAGTCAGGAGCAAGTTGAGACCTACCTTGACGGACAGGTGTTTGACCCGTTAGGAGGCAGGGTGGAACTCCCAGGCGCTGCTGTGTGTCAGTCATCTGCTGAGGTGGACGACGAAGTCCCTCCCCTTCCTATTTAGCTGTTTTAACCCTTCCCATGCCAAAATGGCCAAACAACTATAACCAAATCAATAGATGCTGATATACAGTGTTTTTCACAAGGACTCTTCATTTTATTTAAGACTTTCAATACCATTCCAGCAACTGTGCCGCACATTTAAGAAACCAACCAAATGCAATTTAAGTTCATATCTATAGGGATTACAACCACATATTACAGATTATATCATGACATGACAACATACTGTATTCACTTTCAAATTGAATTAAATACAGTAACAAGGATCCCCTTGTAGGTCAAATCTCCTCGTCTTCGGATCGTCTTCGGACAGTTCTCAGTCGGATTGTGATGTCAGAAGGCAGCCCTCGTCTGATCATTTCCTGACGCAGCTGCAGTAAAAACACATTCCCTTTACTCTGGGCTCCACAGGGCTTCACAGCCTCTACAGGGTTTAATAAAATATTTTCACCTCAACAACTACTGTTAAGTAAAGCCTTCATAGTCTCGATTCTCACCTGCTCTAAGACGACTCCACTGATGTCCGAGTCCGTTAGCTGAGTCTGAGAGGTCAGCCTTATATTCAGTCCAACCACATAGCCTGAACAACAACAACAGCAACAACAAAAACAACTTAATTATGTGAAAGAAACAAACTATCAGACTTCAAGCGCATAAGGGAAACTTACGAAGTCCATCTTGCATTGTATTTGTCCCATCAGTGGTCGGAAATATCGTAGCTGGATGTGCAGTGGTAGTTGGTTGTGGGGTGGTTGTTAGCATGGTAGTAGTAGTTGGTTGCATTGTGGTTGTGGTTGGTATAGTTGTCAGTTCCGTGGCTGTTGGGTAAATCGTGGGGTAAGAAGGAGTGTTGGTTAGCACTGTGAAACACAAGGAAATTGAATGACATGCAAGGTGTTATGAAACTGCAGAAAATGTAGTCTACATAATATGCAAACAGGAAGTGTCAGTCCCAGCAGAATCACAGTACTCTCTCACTCTCAGTTTTGTTAGCTGTGATTGATAGTGTGACTGACAGTTGATGTTGTAACAAACAACAAGGAAACAACGGTGTTTAACCTTCAGTGAAGGTTAGCTAGATAAGACTGATAAACTGATGAACTCACACACCTTTGTGACAGAAAAACTGAAGTTTCGTCGCACATTGCTCGTCCGACCATCTTCCCGAGTCCTGATAGGATGCCGCGACACAGTACTCATAATATGGGTGTTTACTGTTTGGTTCGCCCGAGCTCCAGTACCTGAGTTGGGATCAATTCCATTGCAGTTCAGTCAATTCAGGAAGTGCGATTAAATTAAACTGCAACTCATGTAGGGCTATGTTCATGATTCACTGGCTTTGTATGTTTTTTTTTTTTTAATTATCCGATAAATCTTAAAAAACAAACATTATTAATAATTTAATAATATTAATATTAATAATAACTTAAACAATTAAATGGTTATTTATAAATGTATATTCTGAATGCATGGAAATGAAAAGAAATTTGACCCCAATCCAGACCTGAACGAGGAGCTGCTCCGGTCTGACCAGACTTTGTTCCGGTACAAGCCGATCCACGCATTGTCCGGCCCCAACAAAGCCAAAATGTCATTGTTCTCCGTCTGGTTCCTCACACTGGCCAGGTCCACGAAATACCGTCTGCAGTAGTTCCGAGCTTGTAACCATGTGAACCGATGGCTGATCCTCACGTAGGTTGCGGTGCCATTCACAGTTCCTGGAATGTGTCGGGAGCACTGTTAGTTGTTTCTCCCCCTCCCCAAAGTCAACGTTACATAAACAGTTTGAGAAATTGTCTTTGTACCAACAAACACTCACCATTGTAGCAGATAAATGGCAAAGTCAATGTGCAGTCCCATTCAAACCATCTTCCAAAGTATTCATCGTGGCGCAGCATTATCACACAATACGCCCGTCCCCCTTCATTGCTCGGCAGGGCCAATAACCAGTTGGTGAACTTGGTCTCCCCAGCGCCATAGAAACCCTCTTCGCTCAGAGACCAGCGCCAGCTGTCGACGAGGTCGTCGTAAAGTCCTATCCAGGCTTTGCCGGTGAAGCTACTGTTCACGGTGCTGCTGAGTGCCGCCACGTCGCCTATGTTAGCTAAGGTGGCCAGATCAATGTAGTTCTCCCTGCAGAAAATCTGGGCTTCAATCCAGTTCAGGGACTTGTTGACAAAGTGGTATTCTCGTGCTGGAAAAGGATGTGAAGTATTCAGTAGATTCAATGAAATTACTGTTGCTTTAAATGTGCTAAATATATTTTTTATGTAGAAAAAAAACTCTAAGACTCGGGAGCCAATAGTATTATGACTCCTGACCGCTCCCGTAGACCAGAGTCGTAATACTATTGGCTCACGAGCCAAAACCAAGCCATGATGTTGAGGAAATTGTCCGTAGACCTCTGAGACATCTGGGAAAGGGGACAAAAACAAATCTGCAGCATTGATGGTCCCATAGAACACAGTAGCGTCCATCATTCTTAAATTGAAGAGGTTTGGAACCACCAAGACCCTTTCTAGAGCTGGCTGCCTGGCCAAACTGAATAATTGTGGGAGAAGGGCCTTAGTCAGGGAGGTGACCAAGAAGCCAATGGTCACTCTGACAGAGCTCCAGCATTCCTCTGTGGAGATGGAAGAACCTTCCAGAAGGACAACCATCTCTGCAGCACTCCATCAATCAGGCCTTTATGGTGGAGTGGCCAGACGGAAGCCTCTCCTCAGTAAAAGGCACATGACGGCCCGCTTGGAGTTTGCCAAAAGGTACCTACAGCAAAGGACTCTCAGACCATGAGACACAACATTCTCTGGTCTGATGAAACCAAGATTGAACCCTTTGGCCTGAATGTCAAGTGTCACGTCTGGAGGAAACCAGGCACCGTTCATCACCTGGCCAATACCATCCCTACAGTGAAGCATGGTGGTGACTGCATCATGCTTTGGGGATGTTTTTCAGCAGCAGAACTGAGAGACTAGTCAGGATCAAGGGGAAGATGAAAGGAGCAAAGTACAGAGAGATCCTGGATGAAAACCTGCTCCAGAGCACTCAGGACCTCAGGCTGGAGTGAAGGTTCACCTTCCAGCCCAGACTTGAACCCGATTGAACATCTCTGGAAAGGCCTGAAAATAGCTGTGCAGCGACGCTCCCCATCTAACCTGACAGAGCTTGAGAGGATCTGCAGAGAAGAATGGGAGAAATACCCCAAATACAGGTGTGCCAAGCTTGTAGCATCATACCCAAGAAGGCTTGAGGCTGTAATCACTGCAAGGCTGAAACAACAAACAACAGCTGGTGAGCTGGCTGAAAATATACTAGTATTAGCTACCTATTTCTGAGACAAGCTGATTCCGTCATCTGGTAAGCATGGTTGGAAAAAATGATAAGATGTTGATATAGGCCTAATATTGATGATGTTGGCAAGTGAACGTAATAGCAACCAGCCATGAATGTGTTAGTAGGGGATACTGTTCTGCTTGATTGATTGATTGATTGATTCATACATTAATTCATCAATCTGTTAAACTACATGCACATCCACATTGGTATCCAGTATCCACATTGGTATCCACATTGGTATCCGCAATCAGGAAGTTTCCCCACCTACCGTAACATGATAATGTCCTGTCAACACTGAATATTTTAAAAACTATGTCTGTGTTCGAAATGGTATACTAACATACTGTCTACTGCATACTCAATGAGTATGTATTGCATACTGCCTAATGAAGTCATAATAAGTATGTCATTACCAGCAGAGTGTTCACACTGAAGTATGCAGCTAAGTATCCCGGAATGCATTTTGCATTCCAGCTTTGTGATTTTGTTGTTGTCATATTTTTCATCGATGGATAAGCATTCACCCATTCGCACTTACGCTCACAGATGACTCCGGCGTCTTCGGTATGTCTACAGTTGTGGAAGCCAAAGCCCTGGTGGCTGCATTCTGTCAGGGAGGACTCTGAGCCTGAGCACCCGACATTGTCCAGCCAGATGGGCCCGCTGCCCTGACCCAAGTGGGCGCGGTTGGGGGCAGACAGGGCTCTGCCACAGCCCAGCTGTCTACACACCACCTGGGCATCCTGGAGATCCCAGCTGTCGTCACACACAGTCCCCCACTGGCCTTGGTGGTAGAGCTCCACTCTGCCAGAGCAGGAGCTGTTCCCACCAGCCAGACGCACCTCCCCCTCCTCTGCTATGGAGATGTTGGGCTCCAGAGTGCTGATGGGGTTCACCAGGCTGACTAGGGGAGAAAGGTTAACGACACCAATGGGTTAAAGTTCTTAATATGACTGTAGACTCTTCGTAATAGACTTGTAGACTCTTTGTACATAGAGCACCTTTGTGTTCGGTGTCCTAATTAAGTGTGCTAGCTTGCAAAAACTTTTTATGTAAGTTATAGTTTTTATGTAATTTAAGTTTTATTTGTAGTTGTACCATTGAAAAAAGAATGGTAATGGTGATGTTTTAATTAGTGGCAGCTGGTAATTTGAAAATATCCACATATTTTGTAAACTGCCAGCACTTCTACAGCTTTAACAGCAGCATACACATATTATACTGTACATCAAAATGTTCTGATGATTCCACTGATTCTGTTGTGTCCCGGCCACGGGGTGTCCCCCCGCCGCGGAGCGACAACAAATTACTCTTGTTCAACACATCCTCCTGTACATCTGAGATGAGTTTCATGAATTTTTACAGCAGCATTTTTTAATAATCTGATATGACAGTCATAACAATATCCCAATAAGGTCTATATAGGCTAACCTGTACATAAGCATAGAAGCCTCAAATCAAATTGTTTTCAGCAACCAACACCAGATCCTTGTTCAACACATCCTACGGGCTTCCCTGTTATGCCGTCTCTGTGTCACCTCTCTGGTTCCACCGTCAACCCTAACAGATTTGTAATTAGGTGGGCTAGCTTGTAGAAGCTAGCCCAACTTGTGATATTCCCACTATTTCTTTCTTTCTTTCTTTCTTTCTTTCTTTCTTATTATAGTTCTCCCCAGTTTTTTGCCGCTTAACTAGGCTACTTCTTCATACTTTGTGCTAGAAACTTCATTCAAACTTTAAAATGTTCATGATGTTTAGCTGTTTCAGGGATACATTCAGATTTTTTATATTTTGTATATTTTTTTAGTAATTTAACTTTTAAAACTATTTTTAACTGCTTGAAACTGCTTTTGGAATGTTCAGAAACGTTTTTAGAGTGGTGGCAGCCGTTGCTTTGAAAATATTCACACATTTTGAAACTGCTGGCACTCCTACAGTTTTGAACGCTCACACACATATTATATATCAAAATGTTCACACAACCGTGTTGATTCGTACAATGTAAGTATCTAAGCTGTGTGACTTACAGTTTTCGCTGTATGACGATTTGTTCAGCAACTGCACTCCCCATTGAAACGTATGGCACAGCACTCTAACTTTTGAACTGTTAATTTTGCATTGTTACCCTTTTTCTAACTTGTCACTATGCCTACAGTTTTAACAGCTCATACACATATTACATATCGAAATGTTCACACAACTGTGCGGATTCATACAATGTAAGTATCTCAGCTGTGTGACTTATAGTTTTCGCTGTGTTGATGATTTGTTCGGCAACTGCACTCCCCATTGAAACGTATGGCGACGCACTCTAGCTTTTGAGCTGCTAATTTTGCATTTTTACTTTTTCTAACTTATCGCTATGCTTACAGTTTTAACAGTTTATACACATATTATATATCGAAATGTTCACACAACTGTGCTGATTCGTACAATGTAAGTATCTAAGCTGTGTGACTTATAGTTTTCACTGTGTGACGATTTGTTCGGCAACTGCACTCCCCATTGAAACATATGGCAAGTGAGTCAGTGAATTTTATGTGTTCTGTGCTTTGGTGCTGTAGAGCTGTGCTGCTGCGCTGTGGTTGCTATGGTGACAGTTCACAGGAGAGAGAAATGCATACGGCCACCTCCAGTATTATATATCCATACAGCTCAGAAAAGGCAAGCCCGCGACCAGAGATGGAAGCAGAATAAGCACTAGATTGCACTGGAGCTGTCTGAAGCTGGTGATGCTTTCCCATGCAAACAATTGATGGAATGTTTAGAGTGTCAGTTGTGATTTGAATTTGGGTGCATGTGCAGCCTCTCTTAAAGGTACAGACACCCTTCTATGACTACCATAACATTATATTCCTACCTTTAGATGTAACTACACAATCTGGAGCTCAAGGCTCTCAAGACAGTGGATATGATTGTAGACGTTAAGAAGAAACCAGCCACCCGTCGTGTGCGCGCACACGCACACACACACACACACACACACACACACACACACACACACACACACACACACACACACACACCTTAGTATTCTAAACAATCTGGGGATGATCTCGCCACACACGATCTTCACTGGTGAAGTGAAGTTTGAAATTGAAAGTTTAAAGGAGTAGTAAAGGGAAAATGCATGTTTAGCCCTGTTTTAAGGTTACTTATGATCATTTACAATGGTTCAGATCAAAATGTTGAAAAAACTAGCACTTTTGAGAAAGTCTGATAATTGCTCTACCTCCGTTTTGGTCATACAATGGATGTGGGTGAGCATCTTGAAAAATCTTTCAAAACCATGTTAAACTCTCAATTTCAAAGACAAGAAACTCACCGAGGTGTTATTTGGCGCTCTGACATATAATTCGCCATAAAGTAAGATTCTAGTTCATCTGGAAAGGCTTTTTTAAATATTTAGCATAGAACTATTTAGTTGCAGCACATACGTGTGTAAACTAGATAGCAAGGTGCCCACCCACATCCATTGTATGACCAAAACGATGGTAGAGCAATTATCAGACTTTCTCAAAAGTGCTAGTTTTGTCAACGTTTTGATCTGAACCATTGTATATGATCATAAGTAACCTTAAAACAGGGCTAAACATGCATTTTCCCTTTACTACTCCTTTGAACTGTTACATTTCCCCCATAAACAAAACCAAAAAGCTTTGCTAACTAACAAACCTGCTCCCAACCAAAACCAAAAAATTAAACAAGTGAAGTTATAAAAACAGTTTCACTAAGGAGTTCAGAAGGCTTGTAATTTGAACTGCTTGAATAATGACAATCACGCATCGTTACTGACCTGAGATAAGAATGAGAAACCCTGAGGTAGCCATCGTGCGACTGCCTTCAGAAACATGGAAGGAAACACATACAGTACACAACAACAGTTCATTATATGTTTTTATGCTCGATACCCGATTTTATGCTCGATACCCGATTGTCACCTAACCTAATCTAATCTACTTGACTACTGTGAATATATGAGTATCATGCTTTACCTTCACTACAGTTGCTGCCGTTCCTCTTTCAGTTGTCTGAGAGTTCCTCCTTATATGTGTTACTTCAACACACACACACACACACAAACACACACCCACACACAGGAATAGGGAAATAAGTCATCAGAATGCATGGTACCTGATGAACATACTGTCAGTGAACTGTACTGATGCTTTGTAGGTCTACCTGCATCTATCTGTGGTCACGGGTAGGCACTTGCAAATGACAGGATTTTATCAGGATTCTCATCTCTTGTGTGCATTTCTTCATAGTTTACCTCATACTGTTGTTTACCTGTGTCATACTTCTATTACTCTAGGTACAGCTACAAAATTGTATACTACTGAGAACACAACAAAATCTATGAAAGTCAACAACTGCTCTCAGCTACAGCTCTGTCTTTCTCTTCATCCTCCTCTTCTTCTTCTCCTCAGGGCTCTTCGTCTGCTTGTGGAGGACCTTCCCGTCCGGCTGTGTCCTCCAGCTCACCCTGACGTCCTGAGGGACCCCCCCTTCCACCAGCTTGGCCTTGAACTGAGGAGCAGAGGCCGTTATCCTGAGCTTCCCTCGCTCTCTCAGAGCTGAGAGCGGCCGGACAGACAGGAGAGAGGGAGGGATGTAAAATGTAATGTCCTTTGCAGAAAATACCTCTCAGTTTTTGCCCCCGAGTTCTCTAGATATGCCTCTGTTTCTCTGCTCCTGCAAATCCCCCTGCAGCGGTATGCAAATGAGCATTGAAATTAGCATGCAAATGAGCTGGTTGCCAAGGCTACCAGAAACCAACATAGACGGAGACAAGATGGCGGCTGTAGTTTCATTATATATTTAGGCTATAACCCCATCTCAGACCCAGATAATGAACAAGAGGAAGAATCTTAAGCTGAACTGCCAACAAATAAGGCAGAACTTCTCTGAATGGTTATTGCACCTTTTTTCAATTTTTATAAACGTAGTCGGTTTGTTTGTGTGGACTGGCGGACACAGGTAGCCTAACTTAGCTAATGCCACCTAACGTTACTCATATCTGGAATCTGGAGGAAAAATGAGGTTGTCTTGTATTCGGGGTCTAGACTTTTACATGTTATTATACGTGGACAACAACAGGTGGCGCCAAATAGCCTGTTCCCCTCCTGACTGAAGCCAGACAATGTTGCTCAAAACTAACGTTGGAGCACTATTTTCAAATGTGAAAACTATGGCAGTGAAAAACAATCAGAGTCTGGCAATCATGAGTTTGTAATTGTGATAGTGTATTCTGCCTGTTATTTTGACCATTTTGGTTCTTGAAGAGGTAATTAAGTAAATATAAAGTTTTAACATTAGAGTCAACTGGGACTTCCTCGTTTTGTCACTGAATTAGGCCTGCGTCAGATAGGCTACATGGTTTTTACAAAAATTAACAAACGAATATTTATGAAACTTGTTGGAGAGCTGTACAGTATCATGGGCCACGTTAGAACCCATAACATTTTGGAGTAGATCCGAATCACAGGCTAGATCCACGAATGAAAACATGGACTAAAGCTGTGAATGGAGGGGGGCACCACAGAGCCAGCCAGATACAGCCACCCATTCACCTCCAGTCATTTTTTGGACTAGGATTACAAAAAATTAAAACAAAACTTAGAACGAAGCCAGCTACCTGTGTGAGGGTGTTAGAGACACAGGGTTTGGACTGGGGTGTGCGGGGGAGAGCACTGCTCTGCTCCCCGCTGGCTGTGACCTGAGGGTGGCGCCACAGAGCCAGCCAAATACAGCCACCCATTCACCTCCAGTAATTTTTACCTCCGCCACAGTGAATAACAAGCCACCCAAACCCGGCCCGGACAGCCATTCACCTCCATTCATTTTTTGGACTAGGATTACACAAAAACTACTAGACTGCTTTTCATGAAACTCAGTGGAGGGGTGTTGTATGGGCTGATTTAGAGCCCATTCAATTTTGACATGCACACAGCCACGAAATGCATTCAGGGGCGGAGGTCTGTGCTCTCTGAGCACCATTTCTAGTTTAAAGTGTTTTTTCACTGGTGGAAACGTCATTTCATTTTGTAGATTTATTTGTGAAAATCATGGTAGCATTTATTGGGAATAATTCATTGATTAGTCCTTAGCAAATAGTGTTGTTTTAACATTGTTATCACGGTGTGAATATCAATTAAGTTGACGATTACATTTCAAATGTTATGATCATTTATTGTGTTTAGCTTACGACATAAATAGCTGATACTGCCATGTTTCTGTCAGTCTCGTCTATTTAGGGACCTCATGGAATAGCCCTGTGGGGGGGACCAGCACCCTTGACTGTTCCCTGACTGGGTAGATGTGGACTATTCACACGCAACCCACCCCTTTCAGAAAGAGCCATCTATTTCCTTAACCCACGTCAACAAACACGCCTGTGTTGAGGTTGTACTGCCTAGCTGAGTTCGTTTACTTTCACAGGTGAGTGTCACTGATGTTATAAAACATTCTATAAATTACATAGTAATAACCTGTTTTTAATATTTGGAGTGGTTTCTGGTAGTACTTCAACTTCATTTCGGTGGAAGTTTTCCTACTGTACAGACGTCATTACGCTCAATGGCCTAGGTGAAAATACTATCCATGTGCCCTCGAGCAAACTTAACCCTCTTAAATTGCTCTTGATAAGAACATCTGCTAAATGATTAAAATGTAAATGTTTATGTATAAATGTTTGCCCTCCTGGGGATTATTGGTTATCTTACAAACAGGAGTTTTTTCTCTACCTAACTGGGGCTACTCAGTTTTAGTGTTGTAGCGCCAACCAGTCGCTCACGTGAACCTGTGTGACAGCATTCTCAGGAGAGGAGAGCTAGGGAGAAGTAGCCTACATTTCTGGCCAGACAGTAGGTATGTTTCAGTAATTTGCAGTAAACAATCATCTTATAATACAAGTTATATTTTAATACAAGTTATTATATTTTAATGCTATGTGACTACTGTATATTATGACATGGCATTACCATAAATGTTGTAATGTAACATTGTAATGTAATTTCTAGCAGTCTTATTACTTATTGCTATTACACCAGTATAAAATAATGTGCCATATCTCCAGCAGCAGCTCCATGGCCTCCCTGCTGACAGAGGAGCAGTTCAAGTGCTGTATCTGTCTGGACATCTTCACCAACCCTGTGTCCATCCCCTGCGGACACAACTTCTGCCTGACCTGCATCAAAAGCTTCTGGGATACACGGGGCCTGAATGTGTGCCCGCTGTGCAAGGAGAGCTTCCGTCGCCGCCCCGAGTTACGTATCAATCACGCATTTGCCGACATCACCGAGCAGTTCAAGAAGTCGCTGAGGGTCAGGGTCGGGCGGGCGGCTCAGGATGATGACATCACGGCAGGGCGTCCCCCAAGGGTCAGCTCTCAGCCCCAGGTGGTTTCCTGTGACATGTGCCCCGGGAGTAAGCCGAGAGCAGAGAAGTCGTGTCTGGTGTGCCAGACGTCGTACTGCGAGACCCACCTGGCCCCTCACCTGAGAGAGCCAGCCCTGCAGAGGCACAGGTTAACGGACCCGGCCACCTTCGTCACGAGGGGGCTGTGCCGAAAGCATGAGTGCCCCCTGGAGGTGTTTTGTAGGAGCGACCAGATCCCTGTGTGTGTGAGGTGCACAGAGACGGACCACAAAGCCCACAGCACGGTCCCCATGGAGAGAGAGAGCAAGAAGATGAGGGTAGAGATGTTTCTTTAATTCGTTTTAAGGGATAGTGTGGAATTTTGGACATTGGGCCTCATTTTTGACTTACCCATGATGTTGTTAACCGATGGAGATCATTTCCAGCTGATTCCATGCTGCCTCTTTTTTGGGCGTTCACGGCATGCTACTGCTAGTGCAATCGAATCAAACCAGCTAGCATTCAAAGAAAACTCACTTAAACACTCCACAGTGCACCCAAATCAAATATGAGGACAGTCTGTCAGGTGAAGCAATACGTAACTAGCCGGCACTATTGTCTTCACAGCAACAACCCAACAACAATGAACAGAACAGTGGACTATTCTTTTACTATCAACACAAAATGTTGCAAAGTCACATGCCATGTTTGAAAGAGATATGTCTGACTTTGATTAGGAGTTTATTTTATCTCTCGATCCTTACTTGCTTGGAGTGTTAACTGTGAGTTTTCTTTGAATGCTAACCGGTTTGGTTCGATTGCGTTAGCATTACCATGCCGTGAACGCCTGAACGAGAGGCAGCATGGAATCAGCTGGAAATGTTCTCCATCAATCAAAAACATTAAGGGTAAGTCGAAAATGAGGCCCTCGTTGAAAACGTCCAGGCTATAGCCCGTGGTATACTTGCTATCCCGTGTGTACTTTGCAGCACGTTAATTCCTGCCTACCTGCATGTTCAACCGCAACCGATGCTTCAAATGAACACAGGAGACGTGTGGTAGACACGTAAAAAGCACGTATATTGCGAGCTTAAAGCTGCGATCAGTGGTTTTATTTTACCAATAAATTCCACTAGATGGCAGTAAGAGACTTGTTTACAAACGAATGGCTAAAAAGAATGGCCAGAGCCATATACAGTATGGCAGGGTTGAGTCATTGAAGTAGGACACTATTAGGACACTATGGCTCAGTGAAAGAATCTGATGTCAGGTGGTTTTAATTTGTAGTAGTTGTAGTTTTGACAATGTGAATAAAATCAACGATTGCAGCTTTAATTTTTTATTGCAAATGTATAGCAAAGCTTTACAGATGAGAATGTCATTTTCTTCTTATACACCCCTTTGTACTCATTCAGTTACAGATGAAGAAGATTGAGACGGAGGTGCAGCAGATGGTCCAGACCAGACTGAGGAAGGTGGAGGAGATCAAACGCTCCGTGGAGATTAGCAGAGTGAGTCCAGCATCTTGTTCTTTCACAAACTACAGTACTTTCCTGCGCTAATACAGCATCCCGTTCAGTTAACGTTAACAGTATGCGGTCTATTCATTTTGACTTGGCCAAACGCGCATCAGAATACTTTTGCGTCCGGATTACAAGTATTCTCTATCACATGTTCCCCGTTCAGATAAGTGCTGAGAGAGAGTTAGAGGGCAGTGTCCAAGTCTTCAGTGACCTGGTGCGCTCCATCGAGAGAAGCCAGGCTGAGCTCACCGTGGAGATCGAGGAGAAGCAGAAAGCGGCAGAGAGGAGAGCTGAAGACCTCGTCAAAGATCTGGAGCAGGAGATCACCGAGCTACAGAGGAGGAGCACTGAGCTGGAGCAGCTCTCACACACTGAGGACCACCTCTACCTACTACAGGTCCGCTCAATCAGATTGATTTCTCGTATTATTTTCAATTTTCTTGTCTCCCGTCAGAGTGTTTTGAGGTTCTTCCTTCACTTCTTCTCTCATATTTCCTAGAGTTTCCCGTCTCTCAGCACCCCTCCTCCCACCAAGGACTGGTCTGAGATCAGCGTCCAGTCGGACGCGTGTGTGGGGGCAGTGAGAAGAGCCGTGTCCAGGCTGGTGGACGTCTGCAAGGAGCTTGAGGGGACGCTGTCCGACGCAGGTCCGTACTTGGGTTGCTGTTTGCATTGTCCATCAAAGATGTGAGGAAGCCAGGAAAAAAAGGGATTGACTGTTTGACATTCTCTTTCAGAACTACGAAGGACCCAGCAATATGCAGGTGTGTGTGTGTGTGTGTGTTTTATAGTTTGGCTTAAGTGTATGTATTGTATTTTAGTTCATCCATCCATCCATCCATCCACCCACCCATTCATCCATCCATCCACTCTTCCTCACCCATTCATTCACCTGTCAGTGGAGGTGACTCTGGACCCGGTGACAGCAGCATCGTGGCTGGTCCTGTCGGCAGACGGGAAGGAGGTGAGCCTCGGGTACCAGCAGACCTGTGTGCCGGTCCAGGACGACCCGAAGAGGTTTGACTCCTGCGTCTGCGTGTTGGGCAAACAGGGATTCTCCACAGGGAGGCGCTACTGGGTTGTCCAGGTGAGATAGCTTACATGTACATGTAGATTCACTCATTATTTGAGTAATGGATGATGATTGACTAATTGACTAATTGACTAATTGACTAATTGACTAATTGACTAATTGACTAATTGATAACTAGTATTTTCTGTCCAACCCAGGTGGGTGAGAAGACGGACTGGGATGTGGGAGTGGCCAGAGAGTCCATCAACAGGAAGGGGAGTATCACGGTGAGGCCAGACCAGGGTTTCTGGGCAGTGTGTCGCAGGAAAGGCGGAGACCTGCACGCCTGTGCCGGCCCCTCCGTGCCCCTCAGCCTGCGGGAGAAGCCCCAGAAGGTGGGGGTGTTTGTGGACTACGAGGAGGGGCTGGTGTCCTTCTACGACGTGGATGCCAGGGCCCATATCTACTCCTTCGCCGGCTGCGTCTTCACAGAGACTCTCTACCCCTATTTTAATCCCTGTCTCCATGACGACAGGAAGAACACCGCCCCCTTGGTCATCTGCGCTGTCGAGGGTGTGGCGCGGGCGGGGCCTCGGCCCCCGGGAGTCCCCTCAGAGACGACCCCGCCCCCTCAGTCTATGTCGGGACGGAGCCGTCAGTCGTCCGTTCGTTACGTCTCTCATCAAACTCTGTTCTGAGACCGATGTGGGGATCTGCCCCTCGCTCATGGAAGATCGCCAACATGTGGGCTGTCTCGGGAGTAAAATCAAACTAACCTTGAGAAGTGAGAAAGACTGCCTGATCGGATGGACAAACTCAATGATGGACACATATGCTGTGCAATATTTAGAAAATGATCTGACTTACTGTATGTTTCATTCATAATCTTTATTTAGGCTCATCAAATAGGCTCGGAAAATACATTGAGGGTGAACAATGTTTATTTTAACTAGGAGTTTACTCAGTCAGCAGCCAAGTGTTGTGAAGAGGAAGAGAGAAGAGGATTCTGGGATAGAGAGAGGAGAGGGGGGAGTATGAAGTAAAGCAGGTAGGGGTCTGTAGAGGACGATGAACAGAAGGGAGATGGTGCCGCTGATGTAATTAAACGACTGTTAGAACAGCGGGGTTCCCTGAGAGAGAGAGAGAGAGAGAGAGAGAGAGAGAAGGAGGAGGAGGGGAGAGAGAGAGAGAGAGAGAGGAGGAGGAGGAGGGGAGAGAGAGGATGGAAGGAAAAATACAGTGAAGCAATAGAAGAAAGGGAATTTGCTTCCAGGGAAACATCATCTTCCTCACCACAAAGTGCTTGGGCCGGATCTGCCCCCGTAGGCCTCTCCTCTCTCATGTCTGTCTCTTGGGCCTGATGTTCCTCTCGTCTCTCATGTCTGACTCTTGGGCCTGATGTTCCTCTCGTCTCTCATGTCTCTCTTGGGCCTGATGTTCCTCTCGTCTCTCCTGTCTGATTCTTGGGCCTGATGTTCCTCTCGTCTCTCATGTCCGACCCTTGGGCCTGATGTTCCTCTCCTCTCTCATGTCTGACTCTTGGGCCTGATGTTCCTCTCGTCTCTCATGTCTCTCTTGGGCCTGATGTTCCTCTCCTCTCTCATGTCTGACTCTTGGGCCTGATGTTCCTCTCGTCTCTCATGTCTCTCTTGGGCCTGATGTTCCTCTCGTCTCTCATGTCTCTCTTGGGCCTGATGTTCCTCTCGTCTCTCATGTCTCTCTTGGGCCTGATGTTCCTCTCGTCTCTCATGTCTGACTCTTGGGCCTGATGTTCCTCTCGTCTCTCATGTCTGTCTCTTGGGCCTGATGTTCCTCTCGTCTCTCATGTCTCTCTTGGGCCTGATGTTCCTCTCGTCTCTCATGTCTGACTCTTGGGCCTGATGTTCCTCTCGTCTCTCATGTCTGTCTCTTCGGCCTGATGTTCCTCTCGTCTCTCATGTCTGACCCTTGGGCCTGATGTTCCTCTCGTCTCTCATGTCTGACCCTTGGGCCTGATGTTCCTCTCCTCTCTCATGTCTCTCTTGGGCCTGATGTTCCTCTCGTCTCTCATGTCTCTCTTGGGCCTGATGTTCCTCTCCTCTCTCATGTCTGACCCTTGGGCCTGATGTTCCTCTCGTCTCTCATGTCTGACTCTTGGGCCTGATGTTCCTCTCGTCTCTCATGTCTCTCTTGGGCCTGATGTTCCTCTCGTCTCTCATGTCTGACCCTTGGGCCTGATGTTCCTCTCGTCTCTCATGTCTCTCTTGGGCCTGATGTTCCTCTCGTCTCTCATGTCTCTCTTGGGCCTGATGTTCCTCTCGTCTCTCATGTCTGACTCTTGGGCCTGATGTTCCTCTCGTCTCTCATGTCTCTCTTGGGCCTAATGTTCCTCTCGTCTCTCATGTCTGTCTCTTGGGCCTGATGTTCCTCTCGTCTCTCATGTCTCTCTTGGGCCTAATGTTCCTCTCGTCTCTCATGTCTGACTCTTGGGCCTGATGTTCCTCTCGTCTCTCATGTCTGTCTCTTGGGCCTGATGTTCCTCTCGTCTCTCATGTCTCTCTTGGGCCTGATGTTCCTCTCCTCTCTCATGTCTGACTCTTGGGCCTGATGTTCCTCTCGTCTCTCATGTCTCTCTTGGGCCTGATGTTCCTCTCGTCTCTCATGTCTCTCTTGGGCCTGATGTTCCTCTCGTCTCTCATGTCTCTCTTGGGCCTGATGTTCCTCTCGTCTCTCATGTCTGACTCTTGGGCCTGATGTTCCTCTCGTCTCTCATGTCTGTCTCTTGGGCCTGATGTTCCTCTCCTCTCTCATGTCTGTCTCTTGGGCCTGATGTTCCTCTCGTCTCTCATGTCTGTCTCTTGGGCCTGATGTTCCTCTCGTCTCTCATGTCTGTCTCTTGGGCCTGATGTTCCTCTCGTCTCTCAAGTCTCTCTTGGGCCTGATGTTCCTCTCGTCTCTCATGTCTCTCTTGGGCCTGATGTTCCTCTCGTCTCTCATGTCTCTCTTGGGCCTGATGTTCCTCTCGTCTCTCATGTCTCTCTTGGGCCTGATGTTCCTCTCGTCTCTCATGTCTCTCTTGGGCCTGATGTTCCTCTCCTCTCTCATGTCTGACTCTTGGGCCTGATGTTCCTCTCGTCTCTCATGTCTCTCTTGGGCCGGATGTTCCTCTCGTCTCTCATGTCTGTCTCTTGGGCCTGATGTTCCTCTCGTCTCTCATGTCTGTCTCTTGGGCCTGATGTTCCTCTCGTCTCTCATGTCTCTCTTGGGCCTGATGTTCCTCTCGTCTCTCATGTCTCTCTTGGGCCTGATGTTCCTCTCGTCTCTCATGTCTGACCCTTGGGCCTGATGTTCCTCTCGTCTCTCATGTCTGTCTCTTGGGCCTGATGTTCCTCTCGTCTCTCATGTCTCTCTTGGGCCTGATGTTCCTCTCGTCTCTCATGTCTCTCTTGGGCCTGATGTTCCAGCCCTTGGTACACTTGACAGTCCACCCCGTTCCTGACTGGTGGTCGGGATCACCACTAACCTTCAGTGAATATTAGATAGATCAACTGATAAATTGATGAGCTCACACACCTTTGTGACAGAAAAACAGGAGTTTTCACGCACATACAGTAGCTCGACCATTTTCCTGAGCCCTGATATGACGCCGCAACACTGAACATGTAACCCTGTGCTGCTGCCTGTAACTGATTGATTGAGTGATTGATTGATTAATAGATTGATTAATAGATTGATTGGTGCTCAGGTGATGATAATGATGGTGATGATGATGATGATGATGATGAAGATGATGATTATGAGGATGAGGATTAATCATTTTATTGGTGTAGCACTTCAATACAGTGATATCTAAGGGATCTTGGCAAATAAATGAAATTAAATCAATCAATGCAATCACAAAACTATACTATAAGAACACACAACAACTATAAGAACACATCTCTGAATGTTACACAAGACACTCAAACTAGGCTATATGAACCACATAATATTTTTATATTGTACTCTAAACCATCTATACTATATATATTATAGATGGTTATATATACCAACATCAGAAAACTACAGTTCCTTTCATGTTTTCTTGACTGTTTTAATCCAAACTGAGATGTGAGAGTTGTGTTTTATACAGGGATGTACTGAAGGATTATTAATCATTGATCACCAAGAATTCCCTTCTCACATCTCAGGGTGAATGGAAGTGGTTTGAAGTTTCTCCCAATCATATTCAGACAATATACCTTAAAACTCAAAATATAAATGCTAAATACAGAACGTGTGATATAAATGGACTTATGTTGTATACCGTATAGAATAACACTGGTCATAATGATATTTGAGGTCTAACAAAAGCAAGGTTAAAAGATGATCAAATCACTCAAAACTTACATTTCAAAAGTATATATTATTGGCTCTCTGCATTTCGTCTCCCCATTTCCGTTATTATGAGATACACTTAAATATCCTATTATGGACTACAGGGATAGCCTATACAAAATGGCCTACTGTACCATGTAGGTAATATCTCTGTAACTATCTACTCTACTGATAGTCGTGTCTTATGAAGTATTTAGCTTATGTTTAGTTCTCTGTAAATGTTCCTAGCCATTAGATTTAAACATTTTCCCGGAGCTTGCTCGATCTTCTCGGAATAGGTTTTTACAGCTCACCCCTTTCTGGCGCCTTTGTGAACTGTTTTTCGCTTCCCTCTGGAAAATGTAGGGGTAGGATCCATGTCCACCCCCCTTTGCTCTCTGTAAAGCACATTGTGTTGCTTCTACGTATGAAATGCTCTACAGTATACAAATAAAGTTTGATTTGATTTGATTTAGATCTGCAGAGTAGGCCTAGAGGAGGTATAGCAGCAGTCTACGCTCACAGCTACAGCTCTGTCTTTCTCTTCATCCTCCTCTTCCTCTTCTCCTCAGGGCTCTCCGTCTGCTTATGGAAGACTTTCCCGTCCGGCTGTGTCCTCCAGCTCACCCTGACGTCCTGAGGGACCCCCCCTTCCACCAGCTTGGCCTTGAACTGAGGAGCAGAGGCCGTTATCCTGAGCTTCCCTCGCTCTCTCAGAGCTGAGAGAGGCAGGACAGACAAGAGAGACAAGGTGGAGAGATGGGAGAGGGGGAGGGGAGGAGAGGGGGGACAGGAGAGGAGGAGAGAGGGAGAAGAGAGGAGAGAGGGAGGAGAGACAGGAAGGGGAGGAGACAGGAGAGGAGGAGAGACAGGAGAGGGGAGGAGAGACAGGAAAGGGGGAGGAGACAGGAGAGGAGGAGAGACAGGAGAGGGGAGGAGAGACAGGAAAGGGGGAGGAGAGACAGGAGAGGAGGAGAGACAGGAAAGGGGGATGAGACAGGAGAGGAGGAGAGACAGGAGAGGGGAGGAGAGGGGGAGGAGAGAGCAGCAGCAACGGCTTCTCTAATGGATTATACCATGTGTTCTACTGTGCAGTCAGCTTTGATAGAACCGGGTGAAACTCTCTTCATACAGAATAGCCGAAGGACGGTTTGAGGAAGGGGAAGAGGAAGGAGACTCACCTGCTGTAAGATGGCCTCCCTCACGGCAGGATCCTCTAAGTTCACGCCAGGGTCCTTCTTCAGCGTCATTCTTACCACCTGCCTCTTCAGCACTCCAGGGACTACAGACACACAGACATGACAAGACAACATTTCACCTGTTTATGAAGTGACATCCCATCTCTGCACTGTGCAATCTGACAGACGAATCAACTCGCATGCATCAGACGTGAATGAACGTACAGTAAGCATACACACACGGACACACACACACACACACACACACACACACACACACACACAGGGAGGGGGGTTAGGACACTCACCACCATGACATACAAAAGGAAACTTTGATTTGCAACTCTGATCGGTCCAGCTCGCATTGGCGCTGGAGTATTCCACGCACGCGCGTCCGGCGTTGTCGACAGGATGTGCGTTCGCCCAGGATCTGAAGGAGGAGCCGCTCCCATCTGACCAGTACCACGCATCTCTGAACAGACCAATCCACCAGAACGCTGCGTGCGATTCGACTAATGTGAGGTTGGCGTTCTCATCCTTACTCACCACGCTGGCCAGGTCCGTGAAGACCTTCCTGCAAATCCTCTGGGCGTCTCGCCAGGTCGCCTGTCCAGATGACTTCACGTATTCTTTCTTTTTTGAATTCCCTAGAAATTATAGGGAAATGTGGACAGTTGTGCAGAAGTGCTCAAGAAAATATGTTAAATATAAATGACAAACAAACAAACAAACAAATGGTTAAACATCTCTCCATCAAATGTGTTCTCATAATTCTTACAAACGTATTTCTCATCTATTTAGCCATATTCAAACGGACAATTCTGGACACAGAACTACAGTAAAACTCGACACCCAACTCCTGTAATACTACTCATTGGTAGTACTGTAGTACTAATACTAATACTGTAGTACTAATACTAATACTGATTAATACCAATGATATACTGTACTAATAGCATGAGAAAACAGTCAACCTCACCTTCATAGCAGGCGAATATTTGAACGCCACTACAATGGTTGGTATACCAGAGTCCATTGTCTGCCATGAAAACACAGTCCTGTCCTATGTCATCCTCATGGTCAAAAGCCCATCTCCTAACCCCCACAGCGCCACCATCTGACCAGTGCCACTTCTTTTCCCTTCCCTTTCTCAACCCTATCCACACGTTGCCAGTGAAGGTGCTGCCTAAGCTTCTGTTCAGCTCCTTCATGTCCTCCTTGTCGTCTATGGTGGCCAGGTCAGTGTACTTCTCTCTGCAGTAGTTGCGGGCATCATGCCAGACCATTGGTGTGTTGATGAAGTGATACGCGTGAGGGACACCAGAAGAGATCCAAGGGAGGGCTGCTGTGTCAACAGGAAGAGGGGATTTAGTACACGCTTTGAGATATTGGAGTGTTCACACGAGACATCGCACACACAGAAGCAGACACACACACACACACACACACACGCACACACACACACACACACACGTATATCCACTCACTGACCTGTTAGAAGCAGAAAGAGAAGCCCTCTCCCCTCCATGGTGCGTAAGACAAGCAGCCCGTTGATAAACTGACAGGAGTGAAATGGTAAAGTACAATGCACACTGTGCCTGTATGTCAGGGAGACCAGCTGAAGAAATCTCAAACTCAAACAACATTATGCCCCGATGGAGATGACGTCATCACTTTTAGAAACGCCACCACCCAGTCTAAGTGGACTACTGTGTATACCTGAAGTGCTTGACGGTTCTCTCTTCGGTCTCTCTCGGGTCTCCCCTCCCAGTGGTCTGCGGTGTGGTCTGGTCTGGTCTGGGTCAGCGGTGTGGTCTGGTCTGGTCTGGGTCTGCGGTGTGGTCTGGTCTGGTCTGGGTCAGCGGTTTCCTCTAATCTGTGCAGTGGATATTTAGAGGAGCGACATGCAAAACGTTTGAATAAATGTGAGTATCGTGCCCTGTGATGTCCTTGACTGGCAACCAGGACCAGCATTCAAATGAACTGTGAACGCCTCCCTCAAAAAACCACCTGCTGCACCACCCAAAGCTTAAGAACATCTATCTATCTATCTATCTATCTATCTATCTATCTATCTATCTATCTATCTATCTATCTATCTATCTATCTATCTATCTATCTATCTATCTATCTATCTATCTATCTATCTATCTATCTATCTATCTATCTATCTATCTATCTACCTATCTATCTATCTATCTATCTATCTAATCTACCTGTCTACCTGTCTGTCTGTCTGTCTGTCTGTCTGTCTGTCTGTCAGTCTGTCTATCTATCTATCTATCTATCTATCTATCTATCTATCTATCTATCTATCTATCTATCTATCTATCTATCTATCTATATCTACCTGTCTGTCTGTCTGTCTGTCTGTCTGTCTGTCTGTCTGTCTGTCTGTCTGTCTGTCTGTCTATCTATCTATCTATCTATCTATCTATCTATCTATCTATCTATCTATCTACAGTATCTATGCACCACAAACCAAAACAAAGAATGTTTCATGCCACAAATCAAAACAAAACCCAAACGGAATAAACTCAATACAACTCCATTTCAACAATATTAAACAACTATTGATCTGACTGTAGATTTAGCTTTAAAGGCCCTACGAGGAGTTTCGGGAAGCTGAAGTGTTTTTCGTCCAAAAAGACCACATTATATAAGACCACTGTTATATATATATATTATATATTATATATATATATGGTCCAAATACATATTTTGGCTAACTGTGCACTGGAGATATTAGTGCTCATTGTCACAGCAAAGCAGTACCCAATGGATCTCTATGGGCATATTAAGGCCCATACCGAGGGACCCAATGGATCTCTGTGGACATCTACAGTATACAGTATGCCTATAGAGATCCACTGTGTACTTAGCTGTGACATCAGCAACAAGAATTGATCGTTTGGTTGCCTATTGTGTTGTCACCTATATTTCAATGATTAGATTCAAAGGATGTTCACACTGTTGTTGATCTGCCAATAAACATGGTTTTGTCAAGGACATCAATGACGGGAACATTTGTTTGTGTAGTCATTGAAACACAAGCTTGTAGATGTTCAGTGTACAGTTTGCATCAGTCCAGAGAGTTCATTTCCATGTGGTTGGCATCCTCCTGCGGTCCCGGGAACAGAGAGAGCATTTCCTAAACCATCCGTGGGTGAACCGCTTGTGCAAAAGGTCATATTCAAACGACCTCACCTTGCCACCCTAAAACACTGGGGTTATATGACATGCTTTGTTAAACTACCCACCTGACTGGCACTAAAACATTGGAACAATGACGTACATTTTTCAACAGTCGAGTTAAATCTGTCGGATTATTGGACATTTCAATTATCTGGCCATCTCAATGGTCTTGTGAAACAAGTCTGGACTATTTTGTTTTCTAGACATTTTATTTATTTTAAATTGGGCTCATTTGCAATTGTTGCATGTCAGACCATAGAAAATGCTTAGTTTATTGGTTCATACATGAATAAAGTTTTCTTAAAGCTGCATTCATTGATTTTATTCACATTGTCAAAACTAATTAAAACTAATTAAAACCAGCTCATGGTATTGTTGGATCCAGGCTGCATTCTGAATCGCATATTCTCAAGACATATGTGTAGTCCTTAGCGATGAGTGACTTCAGATATGACTTTTTAGAAAAAATGGCGAGATGATGAGTCACGATTCGTTTGGTAAATGTTCTCTCTGGTCTCGGGACGGCAGGAGGATGCAAACCAAATGGAAACTAACTCCTGGACTGATGCAAACTGCATGCTAAACCCAGCTCATCAGGGAAATAACCGGAACTCTCTGAAGTGTCTAGTTTTCGGGATTCTTAATGAACATTTAAGAAATTGCCAAACCTAAGTATTGGAAGCAGTATAAAACAGTAGATATATGTTAACATTTCAGATCTAAACTTTGCCCGACTGTTAAGCCTCTTAACCGTGAAAGTACAGTGCCAACATTCCGAATATTAATGTAATTTTGCCTATATTACTAAAAAGCGCAATTTCTCAGCTTTCAGGAAGTGTTGGAATGGAATTTGAAAGATTTTAAAGATATTTGTAAAATATTTATTATGATTTTTTTTTTTTTTTTTTTTTTTACATTTTGCTGGTGACGCGGTCATATTCAAAGGGTTAAGTAAATTCTATGTATGAACCAATAAACTATAATAAACAACACGTGCACATGTAAACATTTTGTCACCATTATGCATGTTCCCTTGTGGTAACAAGCCCCCTGGCAGCTGCCATGCAATGTGCCACCCTGCTCATTGGGAGCAGTTTGTGGTTCAGTGTCCTGCCCAAGGACATATTTTGATGTGGACAGGAGGAGCTAGGATTCAAACCGTCGACCCTACAATCACTGAACGTCTACCTCCTGAACCACAGCCGTACCTAATATAGTGAATGTTGAAATACAGACATATCTAGGGCTACTAAACAGCTCAAGCCAAGTTCAGCTCTCTGTGGATGTAGAAAGTATGGCTTCCTGAGTAAACTTGTATGACACAATACTGACACACCAAGCATAGGTTTTTATGTAAAACTCTAAATGTACTTGTCAATGGAAAAATGAATTGAAAAGACGCCCCTATTGTGGTGGACTCAGGTACTACAGGGGGGACTGACTGACTCTGATGATGCGACACTGGCTATCCTAAAGTCCCCTCCGGGTGGGGGATAATAATCATCCTTTTGACTGGATTTGCCACTATGCTTACAAAATTAATACCAGAAACAACTGTTAAGAAAACTTTTCGTGTATTAACCAGTACTATCCATTAGATCAGTATCAGTACTATCCATTAGATCAGTATCATCATCAGGTATCATTTTTTATATTGCAATGTATGTAGGTCTGACATGGAAAGATTGCAAATGAGTCCAATGACTTAAAGTTAAAATAGTCCAGACTTTCACAAGACCATTGAGATGGCCAGATAATTGAGATTTCCAATAACCTGACAGATTTAACTTGATCGTTCAACAGGTTGCACGACATCATTGACAAGTTCCACTGCTTTCCACTGCTAACCCTGCTTTAAAATCATCTTGGCTGCTTTATAAGAGCCATGCTTTAATGCAGTCAGGTGAGTAGTCTAACAAAGCATGTCAGTGCTGGGCTGGAACAAACAGGTAACCCTGGTACTGTATTTCAGGATGGCAATGTGAGGCCTTTTGACATTTTGTGTAGGCATGTGGTTCACCTAGCGTTGGATTAGAAAATGCTCTCTTTCTGCTCTCTGGACTGCAGGAGGATGCAAACTGCATGTAAACGAACTCTCTGGACTGATGCAAACTATATGCTAAATATCTACAGGCTTGTGTCTCAATGACTACACAAACAAATGTTCTTGTCATTGATGTCCTTGACAAAACCATATTTATTGGGGAATCAACAACACAGTGTGAACATCCTTTGAATCTAATCATTTGAATATAGGTGATAAAACAATTAACAAAGTCTTAACATGGTTGCCTTTTGCTTAAGGTAGACTAATTTCCAGTGATGCTGATTAGTGTGTACTGTCCCTTTAAAAATGGTTTGTATGTAATGTAAACAAATCATCATGAGTGACAGTATCACCATAGAGTGACATTAAAGGGATTGTTGACCCAAACCCTGGTTCCCATGAAGGCGCACAATGTTACTACCACACACACCCTGTACCTAACTGTCCTGACTGACAGGTGAGATGACCAATGGAGCGGTGTTTTTGCCATCATCACATATGCTGGGGCTGAGGAAGGGGAGGAGCCTCTCTCCTCTGAAGGAGAAGCCGGTGAAGGAGTAGATATGGGCCCTGGCCCCCACGTCGTAGAAGGACACCAGCCCCTCCTCGTAGTCCACAAACACCCCCACCTTCTGGGGCTCCTCCCTGAGGCTGAGCAGGACGGATGGGGACTCCAGGGCCCGATACTCGTCCCCACCCCTCAGCCTCACAGTCCAGTAGCCGTTTTCCGGGGTGGAAGTGATCATTCCCTTCCTGTTGACGGACTCCCGGACGACGCCCAGGTCCCAGTAGGTCTTCTCGCGCACGTCGACCTGGAAGTAGAATCTCCCAGACAGGAAGCCCTGCTTCCCCAGGACGCAGAGGACCGGGTCGAACCTCTGCGGGTTGTCGGGTAGAATTTGGAGCAGGTCGCCGCGGCGCGCCTCCTTGCCGTCTGCTGATAGGACGATGTTCGGGTGGGCGGTGGCAGGGTCCAAAATGACATCCACTGGAGAAACAAAGAGACAGAGGACACTGATTAATCTATGAATAAATCAGTGAATGATTGAATGGATGGATGGATGAATCTGTGAGTGAGTGAATGAATGAATGAATGAATTGAGATTATGAGTGAGGTATTACCTGAATACTTCTGAATCCTCTTCAACTCTGCGGTGGACAAGAGAAGGATAGGGTCTCAAATGAACTCTTCAGTGACACACACCATAGCAGAAGACAATTATCATGAATAGAGCATACCTAGCGTCTTAACTGTACAGGGCTGGGCGAACAAACACGTACAAAGGCCACGTTATCACAATTATACGTATAACACAGGCGATATGGGGTTAGGAGTTCATTTAATTTGACACGTAATCGAGTTGATTGTATAGTATATGTCTTCAGCTTGCCTTTCTCTCTCAGGGTCCTCAACTGTGTCTTCAGGGTCTCCTCAACCTGAGACACAGCTCTTCTCACCATCCCCACGCACAGGTTGGAGTGAACACAGATCTCAGACCAGTCCTTGGTGGGAGGAGGTGTGCTGAGAAGTGGGAATCTCTACCACAGGAGACAAAATGGAAGACATGGGATGAACATGTCCAACGTCTGTCTTGCCCAGAGAGACGGGTGTACAGGCTACAGACGCTGACCTGTAGAAGGCAGAGGTGGTCCTCGGTGCGCGACAGCTGCTCCAGCTCAGTGCTCCTCCTCTGTAGCTCGGTGATCTCCTGCTCCAGATCTTTGACGAGGCCTTCAGCTCTCCTCTCTGACGCTTTCTGCTTCTCCTCGATCTCCTGGTTGAGCTCAGCCTGGCTTTTCCCGATGAAGTTGATCAGAGCGGCAAACAGCTGGGAGCTCTCCGCCATCTCTTTCTTTGAACTGGCCTGATAAAAGAATTAGAAGTTCAGGAGATATTATAGAGACCTCAGCATACTGTGAGAGGACAGTGTGTCCATGTGAACTTCAAAGTACTGCAGGAAGATATTTTGTGCATGAACAAGATGCTCAACTCACTGCTATTCTTCATTGGGCTTGGGAACTTCATAGTACGACAGCAAGATATTCTGTGAATGAACGAGATGCTCGACTCACTCTGCTGAGCTCCACTGACTGTTTGATGTCCTCCACCTTCTTCAGCCTGGTCTGGATCATCTGCTGGACTCCTTCTTCGGCCTTCTTCATCTGGACCTGTGGGGCATTGCGAAGTCAATTACGAGTTACAAAGCACACGAGTTTACCGGTTATTTTGCAATCATCACGGTGTACTGTAATTACACAAGTGTAACGTCGCAATGTTATTAAAGTAAAGTCATGCACGCCACCTTCCTCTCCCCACACTCTTCCTCTGTAGGGACCACCTCGTGGGTCTTGTGGTCCGTCTCGGTGCAGAACTGACAAACGCACGTCTGGTCGTCCCGACAGAACATCTCCAGGAGCCTCTGGTGCTTCTCGCACATCCTGTCCTCCAGGTCCTCCACGGGGTCGACCAGCTTGTGGACCTTCAGGGAGGCCACTCTCAGGTGGGGCTCCAGGTGGGTCTCGCAGTAGGAGGTCAGGCACGCCAGGCAGGACTTCAGGGCCCTCAGCCTCCTCCCGTCAGTGCAGATGTCACAGCACACCTCCCCTGGCTGGGCGACAGCGGAGGCCTTCGGGTCGGAGACGCCGCCTCGTAGCTCCTTGAACCGGTCGGCGATCTCTTTGAAAGCTTCGTTGACGCTGATCTCAGGCCTGGAGGGGAACGTTTTCTCACAGGCGGGGCATTTGCACGTAACGCCGCCGTCCCAGACTCCTGCGATGCACGTCATGCAGAAGTTGTGGCCGCACGGGGTAGTGACTGGGTCAGTGAACACCTCCAGGCAGATGGAACACTGGAACTGTTTCTCTGACAACAGGTTTCCGGGGGAAGCCATTTTCTGCAACACAAAGAACGAGGAACGTGATGAACAATCGTTGGTAGTGGAAGAACTGTAGGTTGTTAAAGAGAGAGAGAGAGAGAGAGAGAGAGAGAGACGGAGAGAGAGTACAGTTCCTCTCATGTAAACTATAAGACAGTAATGATTAAAACCTATGACTATGCTGGAATTTCACCTCTCATTGGAGATACTGTAGAGTGAATGATTATTGGGACTGACCTGGGAATGTTTCTGCTGCTGATCTCCAAATAAACCAAACATGGTGGAACGTAATAACCCCGCCCCCCCCCTCCCCCTCCCCAACACACAGACAATAATTTCCCTGTACAGTTAAACTCACACCCCTACCGCACTGGCCAGACACACCCTTTGTACACCGGGGAGGAAGATAAACATAACTACTTCACGATTACTGTCCAGCCCAAACTAGTAAGTAAGTAAGTAAGTAAGCTTTATTTATATAGCACTCTTCACAGCACGGGTGCACAGAGTGCTTTACAGTAATAAATTAAAATGGCAATACAACACGAGACAAGATTAAAACGACACAGAACAGATAAAACAACAACATTGCGAGCAGCAAGGCGTTATAGATGGCCGAAGGCCTGCCTGAACATGTGTGTCTTAAGAAGTTTTTTGAACATGAGTTCAGTGGATGGCTCTCTCAGGGTCTGGGGAAGAGCGTTCCAGAGTCTTGGCGCCACCGCCTCAAATGCTCTGTCACCCTGAGTTTTTAGTCTGGTCCGGGGCACCGCCAGGAGACCCTGGTCGGATGACCTCAGAGACCGACTCAGAGAGTGAGGGTGTAAAAGTTCTGTGATGTAGGCCGGGGTCTGTCCGTGGAGAGCTCGGTGGGTAAACACCAGGACTTTGAACTCGATCCGGAGGTGAACTGGGAGCCAGTGCAGGGAGGTGCGTTAAACTAGTTTAACGCACCTGAACAAACACCACCAAGATGAGCTCACATCTCTACTGTACTTCTACCGTACGCAGCACTTAGAACACAGACTCCAATACTCCGGATCATTTTAATTTCTCGATCCTCCAAAGGAGATTTGACCCGTGGTGTAGTGTCACCATAAACCTTTTACGACCTAATTTACCATCACATTCCAGCGGGGCCTCTTACTTGTTCAGTCTCATGACTTGCATGTTCCAGGTAATATCAATCCTCTCCACCCCTAGCTGGACATGGTAAACGATAAATGGGCCGTCACTTATACACCACTTTCATTCAAAGCGCTTCAAAATGGCCTCTCATTCACACACACACACACACACACACACACACACACACACACCCATTCGGCTGCCATGCAAGTTGCCCACCTGGTCATTGGGAGCAATCAGGGGTTCGGCATCTTAGAACCTTCCGGTTCCCAGACTCTACCTTCCAACGCCGCTGCCATTCTCAGTCAACTTACCTGTTCAGGTAAAGGTCTGTCAGTTATTTCTAACAGTACTCACTCTGCGTGTTGCGTTTCCTGCTCGGTCTCCTTGTCTCTCTCCCGACCCTCTTCCCTCTTCTGGTCTCTCTCTCTGGTGCTCGGCCGGACAGATAACTGTGTCCCCTGGGGAACCTGCTGGTCAGGGAGGGTTGGTTACTCCTGTGTGAGGCTAGCTGTCAAACAGGTAGCTGTCACGTCATGACTGTTACTCCCAGTTATCGACTACACACCCATCTACCACTTTTTGTGCTGTCTGTCCGTTTCACACACCTTTCTTAAAGGGGCAGGACGCACGCACTGCAACGCCTCTGATAGATGTGCAGTTATGAGGCGCGTGTGTGTGTGTGTGTGTGTGTGTGTGAGAGAGAGAGAGAGAGAGAGCTGTCACAGTGTAATGGAGGGAGCCAGCATTCCTCTGGTCAGGTGGTTAGTTGACGTTGTGGCACACGTGGAAAAAATGCTGCACCTTTGACTCAATAGACGCTCCTCTAATAAACACACACACACACACACACACACACACACACACACACACTAAAGGCCCTGCCGTATACTGCAGTTCAAGGTGCATTCACAATGGACATCATGTGTGAATCTGTGTGATTACCATGTGACTTCATGCAAGCCAACGGCAAGCAGGATAAAGACACCCCTTGTCCCAGATCAGAAGCCATATTTGTAGTTTCCCCCACAAAATCGAGATTAAAGATCTCAGGAGTTTAAACTGCTGTTAGATATGGTGCAAGACAACTTTATCGAGGCGAGGAACCTAGAGAAGGAAATGTCAGGGATTCACATCATCTCTCTGTTAAGTTCCACTGAAGTGCCTTCCATGCGTTGACACGAGCAACACATGTGACCAGTTGTGACCTGTGGGTCCTTGCTCCCATTTTAGCCGTATAGTAACCAATGAGATGCTCAAAATATGCTAATCTCAGAGGTCACCTCTAGAGGGCAGTATCAACAAATGATTGTGTTAGGTGTCAGTGTTGCATCACTGGTGTTCTCCGTGCTGGTTTGCTTCAACTGTGGATGTCTAGTGTGCAGCTCCTCAATTTTCACAACCAATCACACGCGAGCTCTTGTCCAATCGTCCCTTGTTACTGCGGAGGATTCGTCGTGCGATCCCGTGGTCGCCGATCCGGAAGAGAGACTCTCAAGCCTGTGTGACCGTGACTCAGACGCCAGATGGGGGCGCTGCAGATCGACGGGCCCTCGAACCAAGGTTAAACTAACCCCCCTCAGGGAGCGGCGGCCCAATATGCCCCGCCCACTGGGATCCGGCCGTACTCGGACCGGACGAGTCCCTGCGGTCCCCGGTGGGCAGCTGCACCGAAACACGATGCTTTGACCGCTATACAGCCAATTACTTTTATTTTAATTTTAAGTTTTCTCAGTCAGTCGCTGAGGGTCTGGAGGAGTGAAGAGGAAGAGAGAAGAGGATTCTGGGATAGAGAGAGGAGAGGGGGGAGTATGAAGTAAAGCAGGTAGGGGTCTGTAGAGGAGGACGAACAGAAGGGAGATGGTGCCGCTGATGTAATTAAACGACTGTTAGAACATGGGGGTTCCCTGAGAGAGAGAGAGAGAGAGAGAGAGAGAGAGAGAGAGAGGGAGAGAGAGAGAGAGAGAGAGAGAGGATGGAAGAACAACTGTGAAGCAACAGCAGAAAGGGAATTGGTCTCCAGGGACACACCAACTTCCTCACCACTAAGAATAAATCAGGAAACTCTTATTGCAAAAGGTAAGATTTCTTATTTTTTGGTATTGTGTGTGTGTGACTAACTGATGACAGTAAGAATTGTCCGGAAATCCTAGGTCAGTTGGGAAATGCTTTGCTCTGAAAGGCATTTGATATTGTCGTTTTACTAGAACGATCCCCTGGTGTCTGAAAATATCTATCCACAGTATTATTTACTGTCTCTGTCTGGAATACACAAATGAAGAGAGACACGACGACAGAAGAACTTTTCAGAATGTATGTCTTTTGTATAGCCATATTATATATTTTATTTATTTTTATTAAACCTTTATTTTAACCAGGTGAAGCTCGTTGACATTAGGAATCACTTTTCCACTATATTGCCATATAGTGTATGGTATACATATTATCCTAATTTTATAATAAACTTGGAATGTCCAAGTCTCAAAGCATGTATTTGCATACTGCACAATTTGGTGTACTGTATGCCATTTTTATATTCCTTTTGGAAAAGGTACTGTATTCACACATAAATGTGTGAATTTTTGTGTCATAGTATACGTATGTGCTTGCACTGCACATGATAGTGTGTGTGTGTGTGTGTGTGTGTGTGTGTGTGTGTGTGTGTGCGTGCAGATGGCATCTCAGTGGTGGAGTTGATGCCGCCCTCTTGACCCATCCTGTGTCCAGTTGGCCTACCTCCATCCCTCTCTCCATCCCTCTCTCCATCCCTCTCTCCACCCATCTCTACATCCCTCTCTCCATCCAACGCACTAGCTCATCACTTCTTCATCCTTCTCCTCTTCCTCTCCATACAGCCCTCTCTTATTTCTTTGACCACACAATCTGATCTGCATCAAACTGAGAACATCACTTGATATGTTTATATTAATTAACTATTAATATGATATTCTTGTGATTGTTATGATAATGATAACCCACACACACACACACGTTGTCCTGGATCTCAGGAAGACTCGCTTGTCGACTAGGCGTCCGTTAACGGGGATCCTTATAATAAACAAATAAATGTCAGTACATGTACAGTATCTTTCAACCACTCTCTCCCTCTTTTCTTCTCTCTCTCCTTCCCTCTCTCTCTGTCCCTCTTCCCCTCTCTCTTGCTATTTTTGGCAGGGTGAAGGCTGGGTTGGCCCAGAGTGCAACTGACTTGTGAAGATTCACAGGGAGAGAGAGAAAGAGAGAGAGAGAGAGAGAGAGAGAGAGAGAGAGAGAAGAGAAATCTGGCCTGTCCATTTGGAACACTTCTACAGCTAATCTGGTAACACAGGTCAGGAACCTGGACTAAACAGGACGCTTGGAACACCGTCCCACAGTTGGACTCGGCTCTCAGCCAATGGGCTGATTGTGTTTGGATCGCCAGGCGCTCAGAAAGGAAGCAGCCAGCTCAGAGCTAATTGCTGATTGGCTGAGGAATCGTACGTGGCTTCAGGTTCTCCGTGACCCCTGTGGGTCATAGTGTCCTCTCAAGGTCGCAACAGATTGTTGATATTGTGTAAAAACAAAAGAATAAAACAAGCCAACTACGAAGAAAGTTGTCCTCTAATGGTGCAGGTCAAAACCGTGACAAAGGATTCTTTTTTCTTCTTTTTTCTTTTTATTTTAAACAACACTGGGCAGGAGCTGTGAAACGTCGAAACTGAGAAAAACACAAATAAAGAATTTCACATCCAGTCAGAACAATGCAAAGCCTTTCCTGCTCGTTCTTGCCCCTCCCCATATTGGCACTTAGCCCCGCCCCCGTCCTTGGACTGCTCCTGCTCCTCCAATGGGGGCCTCCGGGGGCCAGGGCTCAGAATGACACAGAGCCAATCGTGCTGGAGGGCAAGTGCCTGGTGGTGTGTGACTCCACCCCCTCCACGGAGCCGTCCGGTAACGCCCTGGGCATGTCGGTGCGCTCGGGGACCGGACGCGTGGCGTTCTCCGCCATCCGCAACACCAACCACGAACCCTCGGAGATGAGCAACCGCACGATGACCATCTACTTCGACCAGGTGAGCGTGTGTGTACAGTATGCGTACAGTATGTGTGTGTGTCAGACCCAGTCACATACTGAACGCCCCCCCCCCCCCCCCCCCCCCCCAACCATGGTGAATATGTGTAACACCACCTCTCTGTCTCTCTCTCTCTCTCTCCCAGATCTTGGTGAACGTGGGCGGCCATTTTGACCCGGCGCGCAGCGTCTTCGTGGCCCCGAGGAAAGGCGTCTATAGCTTCAGCTTCCACGTGGTCAAGGTCTACAACCGCCAGACCATTCAGGTGAGACTCTCCTCCCCGGTCTCTCCCTCTCCCACCTCTCTCTCTCTCTGCCCCAGTCTCTCGTTCCTCCCTGGTCTCTCCTTCCTTCCCTCTCCTCCCTGGTCTCTCCCTCCTCTCTCTCTCTCCACCCCGGTCTCTCTCCTTCCCTCTCTCTATCCCTCCGCTTCTCTCTTTTCCTCCTCAGCTCTCGTTCTCTATCCCTTCCGTCTCTCGCGCTGTCCCCACATTCATCCATCCTCTCTCCTTCTCTCTCTCTCTCTCTCTCCCCTTTTCTCCCTCTCTCCCTCCACTCCTGACGAATGCTTCCTTACTCCCGACCCTCATCCCTCTCTTCATCCCTCCCTCCCCCCAGGTGAGCTTGATGCTGAACGGCTGGCCGGTGATCTCGGCGTTCGCCGGCGACCAGGACGTGACCCGGGAGGCGGCCACCAACGCCGGCCTGATCACCATGGAGCGGGGAGACAAGGCCTATCTCAAGCTGGAGAGAGGGAACCTGATGGGGGGGTGGAAGTTCTCCACCTTCTCCGGCTTCCTGGTCTTCCCCTTGTAGGCCCGGAGGGAGGGAGGGAGGGAGGGAGGGAGGGAGGGAGAGAGAGAGAGAGAGAGAGAGGGAGGGAGAGCAGGAGGGAGACGATGGACCGCTCAACCTCCGACGGCCTCCTGGTCTTCGCCTTCGTAGGGATGGATGGATGGACGGAGGGAGGGGAGAGATGGAAGACAGGGGAGGAGTGAAAGAGGGATTTGTAGGGATGTATGAAGGAGGGGAGGATGGTGGAGGAGAGAGAGAGAGAGGTGGGGGGGGGGTGGCATAACGACATACTGTAAAGCCGATTCATCGCTTGCGCATTCCGTGTAACCTATTTGGCCAGACGCGTCTTTGTAACCGTCTTTTATGCATGAAATGCAAATAAATACTGAAGAATAAACACGCTAAACACACACAAAAACACAGGCGTGTTTTTCATTCGCCGCTCCCCACCCGTGTCACGAGAGAGGGGGATTCTGGGTACGCGGGACACCGTGTCACTGATGGGGGGTGGGGCGGATCCGCTAGCAGATGGAGTGTTGGCGAGGGGTCCCGCGGGACGCTGCCAGGTTCACGCCGCGCGCCGTCAGATCCGATTTCGTCTCTCTGCTCCGGTGCGCAGCCGACGCCGGCGTGCGTCGTTTGCGCTCTGATAGGCTCAGTGAGTGTGGAGGCGGCTCCTCTGGAACCCGCTGCTTATGTTTCCAGCAGACCATAGGCTGGACATAGACAAGACAAATGGGATGGTTTTTAAAGACCAGCTTCTCTTTATTGAGTATTCGGAGAAGAAACAAATATAAAATCTGTTTTCTGTTCCATGAGCATGATACATTCTCGTTGTTTTGCTGTAGATTAAAGAGTGATAGTGGCTAATCTTTCTTCAGTTGGTTTCAAGTGACAAACAAAAAACAAAAACAGGAACTGAGCTATATTTTCGAGAATTAAAGGATCCGAATTGCAGAAAAAGAGGTGATGAAACATGAAGAAGAAAGAGGAGATGAAAAATAAAAGAGGAGTTGACAAAGGGCCATCATGACTTGTCTTTGTGGCCTGCAGGTTGTGTTGGTGGGAGGTTAACTCTAGAGGGCGCTGTGGGGTTTCTGTGGCGCGGTCTCTGCAGGGGCAGGTCGGACTCCTGTTGGGGTACTTCTAGGAACATGTGGTTGAAGTTGCCGATCTGGACCCCGCACACATTGCTCATATTGATGTATGTGTGAACTGATGACGAGGGAAGACAGAGACACGGATCAAATACAAGAGGCAAGAGAATGAGCAACAGAGATGCATAGGTCATGCCAGAACCTTACATTTATTCTTTAAAAACACAAATAGCTTATGATAACATAATGTCCCTGTCATACCTTTGGAGGGCTGTGGATGAGAGGACTGACGCTGTGGATGAGAGAGGAAATAATTATGTTTGATTGATTGATTGATTGATTGGTTGATTGGTTGATTGATTGATTGATTGATTGATTGATTGATTGATTGATTGATTGATTGATTGATTGATAGATATTTGGTTGGCTGATTGACTTTTCATTATAGTTTTAATGTATTTTTGAAAGCACCACACCTAGGGCTTACAAGACACTTTCAATGATGATGATCCTGACAATAGATTAATGGTCTATTGTGGAACGGGCAGAGAAGGGTGTGTGTGTGCGTGTGTACTGTATGTGTGTGTGTGTGTGTGTGTGCGTCTGTGTGTGTGTGCATCTGTGTGTGTGCATGTGTGTGTGTGTGTGTGTGTGTGTGCGTCTGTGTGTGTGTGCATGTGTGTGTGTGCGTCTGTGTGTGTGCGTGTGTGAGAGAGGAAGTGCTCATGTAGAGAGTGAATATGAGTGAAGCGCTGACCTGATACTGAGGTGCTGCAGCTCTCAGGCTGCAGCAGGCAGCTGATGGTTTCCTGTGCTCTTTAGCGACGGCGGTAGGAGATGGTGTTTTCCGCTTATCATCAGGCACAAAGGCGTACGGAGATGGTTCACGATTGGTTGAAGAAAGGACAGGATCAGTGTGTGAGTGTCTCATTGGTTGAGATGATGGCCAATCTGGAAGGGAAATAAAAGTATGCTTATCTTTGTTGTGAGGATTTTGTTTTGTTTTAAAGACTAGACATCCTATAGTAGGTTTCCACTTTGACTTTAGAGGTTCCTGACAACCGGGATGGTAGCTAGCGGGCTCACCTTGGTTTCTTTCTTTGTCTGGCTGTTTTGAGGGAAAACCACCAGCCGTTTCCTGTAACCAAAAAGGAAGCTGAGATATTTCATTTTTTCAACTGTACTCTATGTTCTCATGTGTCTGTAGCAGAACAGAACAGTTCCTAGCTCAGAGTCCTCCGTCTTTCTCCTAATGGAGGATGACAGCTTTCATACATCTCAATCAAATCTGATGTAGGATCGGATTAAATTATTATTATGTTTATTTTTTTATATTTATTATTATTATTAGAACTTTTAGATTACAGTAAATTAGATTATTGACAGGGAGGTCTGAACATAGATCAGAATTCCTATTCATTCATGCATTCATTCCAAAGCGGCAGTGTCCACACACCTGTGTTGGTGATGGTCCAGTCTTCTGATTGGGCAATTCCTGTAGTCTTTCTATGGAAGATAGAGAGGAGAAAGATAATAAGAAAGAGAAGGAAAATGAATAAACTCAATTATCTTGATGGTTTGTCCACAACAAGCGTGGTGTTGAGAGGAATCGTGTCACTGTAACGATGGCTTTACCTGGTGGTTCTAAGGTGGGTTGGACACAGAGGGTACTAAGACTGTTCATCGTTCTCTCCAAGTCCTAGAGAGAGAACGAAGCAGAGAGAGAGAGAGAGAGAGAGAGAGAGAGAGAGAGAGAGAGAGAGAGAGAAAGAGAGATTCACTATAAACGGGACATATTCACACA
>NC_140250.1:2392405-2419905 GCF_949987555.1 Borostomias antarcticus | reverse complement strand
GGCAAGGCGGCACACCAGGGGCAAGGGCGGGGGGCCGGCGAGGGCGTCCTGGAGGGCCGCCAGGGAGCCCCTTTCCATGAACTCCATGACCAGGCCCAGCTGGCTGGAGGGGCCGGACGAGGGAGGCCGGCCCCGGTAGACCCCCAGGACCCTCAGCACGTAGGGGCTGCCTCCCTGGCGCATAAGCTCCGCCTCCTGGAGCAGGAGGGAGCTGGACCTGGAGCTGGGGAGGGACGAAAAGAAGGGGTTGGGGGGGAGAGATAGAAAGAGTGAGAGATAGGAGGGGAGAGAGAGATAGAAAGAGAGAGAGAGATAGGAGGGGAGAGAGAGAGAGATAGGAGGAGAGAGAGAGAGATAGAAAGACTGAGAGATAGGAGGGGGGAGAGAGAGAGAGAGAGATAGGAGGAGAGAGAGAGAGAGAGAAAGAGAGAGAAAGAGACAGTGTGTGTGTGTGTGTGTGTGTGTGTGTGTGTGTGTTGAGATTTTCGGATGCAGAAAGTGGATTAATGTCGCTGTATTGCAACACTGAAGAGATGCCAGTATGTACAGTAAAAACCGCCGCAAAGAAGACCCAGACTTACCCGTCATTATAGTGCAACAATTTGATGGCCACATCCAAACCCCACTCTACATGTCTGGCCATGTGGATCTGGCCGAACCCACCTGAGCCAATCACCACCCAGTTCTTCAAGCTGTCATCCTCAATCACTGGAGGTGTGCAGGTCGGGTCCATCGTTCACTGAAGGGAGTGGTTGAGAGAGCGCATAGTATCAAGGCTTGGAAGCTTGCAAACAATTGTTATTATGACTATTGGTGAATGTGAACCATTTTGTTTTGTCTGTGTGTGAGAGAGAAATAAAGAGAGTGAGAGAGAGGGAGAGAGAGAGAGAGAGAGAGAGAGAGAGAGAGAGAGAGAGCGAAAAAGAGATAGAGAATCACAGCGAATCACTCTAGAGATCTAGCCTGCCCCCGTAGGCCTACGGTATCTCCTCCCGTTGTTATTCACCTATTCAACGGTTTTCTCAGCGATGATGAACAAAAAACGCTATTTTTTAAGAGCGGAAATATGACTTACCTGTGTGCTTGACGTAGGCCTACTTGGCTTACGGAACGCAAGGTATCAGTATCCTACAGTTACACGTGTGAACGGTAATTGAAGATCTACAGTAACACAACGCCCAAAAATATTTAGAAAACCTATTTCAAGACCGGGATTTAATCTCCAAACGGTTGTCCTGTAGAACTGAATGCAGAAGTAAAAACCTATTCCCATGAAAGTGTTCACGGACTTCTGCTTCGTGACTTCATCAGAGCAAATGACGCGCCGCGGTCTGCTTGTGTTCAAGGAAGAGGCGATAAACCAGCAGCCTATGGCATATTTTATACATATTTTATATTTAGCAGCACTAGCCTACATAGGACCATTGTGAAATGTTCCACAAATCTAGAAGTGTTCATGTAGAACATTTTAAAGGGGGTTTCTCCTTTAGCGTCTGTAACTGTAGGTTATTCGTTGAAATGTCCATTAATATAAAGTAATGCAATACGCAACATGAATCACTCAATAATATAAGCGTTAAAACAGCCAATAATTATTAGCTTAAACGTCGGCATAAAGATCAGCCAGGACATTAAAACCACCTCCCTGTCCCCCTGTGCCGCCAAAACAGCTCAACCCGTCGAATGTTTAAATGTGGAAATAATTCATCATCATCTAACAATATCATAACTTTTTATTGTTGCAACTAATAGGCTAATGTAAACTGCAAATAGCTTAAACTCCCAATAATGTAGCCTGATCCATAGAACCAATAATGCAAAGTAGGCTAGCCTATATATTAACCCCTGGTGTGTGTGTGTGTGTGGGGGGGGGGGGGGGGCATCCAAGACAAAGTTGAAGCATCCAAGACAAAGTATCCAATCCGATACAATTTATACAAAACATCAGATATAAATAGGCTAGGATAGATAGCCTAATATATAGCCTACAGAAATCCAAATATACCAGAGACTCGGTAGGACCTATACCCATCCACCATGATGTAAAAACTGAAGAATTTCACGATAGGCTTGCAGTCCTAGTAGGCTCGGCTACACCCACTCCTTCAGTCGCCACCACCTGACACCGTCAGAGGTGGAGTCCGTGGTCGACGGGGTCAGAGCTGTTTTGGCTGCGGTAGCCCAGTAGCCTGCAGCCTAATATTAGGTGATTTTTGTTGTTGTTGTTGTTGTTGTGGCTGATCGGTGTAGACCTATATTGCGCCTTTACTATATTTGTATAGGCTAGGGCTTACAGCGCGCCTGACAGCTGTCAATCATTGACGATGTAAGCTCTGATAACGGCACCAGCTCGCGAAGCCTACAGAAACAGCTGCGCGCGGGCTAAAGGGAAGTTTTCGAAACGTTCTCGTGACGTCAATGGAATTCCCCTTATCGCTCAGTCTGGTCGTGTTTTTATCGCTCAGTCTGTTCGTGCTCCTGCCGAGTAGCCTTCTTTAACAACTCTGAATACTTTGGGCTGTTTTCATAATTAGGCTATGCCATATCCGTTTTTTCGCGTCTGACTCGGGGGGTGTAGCACGTACTCGCTAGCCAATGCACACATTTGCGCCTGAACTGGTTTGAGATCCCCTGTGCTACTTTCGGTTTCGTCCGTGTTCACAACAAATAGATAATATTCAACTCTACTAACGTTGTCGAGCCGTAGTAGCCAGTCTTACGTCCTAAGAATTGTTATGTCTGACGTAGACTAGCTCGTAGGCTATGATAGGAGTGAACTTTGGACAGATGCTTTAATGCGGAAGAAATAGCCTACTGGGTGAGCCTTAACTTATACAGAATCGAAACTTTACACCCGCTGAAGGGACGACCTCGGGTTCAACTTCAAGAAGAGGAATGAGGTTAGTCCGCAATTTGTCTATTATAATAATGTATTTGAAATGGTTACAGGATATTGAAACAAAGTAGCCAATTTCTAAACATTTTTTTCAATACCACCCCTCCCACCTCTCTCTCTCTCTCTCTCTCCCTCTCTCTCTCTCTCTCTTTCTCTCTCCCCCTCTCTCTCTCTCTCTCTCTTTCTCTCTCTCTCTCTCTCTCTCTCTCTCTCTCTCTCTCTCTCTCTCTCTCCATCTCAGTGAATAACTGCCCCCAGACTCCCAGTTATGGCCTTTGAGGGCGTCCTGTCTGACAGAGCTGCAGCTGACGGAGGGTGGAGGGTAGGAGGGGAGCCGGTGGAGGATGAGTTCGCGTGTGCGGGCGTTCTCCGGGGTGCCCTCCTGTCTCTCCACACGTCCATGGAGAGGGTATTCGGGGTCACCTTCGAGATCGGGACGGACGAGGAGGCGGACGCGCCCCACAGCGGGCAGATTTGGCTTAAACTGAGGGGGCGGCGGACGGATGTGACAGCTGCCAAAGTGAGAAACAAATAATATTATGCCCTCACTGTACTGTATTTTAATCAACGGTTTGTGGGAGGAAGATTACCTGTAATCTTAGGAAAAAAAACCTCTAATGATCTTCATAGAATATTTCTTATAAACTTGGGTTCAGTTATCCTGCTTAAATTAAGCCCATTCCACACAGAATCAGAAATGTCTTGTGTCCACCAAACTGATGGCACAATATACAGTAGCCCTCGTCTCTTCAGCTGAAACAAATACTGTAGCCTACATCAGTCTCTCATATCGCCGCCTGACCCTCTCGTTCTCTCGCTCAGCTGTTCGTGAGGGGCGTCGTGAACCAGGAGGAGCAGCAAGAGGTTTCCTACCCGAAGGTCCTTCACTGCGTGTTCTGTGGTGCCAGAGGGCTGTTCATGGACTGCCTGATCAAAAGTACATCTGCCCACTTAGTGGTAAGTACAGTGGGAGTGAACGCAGACAGAAACAACATTTGGATTGAAAGATGGGTGAGTGGATGGATGGAGGAAGTAGCCTACATTAAAGAGGGGAAGGTTGTTTTTGTTGTCCTACTTTGGTCTCATGTTTAAATGTTAATAGTAATAGTTATTTCTCTCTTCTCTCATACAGGTGGGCTCCCCTGGATTCCTGCTCATCTCTGGGCTGACTGAACCGGTGGTGAAGGCCTACTCTCTCATCACAGACCTGGTGGAGCGGTATGAGGGCACCCAGGGAAGGCGCACCGAGGCCGGGGACAGGGGCTCAGGCGAGTCCCTGGATTCGCGCCGGGCCTTCAAGTCCCTGGTGGAGCAGTGGGAGGACAGACACACGCTGGACCTGCTGGTGCTGCCCGGGGCGGTGAAGGAGACCCTGCTGGACCTGGTGAGGGAGTCCGGGCTCAGTTCCGACCCCAACCGGGGGGTCTCCAGGGCGGAGAGTGTGGCGACTACAGACCGTGAGAACCGGAGGAGGCCTTGGGAGACCCAGGGGGACCTGGGAGCCCCGACACTCCCGGGCGGGAGACCTGGACCCAGGGCGGGAGGAGAGAGCGGAATACCCGCGTTCGCCGTGGACAAACTTCCGGCGCGCCCCGAGGCCGGAGGCGCGGGGGCGCGGGGAGGAGGGGCCGGGAGCGACGCGGCCGCACCTCGTCCATTCTTCCGGTCCTTCGCCCCGAACGGGAGCTGTCGGGGACGGGCAGAGGGGGCGGAGCGAGAGGAGGAGGGACGTCGGCGGGGAGGATCCCCACAGGAGGTGGGAGAGGAGGAGGAGGAGGAGTCAGACGGAGAAGAGGAGGAGTCGGAAGGAGGGGACCGCTTGTTGTCGGAGGGGAGCCGGGAGGAGTTCGGGCTCCTGCTGAAGTTCTTCACGGCCATGGGCTACGCCGACTCGGTGGTGACCCGGGTTCTGGCCCGAACCGGGCCCAGAGAGGCCTCCCAGATCCTGGACCTGGTCCAGCAAGAGCAGGACCGCAGTGACGGAGGCGGGAGGGAGCGGAACCGGCCCAGCGAGACGGAACACAGGGACGGAGAGGGGGGGGGAGTCGGGGAGGGGAGGAGGGAGGGAGGGGAGGGCGGCGGCGGAGGGGGGGAGGCGGGCGCGAGGGAAGGAGGCGGAGCGGTAGCGGGCGGGAAGGACGGAGTGGGCGTCCCGGACCTGGGGGAGGTGGCGCCCTGGGAGGAGGAGGAGGGGGGGGGGGAGGTGGGAGGGCGGGAGGCGGGGGAGGGGGGCGGCGGCGAGAACGACTTCGTCCTGGGCGTGCTGAAGCGTGCCGCCGCCAGCTGCGGCTACAGGGAGGAGAGGGTGGCGGAGGCCTACAGCGCGCGGCCCGAGCTCTCCACCCACCAGCTGCTCCTGCAGCTGCAGAGAGAGGGCGCCAGAGAGGCGGAGACGCAGGTGGCGGCGGAGGGGGGGAGGGAGGGGCCGAGGGAGGTGGACGAGGGCGTCCTCGAGGCCCAAGGACAGGAAGAGATAAGGAGAGACGGGGAGGAGGAGGAGGAGGCGGAGGAGGAAAGCAGAGCCGCCGCGCAGAAGAGAGGGGGGAGGAGGAGTGTGAGAGGAAAGAGCGAAGGACAAACGGACGAGGGAGGAGGAGGAGGAGGAGGAGGAGGAGGGGGGAAAATGGCGCCCGCCCAACCGGACCTCCCATGGCGGCGCCTCCGGTCTGCCTCACCGCCGGCGCGCCCGCCTCCTGGCCCCACCGCCGTGAGGGGACCTCCCCGGCCCGCCTACCCCCCGCCCGCCCTGCTTCCCCCCGCCCACCCGGCGGTCCGCGCGCTGCCCTCCCACCCCCCTCTCACCCGCCACCACCACCCCCCCGTCCCAATCCCCAGCCCCGCCCGGCTCCCCGAGCCCCTCCGGGGGGGTGGCGGGGTGGGGCGGGGTTTCCCGGCCGCGCCGTCGGGGGCGGCGGTGGTGACGGGAGAGCAGCGCTTCCTGGAGGGGCTCCAAGCGACCTTTGACCTGCAGCTGACCGACGAACCCGCCGACCCTGACCTGAGGATGGTCATCATCGACGGGAGCAACGTCGCCATGAGGTGAGAACGACAGAGTGGGAGAGAGAGAGGGAGGGAGAGAGAGGGAGGGGAGAGAGAGAGGGAGGGAGGGGAGAGAGAGGGAGGGGAGAGAGAGAGGGAGAGAGAGGGAGGGGATAGATAGAGAGAGAGGGAGGGAGGTAGAGAGAGGGAGGGAGAGAGGGAGGGAGAGAGAGGGAGGGGAGAGAGAGAGGGAGGGAGGGGAGAGAGAGGGAGGGGAGAGAGAGAGGGAGAGAGAGGGAGGGGATAGATAGAGAGAGAGGGAGGGAGGTAGAGAGAGGGAGGGAGAGAGGGAGAGAGAGAGGGAGGGAGGGAGGGGAGAGAGAGGGAGGGGAGAGAGAGAGGGAGAGAGTGGGAGGGGATAGATAGAGAGAGAGGGAGGGAGGTAGAGAGAGGGAGGGAGAGAGGGAGAGAGAGAGGGAGGGAGGGAGGGAGGGAGAGTGAGAAAGAAGAAAGAAAATACACATACAATAGATAGACTATTGAAGTTCTTAAGAAATATACAGTATGAGAATGTAAGAAACATCTTTATACTGTATGTGTTTACATTCATGTAGGTGATCATCACTAATGCTGCTTGTGGTCTGGATGATGAGGAGGAAAAAACCAGCAAGCTAAATGTATCTAAACTAGGGCTGTCAATTTAACGCGTTAATTAGATTAATTAATCCTGCAAACATAAACCTGTAAATAAAAATTAACGCAAATTAATCACATTCATCGATTTCGTCTTGCTGTACAGTAGGTGGCACAGTTGCCGCATCATTGCCTGATTTAACATCATTGAAGTGACAGACTTAACTTGGACCTGAATGACCCCGTAGGCTACATTACGTCACGCAAAAGCATCATTGCCTAACCGGAAATGTTACTTTGAAAACGTGGTCGTGTGCAATATCTGCAAGAACAAATTTGCATACCGTCGGAGCAGCTCTAACTTATCATCTCAATGCTGACAGCGTGTGCTGTAATGGGTTTTTATCAATCAAACTCATGTATTCTATGAAGTAATGTCTGATCAGTATTTAGAACGCGCCAGATTTATGATGTGAAACCGAGCATAACCCTTATACTAAGATGACAGCTAGCTGGATGATGTCCCCAGGGCCTGGGAAGACTGGTACTCGCTTCCCCATTGGGACTTGAGAGGAGGTAACTCATGCTCTGCCCAGACAGCACAATCTGTATCTCTGTATCTGTATACTGACCTTTGACATAACAGATGAGCGGTCAGACTGACCGAGAATTATAAACTAACATGAATCTTGTCTCTCACTATGATCTCACTCTGGGAGAGGGGGGCCCTTCTCGAGAAGGTTGGGTTAGGGTTAGGGTCAGGGTACCTTGCTTAAATAAACTTTCTTATTACTTTCTGAACGCTGGCATTCAATATTTTGCTTTTATGAATTTCCACCACAGTACTTCGACTTCAGACGGCTAGCTAGCATCCTGGCCAGCCCAAGCCTCCGTTAAACTTTGTTCAGTTCAGGTTTAAAATCAGTTCCTATAAGTCAATAGTAACCCTGGCCGAAAAAGCCTCTGACAAGAGTCTCTATGAGTGGTCAAAAGAATTCGCTCCTAGCGGTTTCCGCTGCCTTTGACCGCGCCAGGTGACCCCTTGACCCCGTGTCATGTGAGTCTGTAACACAGGTCAGCTGCACATCTCAGTCACCAGGCCTCGACAGGAGACTTCATTCTCAGAGCCTAACGGGCAGCTGTTGTGAGACTACTGCTGCTGTGACATAGACAATAATGTCATGTCTTTGAACTGAAATATCTTCATTTGAGAGCTTTTGCCAGCAAAAAATTGATATGCGATCAATTTGTGATTAATTAGGTTGTGATGATCTGGATTTTTTTTTTTTTCCCGTTTGACAGCCCTAATCTAAACTATTCCTTTGAACACTTCTGCGTTATCATGGGCAGGGACACTCCTTCTCACACACACACACACACACACACACACACACACACACACACACACACACACACACACACCGCTTGTGAATGCAAACCCAGGCATGCGAACACACATGCATGCACGGACACACAGATGCTAACATACTGTACACACTCTGCAGTGCACTTACACACACACACACACACAAACACACACACACACACACACTGGTGAAAATGCTGAACCGTCCCCCTTAATCCCTGCTGCAGTCATGGGCTGGGCCACTTCTTCTCCTGCCGGGGCATCGCCCTGGCCGTGCAGCACTTCTGGAACAGAGGTCACCGTGGCATCAGCACCTTCCTGCCCCAGTGGAGGCAGAAGAAAGACCCCAAGGTCAAAGGTAACACTTCCTGTGTGTGTGTGTGTATGTGTGTAATAATGCTGTAACACCAGGTTTGTTTGTGTGCGTGTTTGTGTGCCAAGCTGCTGTGCATTTCAGTACCTAATGTACGTGTCTGTGTGCGGTGCTGTGACACAAAGTGTGTGTGTGTGTGTGTGTGTGTGTGTGTGTGTGTGTGTCCCATCCAGAACAGCACTTCCTGACTGATCTCCAGAACCTGGGCCTCCTCTCCTACACTCCGTCCCGCGAGGTGCAGGGGAAGAGGATCAACTCCTACGACGACAGGTCGGCTCCATCTTTCACCTGCTTATAACCGCACGCGTCTTATAACCGCACAAAACGTCTTATAACCGCACATAACGTCTTATAACCGCACATAACGTCTTATAACCGAACGCGTCTTATCACATAACGTCTTATAACCGCACATAACGTCTTATAACCGCACATAACGTCGTATAACCGCACGCGTCTTATAACCGCACATAACGTCTTATAACCGCACATAACGTCTTATAACCGCACGTGTCTTATAACCACACATAATGTCTAATAACCACACATAACGTCTAATAGTCACACAATGTCTAATAACAACACATAACGTCTACTGTAATAACCACACAATGTCTCATAACCACACAACGTCTTATAACCACACAACGTCTTATAACCACATATAACGTCTATGACCACACATAATGTCTTATAACTGTTTACAAGCTCAAGCTTGTCAACCCTCTAATATAGCCATTGTCAACCCTCTAATATAGCCATTGTCGCGGTGGAACAAATCGATGATTACATTTCGTTAGTTCTTCTCCTCCCTCTCCCTCTCTCTGTCCATCTCCTTCCCGTACCTCTCCCCATTTCATCTGTATCCCTCTTCCCTTCCCTCTCTCTCCTCATCCCTCTCTCTCTCTCTCTCCTCACCCCTCCTCTCTCAACCCAGGTTCATGCTGCAGCTGGCCCAGAAGACGGACGGAGTGATCGTGACGAACGACAACCTGCGCGACCTTCTGGACGAGTCGCCCGTCTGGAGGGACATCATCAAGAAAAGGTAGAGGAGGAGGAGGACGGGAAAAGGGGGAAGGAGAGGAGAGAAGACGAAAAAGAGGGGGCGAAAAAGTGTGCTTGTTCTGTCTGTTCACGGTTACGGTACTACTGTGTTACTACTGTGTTACTACTGTGTTACTACTGTGTTACTACTGTGGGTTGAGGTTGTTGAGTCGTTTGCCCAGTTGGATTCGATGTCTTAGTTTGAAAGTAACTGCAGTAATGAAGAAATGAGTTTCACACAACCATCAGAGTTCAGGGAGTCTTTGAAATCTACTGAATGATCAGTTAAGCAGCCTAGAATGAAATCATATTCTGCCTCTCTCATTATTATACAGAGTTATCTTGTCTGGTGTTACACAACTGCCCCGATGATATACTCTATTCTTTTTGGACATAGTAAAAACCTCTCTGGGCTGATCAATTTGCATTTTTGTGTCAGATATCAATTTGCATTTTTGTGTCTTTATATATCTCAAAAATGGCAAGTTTTAAGAATGTTGAAAAGAACATTCCTATTTCTATGTTTTTTGAACATGAAATCACATGATGAGCTGTTTCGAATACATTTAATTGGTTCCAGGGCCGGGAGGTGATCAGAGGTTGTAAAAGGTAGTCCCAGCTTTCAATTGGAAAAAAATAAAAATAATAATACAAAATGGATTTAAGTGGTTTTCATCTGACAGTAACGCTATCCTCCTAGCATTCCTGCATCATTAGCTCATTTCAAACTGGTACATTTGGCAACCTTAAATGGTGTGGGATGATGTTTCAAAGGATGATGTTTCAAAGGGGCCCACAGTGTCTCATAGTTGCGAAACGACCGAAAGGTCACCTCCAAGGTCACCTTGTGCATTCCTAGGGACTGAGAGGAGAGGATAGTAGAGCGGTCTAACACCCAGAAAGGATGTTTACAAAGTATATCTTATACATACTAATTGGCTAATTATGCCTTATACTGTAAAATAACTGCTCAATTACATTTTCATATTGAATAAAACATAATTTTTGTTTGAAAATAGGTTTTAAATCGTTCATTCCGCTCGCTTCCTGAACTGAAGGAAATGCAAACAGAATTGATTTTGACCTTTGACCCCCTTTTTTTGTACCCAACCCAAGACTCCTTCAGTACACGTTCGTGGGGGACCACTTCATGGTGCCCGATGATCCGCTGGGTCGAGGAGGACCACACCTGGACGTGTTCCTACGCTCCCAACACAGGTATCACACACACACACACACACACACACACACACACGTGCATGCAAACCCGTACACACACAAATGCACTCAAATGCTCACGGTTGCACACATGAACGCAAAAACACACGCACGTGAATGCAAAAAGCACAAGCACACACGTGGATGCAAACACACACACACGCACGCCATCTCACTCACTCCCACACTCTCATCTGTCCCTCTCTCTCAGGCCTCCGGTTCCGGGAAGTCACTCGTTTGCGGGCGCGGCGTCGTCCTACCTCCCTCCCTCCAGACCGCCCCGCGCCCACACGGAGGTCTTGCATTTCCGGGACCGGACGCCGGGGTTCGGCGCCGCTCCAGAGCCGGGCCTGGGCCGAGGAGTGCAGGGGAGAGGGAGGGGCCAGGGGAGGGCAGGCCTCTCGGGGGTGGACAGGAGCGCGGCAGAGACGGCCCGGCTGAGGGAGAGCCTGTCTCAGGTCTTCCCCGGTCAGGACAGCATGGTGACCCTGGTCCTCCAGACCAACCCCACAGTGACGGACATCAACTCACTATCCCACCTCATACTGGAGCAGCAGGGGGACCGCCAGCAGGGGGAGCTAGAGTGACAGCTCGCCAAGGGCTTTGAGCATACGAATGGACGTTGAACATACGAATGGAGGTAGCGAGGAAGAAACCACGGAATTGGAAGTGTGATGGCCAATTGGGATTCTTCTGGAACACAACCTCCCCTTCCATCCTTCCTTGGAGAGGAATGGTCACTGATCCGATTGGTTAAAGCTGTGTAGCGAAGTGTCAAGTGAGAATAGAGAGCAGCTCAGGGAGGAGGTAGGAAAGGATGCATTTCTAGAGAATTAGAATGGGGCCCTAGGGGACACCTATGGCTTCCTGATGAGAGCTTTTGCAGGCAAGAATGTATTGATTTTCCTCAATAGTGTTGACATTTGTAAATGACCAGTATGTATGTTTTGCTTTTAATTCTTATACAAATGCATTCTTATAGAGTTTTTATGTAAAATGTGATGTTTTAATTTAAAATTTGTGCATTTTGATAGCCTACTTGCTGCATCAATAGCAGGTTTTCGAGACAGATAGTCTTAAGGTTGTGTATGCTTTTAATCAGGGGTTTTCCATTACATGATTATTAAAAGACCAAAGATTTTACATTTGTATGTACAGTAAGTCACTTTTCATACAAATTGTCTTGAGGGTCAGATAGAAAAGCCCTTAGATAAAACAAGCAAAGCTGCATACATTGACTTTATGCATATTATCAAAATTAATGAAACCCACCTGATAGATTATTTCTTTGAGTCATGGAATCCTAATAGCGTCCTACTTCAATGACTCACCCCTACCGGTCGCCTGTCTGCTGTTATTCCAGCATTTCTGCTTGTGTTGTCAATAGCCGGCCTGTGCCTCTGCCCCGCCCCCCCCGGCCCCGCCCCCCCCCCGGCCCCGCCTCCGTGCCTTATATGCATCTTATATGGCAGCTTTTGGTTTGTAAACAAGTTTGCAAAAAACCCTTACTGCCATCTTGTGGCGAAAAATAGATTGTTACAAGAAGGTAATCTAGATCTAGTAAATCATTAGTCATTACGCACATCTTGTATGAAGGCAATTTCAATATCAATATATATTATATTATCTCTCTCTCTCTCTCTCTCTCTCTCTCTATATATATATATATATATATATATATATAAAGATAACTAAAAGTGGAAAAGGGAAGCATTTTCTATAATAGCTCTTAGAGTTCCCTCTTAGTCAAAACTGGTTTTCTCTCCCTTTTCTCTCTTCTCTTTGTAGAACTTTTTTCTTCCTTGTGGAACACCTTTCCGTCTGCCTGCTTTCTCCAACTCAGCTTGACGTCTTCAGTCACCCCATTCTCTCTCAGCTTCTTCTTAATCTGAGGAGGAGAGAGTTTTGAATGAATCACAATACTGTTAGAACACAGTAAGTCTCTGTCAACAAGAGAATGCACACATCAAACTCACTTGTTATCAGATGACAAAACCACTTCCTTTAGCTGGTTCTCCTTTCTTAGGGTCAGACTCACCTGCTGTAGGATGTTCTCCATCTTGACAGGATCCTCTAAGTTCCCACCAGAATTATTCAGCCTCATTCTCACCACCTTCCTGTGCACTCTGGGGACTATAAACACACAACATTTCACCGTCTTAAGTTACATCATGTGGAGGGACCATTTTTTACCGTTTATTCTTACATCTTTTAATCTAGAATTTAATCTAGAAGTAAAAAGAATAAACAGGAAATATATCTTGATGTCATAATTACTTTAAAGGAGAATACAACTCACCGCTAGTAGGACTAGTAGTACCAGTAGTAGTAGTAGTAGGCCTAGTAGTAGTAGAAGTAGCTGTAGTAGTAATATTAGCAGTAGTAGCGGTAGCAGTCGTAGCTGTAGTATTAGAAGTGGTAGTAGTAGAATTAGTAGTAGGTGTAGTAGCAGTAGTATTAGTACCTGTAGTAGCGCCGTAGCAGAAGAAAGGATATTTCATGGTACAATCCTCATCTTCCCACCCGCCAGAACGATCAAACAATGATACTGTGCAGATCTTCAACTGTAGACTATCAGGTTGTCCTAGTATTAGGACATAAACCTAGTATTGTTTGCCCCCTAAGCCTCAGTTGCAAATCTATAACTTGCATTTATATGTCTCTGTTGTTAAGTAAGTCTCATACAGCTCCAAACAGCTGAGCATAAATTAGCTGACTGCCCACCTGCTAGACGTTAGGATTTAAATGGATTTAACATAATGATGACCACCACACGACCAATGTCGGTCGAATTTGTTATTGGTACAGCATGTACCAATGCAGCATGTACCCCCCCAAAATTTTTCACTGAGCACCTGCCCCCCAAAATGTCTGTGCACGCCACTGCGTATACATACATATAAACAAACACACACATACACAAACAACGCACCCTGCTGGTGGCAGAAGAAGGGGTGTAGGGTAGTACATATGTCGTCGCCCCACATCCGCGACACAGTCACACAGTCCTCGTGTTTCCCTTGGTAATTATTCGGCTCCCCCGATTTCCAGGCCCTGAAGGAGGAGCTGCTGTTGTCGGACCACCTCCAGCCGTCTCTGAACAGGCCGATCCAGACCTCGTAAACCCCGACGAGGGCCTGGATCTGCCGGTTCTCAGTTTGGTTCCTCACGCTGACCAGGTCGGTGTGGTTCTGTCTGCAGAACCTCTGGGCCTCCGTCCAGTTGAGGCTCTTAACGATCAGGACGAAACGACTGGAGGAATTTGCCCCTGCTGAAGAGAGACAGATAACGTGAACACATGTGCGTATACTGTATATACTGTATGTATAGTAGTTCCAGTACTGGGGACCAGCAGCCTACTCTATCTGAATGCCACTGCTTCCAACGTTTTACATCACAGCAAGCAAATGCCAAGTAGTGGTCTTTTTTGCTTGCGTTGAGATGAGATAAACAGATGTCTCTCTAGACTAGAAAGGGTGCTCAGAGAGCACAGGCCTCTGCGCATGAATGCATTTTGTTGGTGTTGAAACGGTTAAAGTCACACCTCAGTTTATATGTAATAACCTACCACAGGATCCAGGCTAAGAAAATGTAATTTTTCCTAGTAGTGAATGAGAATCAGATATTATTTTGTTTTACAGGGTAAATTTTAATTTAATTTGTGTATCTGTCGAGTGATTCAGGTATGATTTTTATGTAATACCACTAGGGATCTAAACCTCTGCAGCCAAATTCAACAATCCAAATAAGTTGACTATGGCAAAATATTACGTCTAGATATTGTTAAGGCCTCAGCTACGGCATATTTATGTTATGTATATTATACATAACATAAATATTTCCAAATTATTTGTAATCAACAAAATTTGTTGGCGTGGGCCTAAAATCAGCTTCGTTCATATTTTAAAATAGCCTACTTGTTAGCCCAGGCCAGTCTACTGGTGACATAAGCAATTAAAATCCCCCAATGAAAAGTAATGGGTAGCTGATTGCCAATGTGACAATTAGATGACGTTCAGTCAACTAGCCTATTTAAACAAGAGCGACAATCATGAAATCGCAGCAATGGCAGACCTGGCACTGTTATAGGAGCTTTAATAAATACAATTTATTGGATTGCACTTCAGAGGTTAGAACCTCGATTTCCACCTCAGAGAAATTCCTCTTTTTGCCATATTATGCCTCTCCATGTCGTAAACTCTAGAGGCGAGGCCTCTGAAACCTGAATATATAGGGCTGTGATGTTCTAATTACGATTGATTTTATCCGCCGCATTTATCAACGCCCGATCATTCCTACAATGGGATTAGCGGCATACGAATGTTTGATAGATCACACGTGGACTCTGTCGTACGATCATTTGTGCGATAGGATCTGAGCTCGGATCTGCGTTCCGTTGATGCATGAGGGCCAATGTGTGTAGTTTCTTCATGCACTTGGCGCTTACCATCGTAGCAGATGAAGAATCTTGCATAGTCACACTCTTCATCATTCCAGTGTCCGTTGCTTCTCATCACAGCACAGAGCTGTCTACTCCCGGCGTTGTCAGGCTGTGAACTATCCCAGTTCCTGAACCCAGCCTCTCCCTCTCCGTAGTACTGACTATCTGCAAGAGACCACCTCCAGCTGTTGACATCGTCATACAGACCTATCCACGCTGGCGTGTATTTTCCGCCTGCAGAGCGGAGGAGCTTGACCATGTCCTCCCTGTTGTCTACGGTGGCCAGGTCAGTGTACTTCTCTCTGCAGTATCTCGAGGCCTCAGTCCAGGTCTGTGGGTTGTTTATGAAGTGGTACTGACGAGGCAGGCATGAGGAGAAGGTACACAGTCCTGTGGTCAATACACATGTATGACTATACAGTGGACATGCTGCTGCTATTTTATTGTCTTTACAGGCAAACACAATAGCCAATTTAGATTTTTTTCTTTTTTCAACTTACTGTGATGGTGCTTTTACACAGAATATTGAACAAAGTTTTCTTCAAGGTGGAGCAAACTATCAGGAGGAAGTGTCTATCAAAGTGGCGTTCAGGTGCAATAGCATTTTAACGCATAGCCTAACACTCATGAGCACCAGCAAGTTTGGGCCTAGGTTTTCATGTAAATGTTTAATGGCTATGCCTCCTAGGACAGTCCAGACCAAAACCAAAGTTTGTTTGATTGATTTAGCAGAGGAGTGTCCCTTGAAGAACTAAAATTAACAAAATAGCACTGGCCTGCTAGAAGTGTGCTCAACAGGACCAGCTCGTTCATGATGGATGACACCACAGATCTTCCGCACCTGGAAATCAAAGATTTACATAGTTATTTATTTTTTTGTCCCCCACCAGGCAACGCCAAATGGGGGGGACTTCATGCTGCATCCAGCACCAGAGCCCACCACTAGGGGGCGATCGCCACAGTTAATTTCTCCAGTTGCCAAGTACATTTTGCTTTGTACATAAAAACTGTGCTTGGTGTCTCAGTTAAAGTATAGTTTATTCTACTCAGGAGGGCGTCTACTTTCTACATCCACAGAGTTCAGAGCTTGAGGTGCGTAGTAGCTCTTTTGGTGTTTATTCTTATTTAGACCCTGTGGTATGTAGAATGCATTGAGCAGATCCACTAGGGCACAGTACAGAGGAAGGCATAGACCAAATGAACAGTAGATAATCAAACCATCTTATTGCGTGGCCTGTTTTCACATTTCAAATTGCACAAGGTTCTTTTCACATTGACTATTTTAATCATCGATATTTTAATTCACTACGTACTTTCTGTTATGGTTCGGGCCGGGTCTGCCCTGGCTCACCCCCTGCTCCCAGTCTGGACCCGCGTCCCTGCCCCGGACCCCTGGTCCGCTCTGCTCGCTCCCGGTCCAGATCCTCGCCCCTGCCCCGGACCCCTGGTTCGTTCTGCTCACCCCTTGCTCCCGGTCCAGACCCTCGCCCCTGCCCCGGACCCCTGGTTCGCCCTGCTCACCTTCTGCGCCCGATCCAGACCCTCGCCCCTGCCCCGGACCCCTGGTTCGCCCTGCTCACCCCCCGTTCCCGGGCTGGATTCTTCACCCTGAGCTCCTGTGCCCCCTGGACCCTCCTGGACCCTGAGCACCTCCCCTCCCAGTGACTGCCCCTGCACTACCCCCAGAGACTCTTGTACACTGGTCACTTTGTCACTTGGTTTTGTTCTGCCTCCTTGTGTGTTTGGTCTTGTGTTCGTTGTCTTGTCTTCTATGATGGTTTGTGTCCTCCCAGCTCTAGACACCTGTCCCCTCACTAGTCTCACGTCACTCCAGTCCCTCCTCTCCTGGCCCTCTAGTTCCCTCCTCTAGTTTTCTACCCAGTCCCTTTCCCTGTCCCAGCCTCGTTCCCTGTTCCCTTCCCTTGTGTCCTTGTTCCTCTGTCCTTGTGTTGGTGTCTTGTTGGAATCCCTCCATGATCTTGTCTGGGTGATTGTCTGCACCTGTGTCTCGTTATGTCTTGTTGCACACCTGTATGTTGTTCCTTGATTGTTCTCCCAGAGTATATATGCCCTCCTGTTTCCTTTGTTCTATCGGTTCATTGTTAAAGTTAGTGGGTGTTTCCCCTGTGTTCCTCTGTTTATTTTATCCTCCTTGGAATTAAAACCTTATTCTTTTGAACCTACGCTGCATGCCGTCTGCATTGTGGGTCCTACCTCCACCAGCCCCAAACCCTAACACTTTCGAATAAATACATTCAATTTTTTGACCAAAGAAAAATATGGTGGGCCTGTATGCCGTCTCTATAGATACATCTAAACTAGAAAAGCTCACTCCACTTACCCATTCAACAACTGAACATGCTGATGGCATGCACCATGGTTGGGGGACCACAGGTTTACTGTACAGTAGTGTTTCAGAGTTTCCCGGATTTAGCCAATTTTAATAACTGGGAATTTTCTGATCTCTTCCCAGGTCATCCCGGGATTTCCCGTAGAAATTGGAAGTGCTTTTTAAGCACTGTAGACAAATAAATCCAACAGAATAGTGATATTGTATAATAATGTATCACATTAAACGTCAAACTGTTTACACAAAGTTGGAAGCATAGAATTGTCCAAAATGTCTTGGTAAGCTGAAACATTAACATTTCCCTTCACTGGAACTAAGGGGCCTGGGCCAACCCCAGAAAAACAACCCCAGAGCATTATCCCTCCTTCACCAAACTTTACAGTTGGCACAATGCAGTCAGGCAGGTAACTGGCATTCACCAAACCCAGACTCGTCCATCAGACAGCCAGATAGAGAAGTGTGATTCATAATGTGTTGGTGTGCCAATAGTGTCTTATTTTATTTTTTTATATATTTTTTTCCCATCATCGCCATCATGATTAAAAAAAACATAAAATAAAAAAAAATCAATGTTATTATCATCTTCATTATTATAATAAATTTAATTCAATTTGATTTTCTTCCATTTCATATTTTAATTGGCCCAGACAGGACAGATTTGTGCAACAACCTCACTCATAATTCACTATACAGTATATACCAAATAAAATGTATTACTCACCTCTCTTTTGTTGTTGTTGTTGCTGTTGTTGTTGTTGTTGTATTTTCTATATATTTTATTTTATTTTATTTTATTGCTTTTATTACATTGTAAAGCACTTTGTGACCCTGGCCTGTGAAAGGTGCTATATAAATAAAATGTACTTACTTACTTTACAAACTGGCAAAGTTTGATCAGTGACAGCAATCAAGCAAATATGTATTACTTGTCTGAAGAGAGAAGCTTATTAATCTCTATCTCTCTCCCAATTGCTCCTGTGTGTCCTCTCTCTTCTCTCTCCTCTCTTTCTATTTATACATCCTTGTTTTATCGTGGTTACACGTGATCCTATTCATCGGGCTGACAAACAAATCTCTCTTTCTGTATCTATTCCAGTATGTAAAGTTTGTTTTTATCCAACACTTCTGTGTTTGTTGTTGAACTATACTGTAATTTGCCTGTAACCACAGCCTCACAGTAGATGTTTGTAGAATGGAGCACCTTTCTGTGCAGCCTAGCTATGCCGAGCTCACGCTACAGGATATTTTAAATCCTAACCGATTTCGAAATGGGGTTGCATCTCGCACAGAAGAAATAAAAATATATCAGTATTTACAGTACACACACACACACATATTCCCTCAAATTCATGAATCATGCAATAAAATGCAGAATTCAGACTTCCTGGTTATGTCTGGATTAGCATAAATGCACACTGAACAGTTCTTAGTTGGCATGTTTGTATACAAAAGTTCAGGTTAGAATAGTACAATAAAACAATAGTAGATGATTAAAATAATATATTTATTATATTAGATAATACATTTTCAAATACAGAACCCTAATACCAATAAAAAAAATGTACTAGAAGTAAAACTAAATTACTCCAACATGTGTAATTAGTATCATTAGTTTTAAGAAAGTTATACAATGTGATAGCAATAGAGAACTAGTGTGTAATAGAGATGTAAAGTATATCTTCTCTGTATAAACAAATACCACAGCCTGTGGAAAGAGGAGAGGTTTAGGAGCTTTTTTTCTATTGCAAAAAGCAGGTACTTCTTACAAGTTCAGAGCTCCCTCTTAGTCAAAACTGGTTTTCTCTCCCTTTTCTCTCTTCTCTTTGTAGAACTTTTTTCTTCCTTGTGGAACACCTTTCCGTCTGCCTGCTTTCTCCAACTCAGCTTGACGTCTTCAGTCACCCCATTCTCTCTCAGCTTCTTCTTAATCTGAGGAGGAGAGAGTTTTGAATGAATCACAATACTGTTAGAACACAGTAAGTCTCTGTCAACAAGAGAATGCACACATCAAACTCACTTGTTATCAGATGACAAAACCACTTCCTTTAGCTGGTTCTCCTTTCTTAGGGTCAGACTCACCTGCTGTAGGATGTTCTCCATCTTGACAGGATCCTCTAAGTTCCCACCAGAATTCTTCAGCCTCATTCTCACCACCTTCCTGTGCACTCTGGGGACTATAAACACACAACATTTCACCGTCTTAAGTTACATCATGTGGAGGGACCATTTTTTACCGTTTATTCTTACATTTTTTAATCTAGAATTTAATCTAGAAGTAAAAAGAATAAACAGGAAATATATCTTGATGTCATAATTACTTTAAAGGAGAATACAACTCACCGCTAGTAGGACTAGTAGTACCAGTAGTAGTAGTAGTAGGCCTAGTAGTAGTAGAAGTAGCTGTAGTAGTAATATTAGCAGTAGTAGCGGTAGCAGTCGTAGCTGTAGTATTAGAAGTGGTAGTAGTAGAATTAGTAGCAGCAGTAGTAGCAGCAGCAGTATTAGTGTTAGCAGCAGTAGGTGTAGTAGCAGTAGTATTAGTACCTGTAGTAGCGCCGTAGCAGAAGAAAGGATATTTCATGGTACAATCCTCATCTTCCCACCCGCCAGAACGATCAAACAATGATACTGTGCAGATCTTCAACTGTAGACTATCAGGTTGTCCCGGTGACCATGTGCTGAAGGAGAAGTTGCTACTGTCAGACCACGTCCAGGGTTCTCTGAACAGGCCGATCCAGACACCGCTGGTCCCGTATATTTTAGGCACCATCTGCTGGTTCTCAGTGTGGTTCCTCACGCTGGCCAGGTCTATGTAGTTCTGCCTGCAGTAGCTCTGGGCATTGGTCCAGTTCATCCGTTTATTAACCAAGACAGATGTATTTCCTGCAAATTATAGACCCATTTGATGGGTGTAGTCATGGGTATCAAATTTAACATAATTGAATTTAACTTAATTTCAAAAAGCATTTTGTAGTTTTAGAAAATGTAATATGTTTTCCTTGACTTTTTTTGTGACCAAAACAATTGGGCCTCATTCACGAATCTAGTTAAGTATTTATTTAAAATAATTTCTTCTTAAACTTCACTTACACCGTTTCCAAGAAGATTCTGGCATTCACCAATGTTCTCAGCCGAGTCGGGGACCAGTATTCATACTGGGGACCGACATCTGCCCACGACCCTTTGGTCGCACGTCCTTATAGGGCTTGGGGAAATGTAGTCCCAGACACGACCATCTTGTTTCTACACAGGTGTATCTATTCGTCTGATTGCATAGGATTCTATGCAGTAGAGCCAATCAGAAAAATAGATACACCTGTGTAGAAACAAGATGGTCGTGTCTGGGACTAAATTTTCCCAAGCCCTATATGGGGCTGGCGGGGAGTTTACCTATGCTAATTCAGGAGAACTCACACGCGCTTTCAATTTACGAAACAATGGGATTCGTTGTTAAGGCGGATGCAAATTCATCCTGAATCAGACGGGGGCTTTCGTTAGAAACGCCCTTAGGAAGAAATTTACAAACAGAATTTAGGAAGATATTGGTGAATGAGGCCCATTGTCTTTTTATAGTTGGAATATATCTAAATGTAACCTGAATTATTCTGGAATAAACTTAACAGGTTAGTATTACCCCCGATGTTCTTACCGTTGTAGCAGAGGAAGGGATATAATCCAGTGCAAGCTTCATCGTACCACGTGCCGTCATGCCACATCAATATGCAAAGCCTATTATATGTTCTATAACGAGGATACCCACTGTACCAGATACTTAACCCATCCTCTCCCTCTCCGTAGTATTGACTATCTGCCAGAGACCATGTCCACTTGTTCATATCATCATACAGACCTATCCAGACGGCCCTATATTTGCTAGTCAGACTGTTCATGTCTGCTATGTTGGTCAGCTCCTTCATGTCCTCCCTGTTGTCTATGGTGGCCAGGTCAGTGTAGTTCTCTCTGCAGTATCTCTGGGCTTCAGTCCAGTTTTTTGGGTCGTTAACCAGGTGGTACTGACGAGGCAGGCATGAGGAGCAGGTACACAGTCCTGTGGTCAATACACATGTATGAGTATATAGTGGACATGCTGCTGCTATTTCATACCCTTTGCAGGCACACAATAGCCAATTACATTCTTGCGGGGACACTTAATGGAGCAAAAGTTGCTTCAAGGTAAGTGAAGCAGTTCATAGGAGTGTCTGGAGGAGATGTCTATCAAAGTGATATTCAGGGTCAATGGCATTTTATTACATACTGTGCTGTATCAATATTTTCATATTTGCAATTCCCCTCGCAATTTACAGAAATGCAATGGTTGATTTAGTTGATTTAGTGTCCCTTGAAGAACTAAAATTAACAAAATAGCACTGGCCTGCTAGAAGTGTGCTCAACAGGACCAGCTCGTTCATGATGGATGACAGCACAGCTCTTTCACACCTGGAAATCAAAGTTACACAGTTGTTGATTTGTTTAATTATTTAATCCAACCTTTTAAGCAGGGTTAAGAGAGATCTCTTTTGGGAGGGAGCTCTGCATTAAAAAAAACACACAAACAACAATATGAAAACTAAATACATAAAAATACAAATGTACAAAGTACATTACAGTCATTTAGATAACGCTTTTATCCAAAGCGACTAGTATCTGATCTCTGTAACTATTTGTATACTCTACTGATAGTCATGTCTCTCCTATGAAGTATCTAGCCCATGTTTACTGCTCTGTAAATGTTCTTAGCCAATAGACAAACATTTTCCAGGAGCTTGCTCGATCGTCTCGTTGAGAGAGGTCAGGGAAGAATTTTTAGAGCTCACTTTTCTGGCCCCAGGTAGAAACTGTTTTTTTTGCTTCCCTCTGGAATATGTAGGGGTGGGACCTATGCCCAACCCCCCCGCCCCCATTGTGTTGGCTCTGTGTATATACAAATAAAGTTTGATTTGATTTAAATCACCACTACCATCACTATCACCATCACTATCATCATCATCATCACCATCATCATCACCACCACCATCATCATCGTCACCATCATCATCACCATCACCACCACTACCATCATCACCAGCACCATCATCATCATCATCATCATTATCATCACCATCATCATCATTATCATCACCATCACCACCACTACCATCATCAGATAGTCAAAGATTTCTTTATTTGTCACATGTAAACGTACGTGTACAGTCACAGTGAAATGCTGCTGCCGATTATGCTCATGCTCAATACTCAATTTACAAATTGCAAATTTACAAGTTCCAAATGTACAAATTTCAAAACCCAAAAAGGGTAAGAAGATAGATATGGATGGAGTATGTACATGCTATATATGGATATGAATAATATAAAATAATAAATAAGGTGGGGCAGGGGGGGGGTATTATGTACATGCTAATAGCTATAATAAATAATCCCGGGGTGGGGGGGGGGTCGTCTTCATCTCATCTCTCTATTAAAGTGACTGACAGCGATGCAGTGTACTACAGCACGGGTGTCTTACCTGTCTGGGATGAGGAGGGGATCAGTCTTTCTCTCCTCCGTCTCTTCGGTCTCGCTCTCTCTGACGCTCCCTCCTCTGTCTGTCTGTCTGTCTGTCTGTCTGTCTCTCACGGCTACTCCCCCTCATATAGCTGGGATAACTTGGGTGTGAGGGTTAAGGTGTGCATGGTGGTGTGGAGCGGGTGACTTAGTTTACTTTTCCATGCAGCATGTTAAAGATGTTGTTGGCCTCTTTGCCTGTGACCACACACTCTGAATACATACATACATACATACATACATACATACATACATACATACATACATACATACATACATACATACATACATACATACATACATACATACATACATACATACATACATACATACTCCTTGGTCTTGCTGATGTTGAGTTGGATCTGGTTCTCCTCAGTCTTCTGACCTCGTCCCTGTACTCCTCCTCATCGTCTGTCCTGACGCACCCCACAATAGAGGAGTTATCTGAGAACTTCTGGAGGTGGCACAAGTCGGAGGTGGTGTAGGTGTAGAGGTGTAGAGGGTGAACGGGAAAGGTGACAAGACTGTTCCTTGGGGGGGCGCCGGTGTTGCTTATCACCACATCGGACAGCAGCCCTGCAGACGGACATACTGTGGCCTGCTGGTGAGGTCGTTTGTGATCCAGGCTAGGGCTGGGTATCGATTCGAATTTCAAGAATCGATTCGATTCCGATTCACAAGGTTCAGAATCGATTATCACGATTCAATTCGATTCGATTCAATATCGATTCGGTTACTAAAACCTGTTTTTTTTTTTTAGCTGTAACCTTAATTACATGACTGCCATCTCTCGAATACCTTCCTGACATCTATTGATCCTATCCTTGGGGTTAGGGCCTACTGGCTCAACCACATACGAACCAAAAATAAACCCTGCACCACACATTTTGGTAAAATGTTGACAAGACAGTGACTGGCATACGACTCTGGATATGTTGGAGGACTTGTTACCATCACAGGGTTCTCTGAATAGGCCCGTCCAGTCATATCCACCTGGTACCATCTGCTGTCATCTGCTGGATCTCAGGCTGGTTCCTCGCACAGGCCAGGTACCTGCTGCCGAGGGGTGTCGCCATATACCGGTTTTGTGATAATCGCGGTATTTATAAAATGAAAATACTAATATACTAATCTCATACCAGCCATGATATATTGTGTGAAATAAATTCTATGAGGAAAATGACCTTTGAAAACCCTGATATGAGCACCGTTGATTTTAATATGCCTACACAGACATTTCAGATGTTTTGAAGATTAAACAAAGATTGGAGCAAAATAAAATGAAAGATGCATTTTAAGTGATTGCATAAAAAATTGATTCCTATTAATCATTATTGTTATGATATCGTTATAATTGTGATATTTCAGGGCACATACCTGCCTCTTCTATTCTCTTCTCTTCTCTTCTATTTTCTATTATATTCAATTATATTCAATTATATTATATTATATTCAATTATATTATATGCATTTCACCATGGTTCTGCCAGTAGGACTGGTTCATTGAGTTGGGGAAAGAACCAAAAACTATTTCTGGAACATTCCTAAAGAGAAGGCAACACACCCACGTGCACACACACACACACAAAAGACAGAGAGGACAGAGACCGAGAAGGACAGGGAGAGACACGGTGCATTTCATGTTTACAGTATTTTAGGTTGACAGTGTTTTATGGACTTCACTTTACCTGTTAATTTTGCTTAGAAATGTTTATAACGGTGAATTGTGTCCCACTCGCATACATAGGCCAAGATGGATGACACAGATAAGACTAAAGATCGGATATTGCGATAAGCGCTCAACGATGGGCTTGACATTCAAGGATACTTTGTTAGCTTTTTTCTTACAGAACTCAACTGTGACCTCAAATCAAGATCATCTTTTCTTGATGAGATAGGTGGGTATGCAAAGTGGTGTTGAGATTGTCCTACAGGTCGCCTAATTTTGCGCCCGAGTTGAAGAATATGACTGAGACTGCATGATGTTTTTAGGTGAAAAAACACATTTGTCCAGGACAAACTTCTAAAGAGGGCGAGGGAAGGATTGTGTGCTTAAACCATGACTTTGCAACTGTAGTGTTTATGATAACAGTGCCTCTCTCAGTCGTGTTAGCGATATGGAAATCAGTGTGTCCTGAACGCACGCCGCTCTCTGACTGATGCCCACTCCCTCCCTCTCTGACACTCTGTCTCTTTCATTTCTGTTCACTTCGGTGTATTTGCATAGCTGGCCTGGACACATACATACACAAAGACACACAGTCACACACACATGCACACACACACGCGCACACACCTAAACGCACACACACACACACACAATCATATATTAAACACACATTTCTTGTAGCTCATGATGAAAGATCTGTACTCCTGTGTGTGATGGTGGGTATTTCAGCAGACAAGAAGAGAGGGATGACAAATAGAGAGAAGAGAGGGATGACAAACAGAGAGAAGAGAGGGACTGGGGGGGGGGGGAGATTAAGGTCATAAAGCCGGGCCGGGTAGGGAAATCAGGGATGTACTGTACAGAAAGTGAGTGAGAGACATAGAGAGAGAACGAGAGAGAGAGGGAGAGAGAGAGAGATAGAGAGAGAGAGGGAGAGAGAGAGAGACTGAGAACCAGATAGGGGGGGAGAGAGAGAGAAGGGGGGAGAGAGACTGAGAACCAGATAGGGGGGGAGAGAGAGAGAGAGAGAATGGGGGAGAGAGAGAGGGAGAGAGACTGAGAACCAGATAGGGGGAGAGAGAGAACGAGAGAGAGAGAAGGGGAGAGTGTAAGAGAGAGAAAGAGAGGGAGGGGGTGGGAGAAAGAGAGCCAGAAAGAGACCGTCGACCACACGCAGCCGTTTCAAAGACAAGGTAGGCCTGATATTCTGCTTTCATAGCCTCTCTACTACCATCTGTCTGTCTGGCCATTTTTATATACTTACATAGAAGTATGTTCTGTGTTTTGTTACTAATGTAGTCATGCTGTTTGTATCTCTGTTAAGTGTGTGTGTGTGTGTGTGTGTGTGTGTGCGTGCGTGTGTGTGTGTGTGTGTGCTTGCCTGCATGTGTGTGTGCGTGCGTGTGTGTGCGTGTGTGTTTAGGTGTGTGTGTGTGTGCGTACGTGCGTCCGTGCGTGTGTATGCGTGCGTGTGCGTGTGTGTGTGTGCTGCTGTAACCCACCTGCTCACAGATAGACTCCCTCTAGATGTCCGTAGCTCTGAAGACGCTAGGTCATCAAAAAGATACTGCGTGAGCGTTGGTTTGAGACACCTTTGATGGCGTTATGTAAGATTGTGCGGCAGACGCGTGAGGCAGTTGGGATTTAAAAGCTTTTATCCCCCTTTGGAGGGAGGACAGGCGAGGCGGTCTGACCGTACCAGAGGACAAGAGGCGAAAAGGTGAGAGGTCAAAGGTGGGGTGAGAGAGAGAGAGTAGAGGAGTGACGTGGAAAGACCCTGCAGCGTCAGAGTCCATCAGACGCGCGAGGTTCAGTCACCTTGTAGGAGGAAGAAGGGACGAGCTCGTCAAACCTGTTTTCAGACGATGGGGTAATCACTGCGACAAGTTTGTCATCAAGCTGGTATTATTAAACCATGAACAAACGCAGGCGGAGACTGTCAGGTATGTCGGGCCTTCACCGGGGAGGGAGGCCGTGGAAAACGCGACCTGTTGGATGAGGTACTGTAGGTGGGTATGCAAAGTGGCCCGAGATCATCATCAACTTTATTTTGCAGACTCGGGTCCATAAATCACGTACAACAATTAAAATCACCTAAAGACATAGAGGATAGCGTACAGACTACAGGCCGTCCGAGTTCAAACGGTTTTTGCGCCTGAGCTGAAGAATAGGGCTCGGATATCATGATGTTTGAGAAAAGAACGGAAAAATAAAACGCATCTGTGCAGGAAAAGAGAGATGTGCTGTTTTTAAAGAGGGCGAGGGAAGGATTTTGTGCTTAAACCTTGACCTTGTTGTTGCATCCACTTTTGCAGCATTGAGGGCTGTAGAAAACAAAGGTTATTTTTATTTTTTCCCTTAAAGGGGTAGTGTGCTATTTTGGACATTTAGCCCTATTTGTGGTCTGTTTACCACGAACCTGAAACAGAGGGACCATCATTTCACTGATCGTTCTTCAGGCTCTCACTGGGCTACAATGGAAGTCAGTGGGGGAACCATAAATGCATTGCAAAATTTGCTTTGCCAAGACAAAAAGCACAGGGTGTAATCTTACCAGTCTCAGTATGCTCTCCTGTGAAATGTAAATGAAATGAAGTGTTTGGCTTGACTTGCACTTAGTCCTCCATGGGAGCAGTGAAAACAAGCGCCAGGGGAATGCTTATGTCCAAGCAATGCCAAACATGTGCAAATATTCGGATTGTGAGTTTTCTGTTTGCTATATTTTTTATGACTTTTTCTGGAAAAAAGCCACTATGGAGGACCACTACCTCATGATGGGCGGAGCCAAAGGGGAGGGGCTTCATGACTCCCGGACTGATGGCGGGCGTGTCAGTGGAGGAGCGGGGGGCATCGCCATGGACACGCGCTTGGAGCTGACTGACATCACTAAGCAACAGCCAACCACGGAGGGGGCAGAGAAAGGAAGTGACATCGCGGCGCAGACGCACACTGATAATGTCGCAACTGGCGAGTTCAACGGAGATCCTACG
>NC_140250.1:2374766-2382266 GCF_949987555.1 Borostomias antarcticus | reverse complement strand
ATAGTCGGTGGTCTGTATCTATACATAGTTTCAGTCCAATGGCTAGAGTTCTCCAACTATGACCTGGTAGACCAGTGGGAAGTGAGCTTCTTATGGATGTACACTTGATCTCCTCCAGACACCTGAGCATAACCAACTAAGGCGTTTATGTTCTCTCATCTGAGAATCTGAGAATAGCTAAGGCACTTGAGACAGAAAAACCTCAGCAGTTCTGGATGAGAAAGCTACTTCTGTAGATACCGTCAGATCCTGTTGTTACGCAAAAGACAGAAAGGCATAACATGTAATGTTGCACAGACCAGCTACAGCTCATGTCGTGCCTTGATGACTCGGTAAAACATTCAAGAAAACTAGCCATCTAGTTGTGTCACGTTGAATGTTTTCCGCGTGCTGACGCCACGGTTTTCCACCAGGGGGGGAGAACGGCTTCAACATCCCCCAGGTGAGGGCGTGTCCGGAGGTGGGCCGCTACCTCGGCCTATCGGAGGAGGAGCTGGCCAGGCTAGACCCCGCCTCCTTACGAGAGCCCGCCCGCCGGCTGCTTTGCGACGCCTACATGTGTCTCTACCACAGCCCTGAGCTCAGCCTGTACAAGTGACACACACACACACAGACTTACGCACACACACTCACCAACGTGCCTAGTGATGGATGCAGTATATGACAAATAACCTCTCCACAAATATGCCTTTGAACACTCACATTATTTGCACTGTTGTTCTGTATTGTGCTGTAAAATTAACTGTGTTCATTTGTAAACTCAAGCTGTCTATACTTTGTACTCCATAATGGTTTATTTTCTAGAACAAATACTTTTATAACAAATAGTAATAAAATGTGTCTACTAATTGCATGCGTCTCTGTGCTTGTGCCATTTCCTTTTTCAACCACCAGAGGGCGGAGGTGATGCAATTTTCCTGTTATCAGTTATAAAACGTCATCATTGTGAGCCGCTGCTTCCGTCGTCGAACCGATTTGCGTTTACAGCTTCTGATAAAATATCAAGATATTCCTGATTTTATCCACTCGTTCGGTTCAATAATAACATTTACCTGAACGTAATTCGGAACGTTTCTGTAAGGTAAGCATAGATTTGTCATATCTTCGTTCTTTAACGTTGTCTATCTGTGTTCCAGCTGGCTACATAGCTAGCATGCTAATAGCTAGCTAGCCAGGTAGCTAGCTGACACTGACGTCATGAGCATACACGTCCAAACTGAATTGAAGCTCTGGATCAAAAGCCTTCATATTCTTGTCTCTTCGTGGTCCTTGTGCAGACGAAAAGCTGGTTGCCATGGCGTCTCCGGGGGGACAGGGTGGAGGTGCGCTGTCCACGAGAGGGGGAGGAGCCAGGAGGATGAAGTGGGCCCTCGAGCTGAGTATGGGCAGCACAAGGTAATAGTCTCACCTAAATAAGAATCATTTCTGGACCTCGAGGGTCTTTATTTGCCACACGTGACACAGACAAACGCGCGTGAGTGACGGGCGACACAGCACACACACACAACACAAACACACGTGAGTGACGGGCGACACAGCACACACACACAACACAAACACACGTGAGTGACGGGCGACACAGCACACACACACAACACAAACACACGTGAGTGACGGGCGACACAGCACACACACACAACACAAACACGTGAGTGACGGGCGACACAGCACACACACACAACACAAACACACGTGAGTGACGGGCGACACAGCACACACACAACACAAACACGTGAGTGACGGGCGTTACAGCACACACACAACACACACACACTCACATCTTCAGTGGTTGCCGGTGGAATTAAGCCTCTGCATTACACCCATCTTAGCTGTCCTCCTCCAGGGGCAGCCTCGTCAGTGTACTAGTAGTACATTTGTAAGTGCAATAGTTGTTTCTCTACCCCCCTCTTACCCCCCCCCATCCCCTCTCTCTGTGTCCCAGGGGCCGGAGTGACCGACAGGGTGGTCAGGGAGACGTGGTCTATCCAATCGGCTACTCGGAAAAGCCAGTCCCCGACACCAGTGTCCAGGAGACTGACAGAAACCTGGTGGAGAAGGTAGGAGGGGAGGGTGGATGACCTGCATGATATTTTAAACGGTTACTGGTTTAAAACACGAAGAGGAGGGTTGGTTCGGGATGGTTTGCGTGCTCGTCGAATCGCAACGGTGTCAATTGTGACGGCTCTTTCTAACACTGTCATCCCCTTTCTCTCTCTTTTATTGTCCTCCTTCCTCTCTCTCTCTCTCTCTCTCCCTGCCCCCCTCTTCAGAGGTGCTGGGACGTGGCGCTGGGCCCGCTGAAGCAGATCCCCATGAACCTGTTCATCATGTACATGTCCGGCAACACCATCTCCATCTTCCCCATCATGATGGTGGCCATGATGGCCTGGAGGCCCATCCAAGCCCTCATGTCCATGTCGGCCAGTGAGTGCAGAGCCTGCGTCCATGCCTTGGGCGACGCAAAGGAATGCATTAATTGCGTCCTTTTGCGATTAATATATCACATATAGGCCAAAATCGCATTAACGATTAATATAGGATTAATTGTGCGGCTCTACTGACCGCTGTCCTCCTTTCCCCTCCTCAGCGTTTAAGTTACTGGAGAGCTCCAGCCAGCAGTGGCTCCAGGGGCTGGTCTACCTGGTGGGGAACCTTCTGGGCTCTGCGTTGGCCATCTATAAGTGTCAGTCAATGGGGCTGCTTCCAACACACTCGTCTGATTGGCTGGCCTTCATAGAACCGCCTCAGGTACGCTTGTGTGATTAGTTGCTTGGTCATCCGGGATTTATTTGTTCCGTAAAAATAAATGTCTCTATTGATCAATTGATTGATTGATTAACTGGTTAATTGATTACTTGGTTAATTGATTAATTTGTTTAATTTTACTCCTTTTCTTTTCTTTTCTTCCCAACAGAGAATGGAGATCATGGGTGGAGGGATGGTGTTGTGAGAGGGACAAATTGTACATGGTCAACGTTGCATTGATAACTATTCATCTGGTAGCATGACTCAGTTTGCTTAGTTTAGATCCTTTTTTCCATTCTTTTGTTCTCTTTGCTTTTACTGGAGTCACCAGACAGGAATTTATTGGCATTTCTACATAATATTTGATTGTTTATAATTTATAAGATTCTAGTGCAACTCAATGGGGTAAACCAATGATGACGATAGTTGAGTTGGATTCATTGTTTATCCTACTCAACCCACATTAAGTAATATATAGAATAGGACTTGTCATTTTACATTTTGTCAAATAAAAAGTGTGAAATATAAATGACTGTTGGTTTTGTGGTGGGGGTCACTGCACACGTGTCCTGTGGAATAAATGATGGACATAACTGTGTCATCATTGGAGAAATAGACCAGATAGCAATAAACTGAACCAAACCAAGTTGCGACCTTACGACCCCTGCATGGTCTACGACGCGGACTGGAAGTCCCAGAGAAGGGGGTGCGCATGGCCGTGGTGGAGGACAGCGGCGAGGAGGACCAGGAAGTGGAGATGCGGACCAAGGGGTCCAACTTCTCCAATGTAGGGTGTTGAGGAGGAAGCAAAAGTGTTTGTGTTTGTATGTGCTCGTGTCCTGATGGTGGAGGACAGTGTGCGTGTGCGTGCGTGACGAGCTGGACGTGCAGTCAACAATTATGCAAGGGTTCCGTATAATTTACGCCGTGTCCAACTCATATCTCCACCTCTATATATCTTATCTCTCTTGCTCTCTCGCTCTCTCCAGGCCAGCTCTGCGACGTCTGAGAGTCGCTCTAGAGATCGATGACTCGTAGTTCTGGCAGAAGGCCGAACTGGCTTTAGGCCTAGGCTACTATCAGCTTATTTATACTGCGTGTTTAAGAGAGAGGCCTGTGTTGGTGGCAGAGATGGAGGCGTTCCTGCTGTCATTTGAAAAGGTCCTCCCCAAGAGTTTTTGTAAGGCCACCTGTGAAGAAATGTTTATAATTCCAGTTATTGTGGTCTAGACAACTTTGTGGTTTTTGGTCATTCCATTCTGACAGATTGTATGTGTTTGTGACCCTCTGTGAAATGACTATGCCTTACAAATCTGTGAATGTTTTATTGGGTGTTTTCAAGTCACTCAGAGTTCATGGCTGTTTTTCTGGTCGTACACAATGTGTGTAGTTGGAACACATGCCCACCTGTTGGTCTATCTTATCAACAGTGCTTTATCAACATGTACAGTATCCAATGTTTACACACATCCTTTGCACATACTCTCACACACACACGCGCACACAGAAGTTGAGCCTTACATGGTTGAACTGCAGGGCTGGGATAGCTTTAGGCCTAGTTTATGAAGGAGCTCTTGACGCGTTGCAACACTGGATGCTTCGCATTCTCTCAACTTCCGTCTCCGCGCTATTCGCTGTCCTGAAGTAAACTGACCAGCGAGGCCTGACACAATACGAGCCTGACAGGCCCCGCAACATTCTCATTCTCTCTCTCTCTCTCTCTCTCTCTCATTCTCTCTCTCACTCTCACTCTGGCTGGGTATGGCCATGAATATGACCTGGTCTAGTGTGTTCTCTCTCTCTCTCTCTCTCTCTCTCTCTCTCTCTCTCATACACACGGAGCGTGTGCACCACCCTATAGGGAGAACAATGGCCCAGGCGGGTGGGGCAAAAGGGCAGGGGGCACTTTTGTCCTGTTGCACTATTAGCGGGACACTTCCTCCGAGACAATAAGAGAAATGACATATGGAAGACAAATGCATATATACAGTAGGCCTAGTCTTTTTTCGTTCAAATTTGAGGGGAAAAAATAATAGTGAAAAAAGGTTACATAATTATACTGACATTTAACAGAGATTGCATTAAACAGAGAGGTTTTGTTGTTGTAGCCAAAACACATTGACATCTTATCAGCTGTTCTGTCCTCACATTATCAAAAACAAATAAGGGGTGGCCATAAATAACAATTAAACCACGCAACTGGGCGTAAATAGCTCGTACCCAAAACCGGTTTCTCTTTTGGAACCGGTCGGGCTGGCCTCGTCGTTGGGTGGGCTCAGCTGTCAGAAGTTGAAAGGGGCGGGACAGGTGAGGAGTAAAAGGGTGGGATGGGCCTTTCCCAAGTCTGCTGTTGTTACATGGCCATGTGGAGAGACGGGAGGACTTTTGTGTAGGCTACAGTGCACTTTAGAAACGCAACGTTTGGGAATAGGAATACGTCCACGTTTAGTTTTACAGTTCTTTTTTCGTCTTAACGTCACCGTCTTCACTTGTCTGGGGTTGTTATTCGAGTTCACGTTCACGTAGCCTATTGTTAGTTCGCACTCGGATCTCCTGGACCCACTTGGGTTTTTGGCACGATTTCATCTTTACGTTTTTGGCACGATATCATCTTTACGTTTTTGGCACGATATCATCTTTAAGTTTTAAACGACACGTACACGCATATTACGCATACTTTTAGATCACTTTTAACTGTTCTTGGAAGGGACTGTGTAATTCTTCGCCGTTAAGTAAAATATCGCTCATTTGAGGGTTGGTTCGAGACTTTGATTCTAGGATTTGTTTTGAGTCGGTTACCGCTTACCGAGTAGTCATGGAGAGACGGGAGAGTCACTTGGAAACGCCGGAGTTTCCACACCCTTTTGTGCACAAGTTAAAGCTGACAACTGCGCAGCGGATCAGAGTGAGTAGGCTCGCCTAACCCACCAGCACGCACTAGCCTACTTGCACGGCAACGATGTTTGTTTAATGTTGTTTAATGTCTTTTGGCTCAGCTTAGCCTGCCCTAAGTCAAGCAACATTTTGTGATTGGTGCCTAGGCCTACTTCTTTGCCAACAGGCTACCTATTCTTGGGTAGACTTGCGGCCATACTTATAAATGATGTCCCCCGAGTAGCATTACATAACCGGTATATAAACAAAAACCTCCCTCATCCCCACAGGGTACAGTTTTGGGCTGCGTGCTCTTTCCCATACGAATGACCGTGGCCGCATTCTTCTTCCTCGTCATGTGGCCGCTGGCTCGCCTGCGATTGGCCGGCCTGTCCGAAGAGGAGCGCGCTCGGCCGGTCAGGGGCTGGCGCCGCTGGCTCTTCCACCCGATCATCTTGCTGCTCAGCCGGGCTGTGTTCTTCTCGCTGGGCTTCTTCTGGGTCCGGGTCAAAGGTCGTCGGGCCGGGCTGCGGGAGGCGCCGGTCCTGGTGGTGGCGCCGCACAGCGGCTTCCTGGACATGCTGGTCCTGTGCCCGACCCAGCTGGCCACCGTGGTGTCCCGCTCCGAGAACACCAGCCTGCCCGTCATAGGAGGTGAGAGGAGGAGGAGGAGGGGGGGAGGGAGGGGAATGATGGATGGATGGAGGTAAGGAGGGCAAGTGAGGAGATACGTAAGGCGAGCGGAGAGACCGGACCTTAGCGAGAGAAGATGGGGGGGGGGGGGGGGGGGAGGGGAGGGTGAGTGAGAGGTCGAGGGTCAGAGGGAGGTACAGCTATGGACTGGGAAGGAAGGATGGAGGGAGGGATGAGCAGACAGCGAGGGATGAAGGCGGAGAGACGGACGTTGCGGATGGGGGGATGAGAAAGAAGAGGTAAGAGAAGAGACGACCTAAATCAACCTCTGTCTCCTCCTCCTCCTCCTCCTCCTCCTCCTCCTCCCCTCTCTCATTTCTCCGTCCAAAATTCCTAACATTACTCAGCTTTGGTGAAAGAATGGGAGCTTCGCTTCTTGCTGTAAATATGGCCCTGGTTCTGGTTCTGGTTCTGATTCTGGCTCCTGTCCCTGCGTGTTCTTCCAGCCCTGCTGGAGTTCAACCAGTCGGTGGTGGTGAACAGGAAGGACTCCGAGTCCCGGAAGCAGTGCGTCGCCCAGATCAGAGAGAGGCTCACGTCCGACGGCCGCTGGCCTCAGGTGAGAGGTCAGGGGGGGGTCAAGGGTCGCGCGACGAGCGCCGATGTTCCGCTCTGATTTTTACTCGTTGGTCGAGCTCTCTCTCTCGCTCTCTCTCTCTCTCTCTCTCTCTCTCTGAATCCCCCTCTCCCTCTCTGGATCAGATGCTGATGTTCCCAGAGGGAACCACGACCAATGGCACCGCTCTCATCAAGTTCAAACCCGGTGAGCTCAGAGCAGAGAGAACAACCCTGCTCTCAATTACTGCATCAGCACATACAGTACTGCTCTCTCTCTCTCTCTCTCTCTGTACATACAGTACTGCTCTATCTCTCTCTCTCTCTGTCTCTCTCTCTCTCTCTCTCTCTCTGTATATACAGTACTACTCTATCTCTCTGTCTCTCTCTCTCTCTCTGTACATACAGTACTGCTCTCTCTCTCTCTCTCTGTACATACAGTACTGCTCTCTCTCTCTCTCTCTCTCTCTCTCTGTACATACAGTACTGCTCTCTCTCTCTCTCTCTCTCTCTCTCTCTCTGTGTACATACAGTACTGCTCTCTCTCTCTCTCTGTCTCTCTCTCTCTCTCTCTCTCTCTCTCTCTGTATATACAGTACTGCTCTCTCTCTCTCTCTCTGTATATACAGTACT
>NC_140250.1:2352266-2369766 GCF_949987555.1 Borostomias antarcticus | reverse complement strand
AAGAGAGTTGCTATCGTTGGCTGTTCTGGGAAACGTTGTTTCTGTTACCACAGCTCTGTTGACGTGAATCCCCCCCCCTGAAAGTGCTGTTGCTGCGTCTCTTCTCCTCAGAGGACCTGCTTGGAGTACTGACGACGCACCCCACCTATCAGAGGCTTCTAAACGAGTACCTACACCCCAGGGAGGAGGCGGATCCCGCCGCGCTGTCCTCTCCCCTGGCCAACGGGACGCCGGGAAACAACAACAGGCCGATGCAGAACGGCAACGAGACCACCGCCCCGTCCAATAAGAAGGCCGATTGAGGATTCCGTGGGGGCGGGATCTCTGGGTTCCGGCAGCTCTGATTGGACTATTGATATTTGTGGAGCATAGCTTTACGGATAGAACTGAGAGGCTGCCCTGTAACATGTTTAAGGGAAAGTGTGTGTGTGTGTGTGTGTGTGTGTGTACACACGTACGTACGTGTACTACTGGCAAACATGGTTTGCAACGTACGTCCAGTATTGTGACTGTGAGTCTAGTCCTGATATTATCCTCTCACTCTACCTGCTCTCGAGATGCTGTGAATCACAATCACAAAAAGAATGCTGTGTGTCACGATCTGTGTCCTTTTAAAGCGCCATAGATTTAGCATTTTTGTATTTGTTGAAGAATATATATATATTTCTTTTTTGCATTACTTTAAGAAGGGATATGTTTTTTTTTTTTGAAGAATTTGTAAACCAAACAATTTTATGTAAAATAGTATTTTCTCAGGATTTTTATGATATATTTTACTTTATCTATTAAACTGTATCCATTAAACTGTGAATAATAGATTTATATACATCCTCGTGAGACTGGACTAGTGACTCTTCCTCTGACGTCGTAGATGATTTCTCCTTTTTGAAGATCTCTCTCTCTCTCCTCACCTCCTCCTCCTCCTCTGCATTTTCATTTTAGCGCTCCACCTCTCCCTCAATCTCTCCGCCCGGGGCGTCCCTCTGTCCTTCCTCACGGCGGAGGACCGAACGGGTCGTCCCTCTCTCTCTCCTCCGTAGGAGTCTCTCCCTCTCTCTCTGTCCGTCCCCCCGTCTCTTTCTCTCCGCCCGTCTTTCCCGTCCCTCTACATCCGAGGTGGTGGCGTCCTCTCTACCTCTCATCCCCCCTTTCCTCTCCTCCCTCAGGCTCTTCTTCCCCTCCCCTCCGCTGACCCCGCCCTCCTCCTCCTCCGCTTTTCTTTTCCCCCCCCTTGTCCTCGTCTCCCAGGCCGGGGCGTGTCCGCGCCCGCCGGCGTGCGTCTTCTCTCCTCCTCCTCCTCTCCTCGCTCTCTTCCCGGGCGGGGAATGGGAGACGTCGCTGTCCGCGTCCCCCTCCCTGTCCGAGCTGTCGGCTCCTCCCTCCCCCGCCCCGGCCTCGGACGCCGCGCCCGTCGCCCCTCCCCCTCCCTCGGCTGGTGGGCTTCTCGTTTTCGTCTCCTCCCCCTCCGCCGGATCTTCTATTCCTCTCGCCACAGGAAAGGACGTTACCGTCCTCTCTTTGACCCCGCCCCCCTGTTCCTCTTCCTCTCCCGTCTCGGTCGCCAGCGTCTCTCGTTTCGACGCCGCCGCCCTCTCGGCAGCGACGCTTCTCTGTCGAGCTCTGGTCATCGGGCGCCGCGTCGGACTCTGCGTGATGCTTTCGCTCACCGCCTCCGCGGCGGCGCTAGGTCCTCCCCTCCTCCTCCTCCTCTCCCCGGGCTCCGCCCCCTCTGCTCCCTCCCCTCCGCCGGCGCCTCCTCCCGTCTCTCCCCCTCTTTCCTCTCTGGCGTTCGTTGCCTCCCCCTCCTCCGCCCGGCCCTGGCGTCCTATCCGTCCGCCTCTCTCTCTCCCCGCGACGCTTGTCCCCTCCGCTCTCTCCTCCGCCCTCCTCCTCCTCCTCCCGGCCCTCGTCGTCGGGCTCGCCGGCCCACCGGGTGTCCCCGCGCCTCCCGCCGGCTCGCTCGCTTGTCCGTGCGTCTGTTCTTCTGTCGGAAGGACAAGTGTCTCAGCGGCGCCGGTTGTCCCTCTCGCTCCCTGGACCGGGCGCGACCCGGGACCGGGGGTGCCGGCGTCCTCCGCCCCGTCGTCTTCTCTCCCCTCCGCCTCCCTCTCCGTCCCTCTCTCCTCTGTGGCGGTGGCGGTCTCTTCCTCTCCTCCTCCCGCCGCTGTCTTTTCTCCGCCGGCTCTCGTGGCAAGGCCCGGCGTCCGGTCGCTCTCTCCCGCTCCGTTCCCTTCTGTCTCTCTCTCTCCGTCGCTCTCTCCCTCTCCGTAGGTCTCTCTCTCGGCCGCGGTGGCGGTATCACTTCCTTCCCTCCCCGCCTCTCTCTCTTCCTCGGCGTTCGCGCTCCTTCCGCCTCTCATCGTCGGGCGTGAAACTCGGCTCGGGGTATCAACCTCTCTCTCCTCCGCTTTGCTCCCTTCTTTCTCCCTCTCTCTCTCTCTCTCCTCCTCCGGCCGGTTCGTCCTCCCTCTTTCCTCCTCCGGAGCCCGGCGCGTCCCTCGTTCCCGCGCCCCGGGCCTCCCCGTCCTCCCCCTCGCCCCGCCCCCCTCTTTTGCTGTCTCTGTGTCTTTCTCTCTCTCCGCCTCCCTCCCTCTCCCCCCGGCTGTTTTGCTTCTCTGTCCGCGTCCCGTCACGGGCGTCGTCATCGGACCGGGCGCTTCGGCTCTCTTCTCCTCCGCCTCCATCCCTCCATCCTCGCCTTCTTTCAGTCCCCGCCCTCGGCGACGTTTGGTCGACGCTGTTCCGCCGAGAGGATCTCTCTCTCTCTCCGCGGGTGTGATGTCAGAGACGGTGGCATCGTTCTCCTCCTCCTCCTCCTCTCCAGTTTGCTGTTCGGCCTCCTCGTTTGGGCCTCGAGTCGCCGCCTCTCCTCTCCTGGACGACCGTCTCACCCCTATTCTCTCTCTTCTCTCTTTCTCCTCCTCCTCTTTCCTCTCGGTCGATTCCCTCGCTCCCGCCGACCGCCTGTCTTCCGTTCCCCCTCGTCCGTCCGCCTTGCTTCCCTCCACTTCTTCCTCGTCCTCCGCGCTCTGTCCATCTCTCTCCCTCTGTTTTTGAACTCTGCCTGACCGTCTCTCACGGCTTGGACCCGGTGTGCTCGACGTCCCTAACGGTCTTTCTCTCCTCGTTCGTCTTCCCTCGTTTCTTCTGTCCTCCTTTACCGTCTTCCCTTCGTCCTCTTCCGCCTTCGCGCCTCCCTCGGTCTCGACTCCTCCTCCTCCTCCCGTCTTCCGCCCCCTCTCTCCCTCTCCGTCCGTCCCCCTGTCTCTTTTACCGTCCCCCGAAACGGTCCCCCTCGTCCCCTCCTCCGTCTCGACCCCTCCGTCCGGCGCCGGGGCGAGAGGGACCTCCTCCGGACCGCCGGAGTCCGTCGCGGGAGAGCTTTCGGCCGGGTCCCTGTCCGTGGCGTCGGCGGTCTCCGGCGCTTGACCGGCAGCGCCGTCCGAAGAGTCGTCGGCGCCGTGCGTGACGTCGGAGCGTAGTTCACCCACCTCCTCCTCAAACCCGTCCACGAATCCCTTCACTGCTCTCCCAGCTCCTCCGACGCTTCTCTGTCGAGCTCTGGTCATCGGGCGCCGCGTCGGACTCTGCATGATGCTTTCGCTCACCGCCTCCGCGGCGGCGCTAGGTCCTCCCCTCCTCCTCCTCCTCCTCCTCCTCCTCTCCCCGTGCTCCGCCCCCTCCGCTCCCTCCCCTCCGCCGGTGCCTCCTCTCGTCTCTCCCCCTCTTTCCTCTCCGGCGTTCGTTGCCCCCCCCTCCTCCGCCCGGCCCTGGCGTCCTATCCGTCCGCCTCTCTCTCTCCCCGCGACGCTTGTCCCCTCCGCTCTCTCCTCCGCCCTCCTCCTCCCGGCCCTCGTCGTCGGGCTCGCCGGCCCACCGGGTGTCCCCGCGCCTCCCGCCGGCTCGCTCGCTTGTCCGTGCGTCCGTTCTTCTGTCGGAAGCACAAGCGTCTCCGCGGCGCCAGTTTTCCCTCTCGCTCCCTGGACAGGGCGCGACCCGTCGTCTTCTCTCCCCTCCGCCTCCCTCTCCGTCCCTCTCTCCTCCGTGGCGGCGGCGGTCTCTTCCTCTCTTCCTCCCGCCGCTGTCTTTTCTCCGCCGGCTCCCGTGGCGAGGCTTTCGGCCGGGTCCCTGTCCGTGGCGTCGGCGGTCTCCGGCGCTTGACCGGCGGCGCCGTCCGAAGAGTCGTCGGCGCCGTGCGTGACGTCGGAGCGTAGTTCACCCACCTCCTCCTCAAACCTGTCCTCGAATCCCTTCACTGCTCTCCCAGCTCCTCCCAAGACCCCCAGCGAGGGTCTGGGGTCCGGACCCCCTGCCCCGGACCGAGGCTCCTCCGTGAGGTCCGGAAGGCGGGGGAGAGCCCCTGGTACCCCGTGTGGGGGGTCCGCGACCCGCACCGTCGGGCTAGCGTCCGCAAACGGGTCGGGACCGGGTCCGGAGCTGAAGACGGACTGGACCGGTACCGTGTCCGCCGTTAGCATGTCGTCACAGGCGGGGGGGGAGGGAGGGGTGTCGGTGTCTCTGGGTGGGCGGGGCAACGTGAAGGGACGAGGGGAGAGAGGGGGCGAGTCCAGGGGGCGGAGACTCCCCTCCGGTTCGCCGTCATCCTCTGGGGAGGGGGGCGTGGCCACGGCTCCACAGCCAAACAGAGCTCGCCTCGCCAGAACCGCGAGTTCCGCGGGGCGGTTCGGTTGAGGCGGCGGGTTGTCCGTTGACCGACCGCCGTCCTGATTGGGCGTCAGAGGGAAAGGGGCGGGGATAAGCTCTGTGGGGGATGTGATTGGAGTAGGCAGGCTGAGGGTTGAGTCTGAGTGAGGGGAAGAGCAGGTGTAGGCCTGTGCCCCCTCTTCCTCCTCCTCCTCCTCCTCCTCCTCAGAATCCCCTCCGTCGCTCCACACTCGTCTTCCGTCACTCGTCCCCCTCTCTCTGTCTCCGCCCCTCCCCGGGGGCGGGGCCTTCGGGATGACCCGGGAGCTAGCGTTGGCGTCATCCAGCTCGGCGGGGCGCGGAGCGTCGAGCTCCCCGGGCGCGGCCGACTCCGGGGCGGACGGCGCGGTCAGGAAACGGCCCGGTGGAGCTCTGCCCCGGAGGCCGGAGGTCGGCTGGACCGGATGGGAGTGTAGGTCGACTGCTTCCGCGACACAGGATACGCTGTAGTCACTTCCGGTCATATCTTGACCGCCAGTGCCGTCCACAGGCGCCAAAACGGGTACTTCTAACGAAGACCCTTGGTCCTGGAAGTCAGGGCTCTCCCTGGCGACGTCAGGCCCAGTCGGGCTCTCGTCGGACGGGCCGTCCTCTCTAGCCGAGGCCCCCGGCGGCTCCAGGATCTCTGTCAGGGTGATGGTGCTGCTGGCGTGGTACCGTGGCTGGAACGCCGAGCAATGGCCGCCGTCGTACGCGTAGATGACTTGAGACTCGTAGATCCGAAGCGGTGGATCGTGGGAGATGTAGTTTAAGTCGTCCGTGGGAAAGAACACGACCGGCCCTTCCTGTCCCTCCCCGCGTCCGCTGACCAGGAAGTGACCGGGAGGAGGACAGAACTGAAATGCATCCTGGGAGTTGAGGTTTTCATTCAGACCTGGCAGAGGTAAAGGATGATGGGGGATGTAGTTGGATATGGCGTAGAACGGAGGCGCTGGAACAACAGGCAGAGGTGGCAGGGAAAATGGCCGCCGCCACGTAAACGGAACACTGGGGGGGTCGCTGTTCTGTTGCCGAAAAGGGTCGCATCCTCCCAGTGGGAAACAGCTGGCCTCTGGGTTTACCACTCTGTACACTTCCACAGGAGGAGGGAGGAGGAAGACATGACCGGACCCAGGTGCATTCTGGTCATCGTAGTCCGGAACTGTACGACGAGGCACACCGGTGGCGGGAGTCGTGCCGGGTGTGCCTAGCTGCGTCCCCGGCGACGGTAGAGATGGGCGGGGATCTCCGTACGGGGGCGGAGCCTGTGGCGGCCGAGGGGAGGGCTCTGGCGGCGTGGGTCCGCGGCGCGTCCGAGCGGCGGCGGCGCAAACCTCCGCTGCGTCTGTCTGCTGCTGCTCCTGCTCTTCATCCTGGATGGATGGAGAGGAGGAGAGAGAGAGAGAGAACAGAATGAATGTACTACAGAGGAGGAGAAGAAGGAGGTGATGGAGGAGGAGAAAAAGGAGGAGGAGAAGATGAAGACCTGAGTGAGGAGAGCTATGGGGTCGAGGTCTGGGTCAGAGGAGAGGAGGGAGGTCAGGAACTGCGTGTTTATCTCTGCCCCCGCCTGAGAGAGAGAGAGAGAGAGATAGGGATGGAATAGGATCTCATTACGTCAATACAATAACACCACAGTCATGGAGCTCGATATAGTACCTTCACCACAGGTCTTTAAGTAAGTAGACAAGCCTTTCACGGCACGACAGCCACTTTGGTATGAAAACCACACTATACGCTATACACTGGTCAGTATACCTTGGTCACAAACTCCCTCTGGCCGCAAAGCTGATCCAGGTACTCCATGAACAAGCCATTCTCCTCTTTCTCGTCCTCCTTTCCCTCCTCTTCCTCCTGCCCTTTGACCTCTGCCCTCTGCATGACCTCCAGCGCCTCCATGATCTCCGTGTACTCCGCGAGAGCCCTCTCCTCCAGGACCTTGACGTCAACGCTGCCTTTCCTCTGTCGGCCACCGCGGGGCGCTCTAGAGCAGCTCTTGCCCCTCGGGGATTTTCCCTTGGCGCTGGTTTTGCCGCCATTGTTGTCCACAGTTTTCTTCTTCAGAGAATATCCTGCAGAGAGTAGAGAGAGAGAAAGAGAGAGTGAGTAGAGAGACCTTTTGACCTTTAGTAATCCCTTTATTGGTGCAATTAAATTAAGTTAAAATCAAGGATCAGGCCATTTCACAGCATAAACATATAAAATATTAAAAATATATATATTAAAAAAAACAAGTGCACATCTCCCACAACACATATAACACACACATTACACATTAAAATACATGAAATTAGTCCAGAGAGAGAGGAGGAGAGGGAGAGAGGAGGAAGAATGCTATTTTGTAGTTTGTGGGTGTGTGACTGCATCTCTGACCTTTGAACTCTGCCTGCGCTGCTCTACTCTGACCCTTTCCTGCCGGCGACCTTTGTGTGACCTCTAACCTCAGCTCCACCTGCTCAAACTCCAGAAATCTACAGGTGGTGATGATACGCACACACACACGCCCGCATATGCACACACAAACACACACACACACACACACAAACACACACACACCACAGTCAGATAACACATGGCTTTTCTTCTCTCTAAATCAATTGATGTGTAGCCTAATGCGGTTGACCGAAACCCAGCTTCATTGAGTTTCGGCGGAGATCCAGGCATAACATAGACTGGCCACTGTTGTCAGAGCAACAAGGCTGTAAACAGAATGTTGATACAGCCTGTGTTCTGTGCCATGCAGTGGCAGGCCTGTGTGAAGACACTGTAATCTCATTACGTTCAGACAGACAGTGAGTGTCTGATCACTTCAGAGGGTGTGAACCAGCTAAAAGATGTCATGGCGCGAATGAATGCGTCGCTCTAACTCATACATCACATTACTCCCGTACTCGCTGCCCTGCAGTGGCGACCCGTATTTTTCAGGGTCCAATACAAGACGCTGTTGTTCACCTTCAAGCCCCCAGTTACATCTGTGACCTGTGACCTAATCCAGCACCACACCTCCAGCCGGCCCCTGAGATCATCGGATCGAGGGCTCTTGGCGGCGCCCCGGACCCGGCTGAAAACAAAAGGGGGGTGGGTCTTTTGAGCCGGCGGCCCCGAGGCTCTGGAACTCGCTCCCTCAGGAGCCGAGAGCTGCCGCGTCCATGGACATTTTCAGGGGACAGCTGAAGACGCACCTGTTCAGACAGGCTTTTAAACACCCATAGGCCGTATTACTGTTTGACTGTTGCACTTTTTTGTCCTTTTGTTCGTTCTGTTTCGCTGCACTTTACCTTTCCTTATACCGTATGTGACTGTATTTTAATGTTGTTGTTTTGTTTCCCTACTGATTGCACTTTTATGTTTTTACTGTAAAGCTCTCTGTGCACTCATGCTGGGAAGGGTGCTACTGTATATAAATAAAGTTTTACTTAGCCTACTTACTTACTTATCTCCAGTATATTCATGTAGCCTAATTTAAAACGTGGGCGGTCACATACTGTAACTCTCTTATTGAATCATCCAATTTTCTTTTTCTCAAACGACTGCAACACGAAAATGTTCGGCGGGTGTTGATTGGTAGCCTACAACAGATGCACATTAACTGATAGTAGGCCTACTGAGAGTTCACTTTAAAAAAAAAAAAAAAAAATTATGAGCGCTAGATTATGTGTGAAAGCTGCAGTCGACACAATCTTTAAAATGGCGGTGTTGTGTTTGTGTTATCTGGCGGTCCACAGCGGCCCGGGGTATGATAAGAAACTCTAGTCTTGTCGCTCGTCCGGGAGGCCGAGGAAAGAGGCTGACTTACTTGCGGGCCGTCTCGTAGTGCGCCATCCTGTCAAAGTTGGAGAGTCTCCTCCATTCCCCCACAGCCTGGCCCACCCACTGGTGGAGCAGCATGGAGGGGGACGAGCGGCACATCGAGTCAAACGCTGGACTGGGGGGGGGGACACACACACTCAATACCTGACCACACCAAGCCCCTGAGGACAAACTGAAAAAAAACAACCATATGTCCTTACCGACATCACGAACGGCTACTGTCGCGTCCGTGACAAGTCAAAAGCCAGTTAATAGTAGAGATCGACCAATAATCGGCTCAGGCGATAATTACAGCCGATATTCACGTTTTGGAGTCATATCGGCTATCGGCTTCATAAAGCCGATATTGCGTCACTGCCACAGAGCCATTGAATGTTGGTGAGCGCTAAATATCAGCTATCAGCCACCTCAACTTGGCAATTATCGGTATCAGCCCTAAAAAATGCATATCGGTCGATTTCTAGTTAATAGCGGTGATATATTAACTTGACACGTTGAACGTTCCTGAAACTAAGCTAGCCTATTGGACAAAACTAACACTGAGCGGCAAAGAGGGTTCGTCTGACGAGACAGTACGGCGATGGCGCACGGCGAGCTGTCGCGGGGACTCACGTGAGGAAGCAGGCCAGGGCCTCGGCGTCCACGGGGCTGTCGGGGTGGAAGTGTCGCGCCACGCCCCGGAACCTCTGCCACTGCCGGAGCTTCTCCCGCCAACCCCCGGAGGCTAATTCTGGGCCGGTAGGGACCGGCTGAGGGACGCTCACCCCAAGATGGCTGTTGAGCGGAGGCAAGCGAGGGCTGAGGCTAACGTCTGGGAGGGGGTGACCCGTCCCTGGAGCGAGATGACATGAGGGAAAAAACTGGAGGTCCAGTGGAGGTAATTCGGGGAGACAGACGGTAGACGGATCACATGATGTGGAGGGAGGCCATGGAGGTTGTGAGGAACTCTGTGTGTTTGCCTGGATATGTGATGTCAACTCCGTGCGGGGTCCGATGTGTGTGAGATCGCGCGGCCGTACGCGGGTCTGCGCTCGGGTGTACGACTGTGTGGCCGGTGTCTTAGCAACCGTCTCTATGGGAGCGTCTGACTGCGTCTCTGTGCGCGTCTGTGCGTGCGTCTCCACGGGTCGCAGGTGTGTGTGTGAGTGGGGTGACAGAGGTCGCGGCGGGGGGGCGAACGGGGTCGAATCTCCGAGGACTCCCTCCCCTCGTGGGTCAGACTGCAGAGTCACCACACCTGGTTCTGTTCCAGCTATTCCAGGTCCATTTACAGATGTTCCTGGTACCAGTCCAGAATATGACACCGGCGCCGATGCAGCTGCAGAGAGGAGTAATGTCTCTCCCCCACGGGCCAGTTCTCCAGCTAGGACTGAATGGTCTGGGTCTGCTGGGCCAAGTGGTTCAGGGTCAGTCGTCAGTGTGGGATCCGGACCCACAGAAGACAACTCTGGTAGGTTCTGGTTTGGGTCTGATTCCCCTCGAGCCTGAGCTGATTCTGATAAGCGGTCCAATGCAGGGCCTGTGTCTTCAGAACCCTTTGCCTGGTACTGAAGATCAGATCCAGTCATCGAGGTCAGTGCTCGGGCTGGGACAGGCAGCTCTGGGTCTCCTGGTTCCGACGCTGCCTGGGTTGTTTCAGTCGCAGAAGTTCCCGGCTTACTCGTTGGGGTCAGTTCTGGATCATGGGCGTGCTCATCTGTTGATATCCGATCTTGGTCCGATTCCTCTTGTATGGGTGGCGGTTCTGACGATGAGGTATCCAATACAGACCTTGCCTGATCGGAGCCCATCTCAGGACAGTGGGTCACATCTGTACCTGGAGAAGGCCGATCCGATGATAGCTGGCCAAGGTCCAATTCGTCTCCTACTTTAAATGGTTCCGACACTGATATTGGATTGTCACAGCCCATCATAGGGCACTGGGGGACAGATTGAGTCAATGGATCTGATCCTTCTGAATCTGGTTGTTGTTTTGGTACCTGGGTTGGGTCTGGTTCTTCTTGTATCTCAGGTGGTTCTGATACTGCTCCGACGGGTGGTTCTGTTGGGGGTTCACTCTCGATCTCAAGACATAGGCCCGGTTCTGGGACCAGTCCTTGCATCTGTGGTGACCCCAGGTCATGAGGGGTTGTGCATGACAGAGAAAGATGAGAAGGAGGAGAAAATGGTGGTCTCTCTCCCCCATCCAGTACGGTGATGGGTTGAGTTGTGGTGGTTAGAGCAGTACCCATCCAGTATGTGAACGTCTCTTATCTGTTGAAAGTTAGGCTTTTTACTTACAGTACAACTATGTAGCTACCATTTTCATGTTTGCCATCGCCTCCCAGTCCCTGGCTCACTCGAAAGAGTGGCTGAGAATTGACAGCTATGTATTAAATTCAAATTCAAAGTACTTTATTTTCCGTGAGGAACTTTTTGTGCAGTGGACACATAACACATATACAACACATAGCCTAAGATACATAAGACAGATACAACTGACAGAATACATATAGTGCAGCAGTGCTACAGTGCATAGTGTGTGTGTGTGTGTGTGTGTGTGTGTGTGTGTGTGTGTCGTGTTGGCCAATGATGGTAGAGAGATGTATAACTAATTCAGTGGTTATTATGAAGGAAAACTGTAAATATTAATGATATTCAATATAATATGAATCATATTTATATTTGTATATAATATTAAACTCACCTCTTGGCAGAGTTTTACACCAAGCTTTCACCTCTCATATCAATTTGCATTTTTTTGTTCTAAAATAAACAATGTATGGACCCATAGTAACTCTATTCTATTCTATACACGTCGAACGTTCACTCAGCCAACAAAACATTCCAGCCCAAAAAGAATCGCATACAGAAAAGTTGCTCTTTTCAATCACTGTTGCTCTGAAGATTGTGAATATAACTCAATTTCCCATATTGCTTTGCAAAACCATCACCTTGGTTTGCGGATATCCGGTTCACGGTCGTCTGCATTCAGCAAGGAACAACGTTGCACGTGGACACGACGAAACTTGATGTTCTTTATTCTTCATAACTCTTTAAACTAACCCACTTGGTGTCGCAGAAGATAAACTTTTATCAACGTGAGTTGTTTGTAACACACATAGATCACCTTATTCGCCAAGATGTTCCTGCAGTTCTATTTGAACGAGAATGGGGATCGACTCTACACGCTGAAGGTATGTTTACCTTTACCTTTAATCTAAAGCCTTACTTTTCAAGCTAACTAGCTAATGTTAGCCTGCTAACGTCGAAATTATGTTAGGTGGAATGATTTTCATACGGAATTTGCATGGGCTATCGGAAAGACAGATGTTTTAGTAATGGAAGCCAGCGAGAATAATCCAGTCTGGCCTAGTAACGTTAGTCCCCATGCCAATTGAAACCACGACTTTTCAGGAAAGATGGCTAACGTTAACTTGCTGCCGCATGCATCCATGGCTGTGCACATAAATAATGTGTTATATACATTGCCAATCAACTTTCCTACACCCTCTCTTCCCCCCCTTCCCTCCATCCTTATTATCTCCCTCCCTATCACAGCTTTCTACCCCATCTCTCATTTGACATATATATAAGTAAACTGGTATGTCATGAGGAATAGTCCAAAGCCATGGAAAAAGGAGACCATCTTGTCTTTATGTATCAACCTAACCCGTGTTGTTGTTCTCTGGTTCTGACTTTAACCCGTGTTGTTCCTGTCTGGTTCTGACCCAACAGAAGGTGGACACGGCCGGGCAGCCCACCAGCTCGGCACATCCAGCCCGCTTCTCCCCAGACGACAAGTTCTCTCGGCACCGTGTGACCATCAAGAAACGCTTCAACCTCCTCCTGACCCAACAGCCCAGACCCATCCTGTGAACTGGGGCTAATAAGAGGACTATTGATCAGCTACTGATCATTGATCAGAGCCGCCCCCATTGTGTCCAGGCATATGCAGGTCTTTGGAGACGGTGGCTGAAGGGAGACATGTTGGAGATGTTTTAGTTCTGTTTTCTTTTATGGGGGGGACTTTTTTTTTGGGGGGGGGGGGGGGGCTTTTTTGGGGGATGTATGCCACCGTGCATGTGATATGCCTTTTATTTCTGCCCTAACACCCCATATCGCTGAAATCTCATTTAGCGAATTGTTTTTTTTGCATTTATTTTGTATATAAATCACGTGGAACAGATTGTAGCGTGCAATTTCTGTACCTCCAACTCTACCACTGACAGATTTGTCTAAGGTAATTTGGTTTTTGAATGTGCTTGTAATGGAAGATAAAAAATATGAAAATATGCCTTCCTGTCTGTCTTGTCTGTCTGCTAGTTAAGGAACAAAACCATGGCATACAATGACCGGTACTGTACCTAAGTCACGTCAAGGTACAGCGTCGTTTGCATCCTGTACTACGCCCCCGTACCGCATCACCGTGTCCCGCATCATCGTGTGCGCATGCGTAAATTCGAAATTGCGGCGAGCGAAACGCGCGAGCTGGGGTCGCGCGCGCGCGCTTGTGTTTTTGGACAAAATGCCGAAGTGAGGATGTTGGGGGAAGAGCAGCGCGTACGGGGTCGGGACGGCTTTAACAACGGTTGGATCTTCTAGAGGTTAAAAACAAAGTAGATACGTGGTACGTATTCCATATAGTGGCGTTTTTTTTCTCTCCCATTTATCATTTACTATATCTGCCGAATGCTATGAGTGCGAGTTATATGCTCAAGCGGTGGTGGTGTCACATTTGAGCAGCATGGCTAATGGTGCGTTCGTTTGTGGTCGGAGGTGGCAAGTCGCAAGTGGCAAAATACCTACCTCCGACCTGTGTGCATTCAGCTATATACCATTATATCACAGTTACCTAGTTATATCTATATACCATTATATCACAGTTACCTAGTTATATCTATATACCATTATATCACAGTTACCTAGTTATATCTATATACCATTATATCACAGTTACCTAGTTATATCTATATACCATTATATCACAGTTACCTAGTTATATCTAGTGCATTCGAGCAACTGGGGGCTGAGAAACATATCCGAATTTGCGACGAGGAAGTGCGAGTTCATGCGGTGTTTTATTTAATCATTCCTAGCAAGTCGCAATTTGCCACCTCCCAGTTATAAACGAACGCACCCTAACAGCTAGCTAGAGGCTCGCTGGCGGACTGTAACGTTGCGAGGCGACTGACGGGAACAGTAAGTTACAGTTCATCTTTTGGATAGACGTAGAGAACGGTCGCTGTCAGTAATTGTGTTTTTAGATTTTGGTAACTTACTGTATCTTGCAACTTCTCGACAGTGCGAATGGCTGTCGGTAGCTGTGTATTGGGTGGCTGTGTATTGGGTGGCTGTGTATTGGGTGGCATTGGTAATTTCAGTCATCTGCCTTTTAATATTGTTATCATATACTAATTTGACTGACCGGTTCGAGCTTATAGCTAATTGGCTTAATGATGTCTGGTTAGCTAGTTGGCTACAAACACAGGCAGCATAACGTTAGCTGGCTAGTCAGCTCATTGATGGGGTATGTATGAAATCCAAAGCAGATGGTGCCCGCCTGGACATTGATAAGACCTGTTCGGCGAGAATAGTCCTTATCTTATCTAGCCTTGTAAAACCCAGGGTAGGCTCACACACTGGGCTTGTAACTACGAGGAGCTGCAATGCGTTTTACAAAACCTGGCAAAACTCTCCGTCAAATAGGAACATTTATTTAGATTCCGATGTGAATAGGACTGGTCGAGGTGTGTTCTCGGACTGCGCTGTCAACTCCACTGCTCCTAACAAACCGGTGTCCTGACCAATCGCCACACCCCCTTATCCAACTGTGTGTTTAAAACACGAAAGACGAGTCGTGCAGCTTTAGAAACCTTGCGAAACCGATCAACAATTACGCCATTTCCATGCTGCTGTTTTTCCTTTTGCCTCTGCCTATATATACGCCAGGGCACACAAAGAACCAGCAGGAACCATCGCCTCCGCATGTGGAGAGCTCGCTACAGCAACAGCAGCACTGACTCAACCGGTTGGAACCGCTCTCGAATAATAATTAAATTATAAGCCGCGCTAAGGCACCTACTCAACTCTCTCCGAGGTTCTTTCTGCAGGGGAGACGGAGTCCACGCCCGGGCTTGCATAGTTGACTTTTGCCCCGAAACTATGTAATGTATTAATCGCCCTGGTTACTAGGTGACTGTTCACTTCCTTACCCAATTATCACGACACCCTTTAGCAAGACTTCCCTTAAGGGGCCCAGACAATTCCATATTGCTTAACTGATCTTGCTCAATAAGTATGCAAATTATATTGATGATACATTATTACAATTACAATAATACAACTTTTAATAAGGTAAGTGGATGTGGGAATATTTTATTGCCTGTTATGGTAAATCTGTTAAATTTTTCAGAGCTCTTATAGAAGATTACATTTCATAGTGGAGCTTATGCAAACCTCCAACTTATCTGTCCTCCCCGCATTGCTGGTGTGTCTGAAATACTGATGAGGAAAAAAAAAATCTCCATTCCTCTCTCTCTCTCTCTGTCTGTCTGTCTGCCCCTTCCCTTCTCTCTCCATCCCCCTTTTTCCAATTTCTTCACCTCACCTGGTCACAATGTGTCTCTGACCCTGCCTTTCAAGGCCAACACAGCAGCCTCTGAGCTATTATCGTCTCAAAAGGTGCATATCTCTCCAGCCTACTAACAGGGCAAGATGGAGGGAAAGCAGTGAAAGATTTGGGCTTTTAAAAAGTTGAACCGAGGGGAGAAGTGATTTTTACTTTAACTTTTCCCACATCTAAAAGATTATCGCCAATTACGTTAACCGCAACAGTGTTTACATCAAAGCTCAAAGTTTTGTATGTAAAAACCCTGTATATTTATCAGGAATCTAAGCCACACGGGTGCATATCCGACTAACCCCGCCCCCTCTTCCACTATTAAAACCAGCACAGGTCAATGGACGAGTTCAGATGAGAGCCTCTCTACCGGATCACAGTCAACTGAGAGTTAGCTAGCTTTAGAGTAGCCTAGCTAGCCAGTCTGTGACCCCCCCATCCCTCCTCCTCCCTGCTTTCTCCTACACCCCCCTCCCTCTACCAGTTGCCATGGCGTCGGTGCGGTTCACCGTCACGCCCACCAAGGCGGAGGACCTGCCGGGGCTCTCGGACACGTCGCCCGACATCAGCTCCCGCTCCGGCGGGCGCGTTCGTTTCGGCTCCCGGGAGAGCGTCAGCCGCGGCGACCCGGTCAGCGAGGGCTCAGGGGGCGTCACCACCGGCGGGGCGGAGACTCCGGACCGGACCGACACAGACCAAGGTGAAGCTCACAGGTCCTGTTAACTGTCATTGAGGAGAGAATCGCGACGGCTCAATATGAAATTCTGGATTGTTGTCGTCACTGGTGTTGTTTTTTTTTGCTGTCGGTAGTAGTTTGAGGTGTCCGGGGTGGGGTGGGGTGAAGGGGGGGGGTTGTAGTTTGAGGTGTCCGGGGGGGGGAGTGAAGTAGTTTGGGGTGTCCGGGGTGGGGTGTGGTGGGGTGGGGTGGGGGGGTTGTAGTTTGAGGTGTCCAGGGGATGGACGGATGGACGTCTTGACGTCTGATCCCCTCCTGGGATATATCCTCCTAGTGTTGGGTGTCAGTAATGCCTCAATCCTCTTGAAGTCCATTCTAAGTCGGTGTAATTGCTATGTAACAAGCATTGTTGAGCACTTAATGGTGCCAGAAATAGTACCGGCTGGATAATCTTGTTGGGTTTGGATTTAAGTGATGCCAGGATTTATATAGGCTATAGCCTGTTTTACGAACATAAGAACATGCACATACAGCATACACACACGCACACACACACACACAAGCACACACACAAACACACACACACACACAGCAAATGCACACACACAGTAAACATTCACACAGTTGAGGAGCTTCTGTCTATTGACTGAGGAGAACACGCAGAAAGGCCTGAAACATTCGGAGAGTTATTTTTAGGTCTTTGCGAACAAATTAGTAATCGAATTGGGGGCTCGTGACAGCCCTTCACACACACAATTTTCTTTGCTGTTTATATCACATTCCGCTTCAGCACACACACACACACACACACACACAGACTCAGACTCTCTTGGGAGCACACATGCATGCGCACACACACACACACTCACACACACACACACACACACACACACACACACACACACAGAGATCCAGTTCCCTGTGCTTGACAGAGTGTGTATAGGTAGGCCACAGCTGAGACATACAGTACGTAGGTTGAGAGCAGAGCAGAGCAGAAGTGTGCTTTAGATGGACAGGATGGAGACCACATCATGTGTTTGATCGTGTGGGTTTTTGCAGGGGAAAACAACCGTGTGTGTGTGTGTGCGTGTCAAACTGTGAAGTGTTTGTGCCTTCTGGCGTCCGTGCGTGTCACACGAGCGTGCGTGTCACAGTCACACCAGCGTGCGTGTCACAGTCACACCAGCGTGCGTGTCCGTCTAGGTTTAGGGAAATGAGAGTGCTGACTCTGGAGGCGCCGCGACGCACTTCTCCTGTGGCGTGCCGCTGACGGAGGTGGAACAGGACGCGGCGCTGGTTGCGGCCCGGTCGCTTGCGATGCTGCGGCGTTGGCGTCGGCTCGCAGGGCCGCGGGGACTACGATGGAAACGCCCCCCCCCCGAGTCTGGCGACACTGTAATGGAATATGCCTGACTGCCTCTCTCGGTTTCTCTCTCTCTCCCTCCCTCCCTCTCTCTCTCCCCCTCCATATTTCTCCTCCTGTCAATCTCCCTTCTTCTCTCCCTCTCCGCCACCCTCTCCCCTCTTTCCTTTTCTGTGTCCCCCTCCCCTGCTCTCTCTCTTTCTCTCTCTCCCCCCCCTCTCTTCTCAGCAGGCGATGGCAAACTGTCCAGCGTCTACATCAATAACACTCACGGGGCGGACGATGACGACTACTACGACAGAAACCTGGCGTTGTTCGAGGTCAGAGCCATTGCGGTGTCCGCCATGTGTCAGAGCCGGTTGCGGTT
>NC_140250.1:2319766-2349766 GCF_949987555.1 Borostomias antarcticus | reverse complement strand
AGTTGCGGTGAGAATTTTAACGACATCACAGTCTGTCGGTGACACACGATCCATCCCTTCTGACCTCCCCCATGTCCACCTTCTGTCTCACCTGTCCTCCCCAGTCAGGAGGTTAATACACACGCCCTGTTTACTAAACTACCGAGCTCTGTCCGTCTGTGTAGTGTCTGGTGGGCTAATGTCACAATGCTGTTATGCTTATCTCTACAAGCATAGTGTTGTCTCTCTCTCTCTCTCTTGCCATCACCTAACTGCTACTGTGCAAATGTCTCTCTTTTTCTCTCTCTCTCTTCCGTAACGCCATTGTTACTAACACCCATCCCCCTCTCTCTCTCTCTCTCTCTCTCTCTCTGTCATGTCCGTCTTTCTATGCTCTATATTTGTGTCCCTTCTCCCATCTCTCTCTCTTTATTCTCCCCCCATTCTCTCTCTTTCCTTCTCTCTCTCTCTATCCATCTCTCTCCTCCCTTTTTCTTTCACTCCCAATCTCTCCTCCTCCCACCCTCTCTCTCACTATCCATCCCTCTCTCTCCTCCCTCTTTCTCTCTCCCTCTCCTCTCTCCACTACCCTCTCACTCTCTCTGCCCCCCCCTTCTCTCTCTCTCCTCCCTCTTTCTCTCTCCTTCTCCTCTCCTCTCTCTCCCTCTCTCTCCCCATCCCCTCCCTCCCTCTTTCTCTCTCTGCCCCTCCCTCCCTCTTTCTCTCTTTGCCCCTCCCTCCCTCTCTCCGCCCCCTCCCCTCTCTCTCTCCATCCAGCGGGAGGCTCCTACTTCATGATCTCCCGGTCGCTGGGTCCGGAGTTCGGGGGGGCGGTGGGGCTCTGCTTCTACCTGGGCACCACCTTCGCCGGGGCCATGTACATCCTGGGAGCCATCGAGATCCTGCTGGTGGGGAAACCGCGCCTCCTCCATCACCACCCTCCTCCTCCTCATCACATCCACTGACCATCATCATCATTGTCGTCACAATCGCTCTCCTCTTCCTCGCCACATGTTATTATCCTCGTCATCATCATCATCATCTTCGTAATCGTAATTGCAACACCATTAATAACATCATGATCGCTTGATGGCCTGATTGTGGTGATTTGTCGTCTCTGAAATCATAGTCATCTGTGATTCCGCCCTGGTGACCGATCAGCGCGGATTACAGTATGAAACCACCCCCCCCTCCCGGGAACTCCGCCCCCCCCAGACACGCCCCCTCCTTCATTCCCTCCATTTCTTGTGCTCTGTTATGGTTGTTTGATTCGATTTTCATGTCTGCCTTTCCCTCTCCTCCTCCTCTCCCTCCCTCCCCTCCTCCTCCTCCCTCCTCTTCCCTATCCATCCTCCCTCTTTCTCCCCCCCCCCTCCTCTTTCTCCCAGATGTACATCGCTCCGTGGGCGGCCATCTTCAAGACCAGCGAGCTGGACGGCGAGGGGGCGGCCATGTTGAACAACATGCGCGTGTACGGCTCCGTCTTCCTGCTGCTCATGGCGCTGCTGGTCTTCGTGGGCGTGAAGTACGTCAACAAGCTGGCGTCCGTGTTCCTGGCGTGCGTCATCGTCTCCATCCTGTCCATCTACACCGGGGCGCTGGTCTCCGCCTTCAGCCCGCCCACTTTCCCGTGAGTCTGTCTCCGCGCTGACCCTTGACCCCCGCCGCCCCCTGTCTGATCAGCTGCCCTGCTCTAGATAGAGCGGGGTTGAGACTAAAGCTGAATCCCAAATCGCGCACTTAGGCGAAAGTGCAGAGCACTCGCGGCCTTGTGGCCTTACATGCGCGTTCCCGCTAAGTCCACAAGGGCTCAGGGTAGTTCCAAAACGGAATTGCTAGGTCCACAAGTGCGCCACGCCGCCATTTTGCGCACTGTAACCGCACTTACCGAAAGTCCGCAATTTCACGGACTTAGGAGCAGAAAATACCCACAGCCCACCGCGTCTCATGTGACACAGTGCTTGAGTGCATCCGAGTCATGATCCGAGTGCATCACACATAAATGATGACATTTGCAGATAACACAACATTTATCTTGAAATCCACATGCTGCAAACATATCCCACCCAACCTAATTTTTTAATTATTATTAAATTAAAACAGACGTCAATCGGTCAATTTGCAGAGCTGAAGGGAGCGTCAGAGCAGCCTCTGCGTCGGAGGAACGCGGCAGCCAATGAAAACGAAGTGGGAGGGGCATTGAGCGAAACTGGAAGTGCTGTCCCATTTAATTCACGGCCCTGCACCCTCTGGCCCTTCCAGCTGACGTCAATTAAGTGCTCAGGCCTCTGGCCACAAGTGCGAGGGGCCGCAAGTGCGGTTTGCGCACTCAGATTGGGATTCAGTTTAAGAGGCCTGGACTGAGATCCCGTTTCCCAACGCTGTCACAAGGAAGTAGAGGAGGCGGGGCTAATCCATTCAAGTGTTCTACTCTCTACGATTATCGGTCGATTCACGAATTCAGAAAAATCGATTTATGATTTTATTTTTTCCCGCCATAAATGTATTTTCGCATTTTATCCCGCTTTCACCCACTTTAGTTTTTTGTCGTTTTTTTTGCACTACAGTTACACTTTGTTGCCATGTTTGCTGGCGATCCTGCAGAGTTGCAACAATTTTGCGCTTGGGGTGTATTTAACGGGTATTTAAATGGTGGGAAAGTCATTGAAAATTATAATCTATCACATCCATAATCATCAATAATGGGGAATAAAATTGTGACCCCAGGAATCGAAATCGAATCCTGAGATCACTACTGATTCCCACCCCTACAAGCAAGCCTTTCAAACTGATGTTGACACCTCAATCCACCAATCCCTGTCTCTCTCTAGACTGACCAATCCCCTCCCTGGCTCTCTCTAGACTGACCAATCCCCTCCCTGGCTCTCTCTAGACTGACCAATCCCCTCCCTGTCTCTCTCTAGACTGACCAATCCCCTCCCTGGCTCTCTCTAGACTGACCAATCCCCTCCCTGGCTCTCTCTAGACTGACCAATCCCCTCCCTGGCTCTCTAGACTGACCAATCCCCTCCCTGGCTCTCTCTAGACTGACCAATCCACTGCTCTAGCCATGTCCTCTGCCCCTCCTCATCCTCAGGGTGTGCATGCTGGGTAACAGGACGTTGTCGGGTCACGACCTGCTGGACAGTGACTGTGCCAAAACCACCCTGCTACGCCGAGAACCACCGGCAGAGCTGGACGACACCAACCTCACCCTTACAGGTAAACAGTTACTCATCCACCCATCATCTATCCATCCCTCCCTCCCTCCCTCCCTCCCTCCATCCATCCACTCACTTGCATGGTTATTAAAAACATGGTTTCAGTTCTGTTTGGGTCACTTTCTCTATGGTCTAGTGATAATAGTGAAAGGAACAACGAGCTTTCCCATCCTTAATGGCGCCCATGCGCAGGACAGACTGGAGTAGTGCATGAGAGAGTAGAGTCAGCACACCGGAGCCTATAGAAAATAGACTCTTCCCAATATTTATTAAATGAACGTTTCGATCCATCCATCCATCCATCTTCATCCGCTTATCCGGGGTGGGGTCGCGGAGGCAGCAGCTCCAGCAGGGGGCCCCAGACATCCCTTTCCCTGGCAGCATCAACCAGCTCTGCCTGGGGAACCTATAGCTGCTCCCAGGCCAGTGTGGAGATGTAGTGATGTATATGGAGATGGATATGATCAACATTCTGATGAAGATCATATAGGTCGAAATGTTTATTTAATTAACTTTGGGAACAGTTTAAAGTCCGCTCCCCTACCCGCTCTCCCCGGACAGGAAATGGCACGGTGGCCCCGACCCTTGACCCTGGGGTTCCTCCAGTCCCGTCGGAGCAGCCCACCGCCCTGTGGCTGCAGTTCTGCAAGGGTCTCAACGCCTCCTGTGACAAGTACTTCAGGAACAACAACGTCACCCAGATAGATGGCATCCCCGGGCTCGCCAGCGGTGTCATCGCCGGTACACACACACACACACGAACACACACACGCACACACACACACGAACACACACACACGAACACACACACACGAACACACACACATGAACATACACACACACATGAACATACACACACACATGAACATACACACACACATGAACACACACACAAACACACACACACGAACACACACACACGAACACTCACACATGAACATACACACACACATGAACATACACACACACATGAACACGCACACACATGAACATACACACATACACACACACACACGAACATACATGAACACACACACACACACAGAAAGATACACACACACACACATGAACACACATGCACACACACGCATACACAGACACACAAACACACACACATACACACACACACACACACACCGTAACATGAATTTTACAGCCCAGCGCAACGGTCCGCTCCTCGATGTAGTCTTGGTAAAGCTGAAGACCTCCATATCTTACGTGTGTTGTTTCTGTCTCTCTAACCATCCCCCTCTCCTTCCTCCCAGAGAACCTGTGGAGCTCCTACCTCAGCAAGGGGGAGGTGCTGGAGAAACGGTCCCTCCCCTCCCGCGGGGGCGACCCGCCCACCAATCGGCTGCCCTACGTGTTCGCCGACATCACCACCTCCTTCACGCTATTGGTGGGCATCTTCTTCCCCTCCGTCACAGGTACACACTCCCCGTTTCCCGTAGCGACTGTCGTCAGGTTGCCGTCCAATAGCTGAGACCGGCCGTGGCGGAGTTGTTCATCGTCCCTCCGCTCTTTCTCTCCTCCTTTCTCCCTCCTTCCATCTCCTCCCTCCCCTTCTCTCCCTGCCCCCCCTTACTGGCCTCCTCCTCCCCATCTACCCCCCTCTCTCTCCCTCCCCCTGTCCTCTCTCTCTTCCCCTCCCTCCCCCACTCTACCTCTCTCCTCTCTCTCCCTCCCCCCGTCCTCTCTCTCTCCCCTCCCTCCCCCACTCTACCTCTCTCCTCTCTCTCCCTCCCCCCGTCCTCTCTCTCTTCCCCTCCCTCCCCCACTCTACCTCTCCTCTCTCTCCCTCCCCCCGTCCTCTCTCTCTTCCCCTCCCTCCCCCACTCTACCTCTCCTCTCTCTCTCCCTCCCCCTGTCCTCTCTCTCTTCCCCTCCCTCCCCCACTCTATCTCTCTCCTCTCTCTCCCTCCCCCTGTCCTCTCTCTCTCCTTCCCTCCCCCTCCCTCCCCTCTCCTCTCTCCCCCTACTGTCCCCTCTCTCTCTCCTCTACCGCCCCCCTCTCCTCTCTCTCCCTCCCCCCTGTCCTCTCTTTCTCCCCCCCCTCCCCTCTCCTCTCTCTCCCTCCCCCTGTCCTCTCTCTCTTCCCCTCCCTCCCCCACTCTACCTCTCTCCTCTCTCTCCCTCCCCCCGTCCTCTCTCTCTTCCCCTCCCTCCCCCACTCTACCTCTCTCCTCTCTCTCCCTCCCCCTGTCCTCTCTCTCTTCTGCTCCCTCCCCCTCTCCTCTCTCTCCCTCCCCCCTGTCCTCTCTCCCCCTCTCCTCTCTCTCTCCCCTCCCCCCCCCCCCCAGGTATCATGGCCGGGTCTAACCGGTCGGGGGATCTGAAGGACGCCCAGCGTTCCATCCCCATAGGCACCATCCTGGCCATCCTCACCACCTCCCTGGTCTGTATCCTTCCGCCAGACGCCCAGATCCGCCCTACACCCAGGCTCTGTTCCTACACCCAGGCTCTGTTCCTACACCCAGGCTCTGTTCCTACACCCAGGCTCTGTTCACGTCCTGTTTGTGTTGTTGTTGTTGTTGTTCATTTTGTTGTTTTTCCCGAGCGCCGTGATTAGACTTGATCGGTCTTATATCTGTAACGTTCTCACCTATATTCCTTCCAGGTCTGCCCTCTGTGCGTGTTCGTAGTGTTGTTGTTGTTGTTTTGGATTGTTTTTGTTGTTTCGGGTTGTTGTTGTTGTTGTTGTTGTTTTCCTGAGCGCTGGGATCAGACCTGAGCAGTGTGGTGCTGTTTGGAGCCTGCATCGAGGGAGTGCTTCTCAGAGACAAGTCAGTAGTCTCTCTCTCTCTCTCTCTCTCTCTCTCTCTCTCTCTCCCTCCATGTCTCTCTCTCTCTCTCTCTCTCTCTCCCTCCATGTCTCTCTCTCTCTCTCTCTCTCTCCCTCCATGTCTCTCTCTCTCTCTCTCTCTCTCTCTCCCCCCATGTCTCTCTCTCTCTCTCTCTCTCTCTCCCCCCATGTCTCTCTCTCTCTCTCTCTCTCCCTCCATGTCTCTCTCTCTCTCTCTCTCTGTCTCTCTCCCTCCATGTCTCTCTCTCTCTCTCTCTCTCTCCCTCCATGTCTCTCTCTCTCTCTCTCTCTCTCCCTCCCTCCATGTCTCTCTCTCTCTCTCTCTCTCTCTCTCCCTCTCTCCCTCCATGTCTCTCGCTCTCTCTCTCTCTCTGTCTCTCTCCCCCCGTCTCTCTCTCTCTCTCTCTCACCCCCCATGTCTCTCTCTCTCTCTCCCTCCATGTCTCTCTCTCTCTCCCTCCACGTCTCTCTCTCTCTCTCTCACACCCCCCATGTCTCTCTCTCTCTCTCCCTCCATGTCTCTCTCTCTCTCCCTCCATGTCTCTCTCTCTCTCTCTCTCTCTCACCCCCCATGTCTCTCTCTCTCTCTCTCTCTCTCCCCATGTCTATCTATAGTTCTGTCTCTCTCTTTGTTTCTGGCTTAATCCCCCTCTCTCTCTCTTTCTATCTCTCTCTCCCTCCCCCTCTCTCTCTCTCTCTCTCTCTCTCTCTCTCCCCATGTCTATCTATAGTTCTGTCTCTCTTTGTTTCTGGCTTCATCTCTCTCTCTCTCTCTTTCTATCTCTCTCTCCCTCCCCCCCTCTCTCTCTCTCTCTCTCTCTCTCTCACCCCCCATGTCTCTCTCTCTCTCTCTCTCTCTCTCTCTCTCTCTCTCTCTCTCCCCATGTCTATCTATAGTTCTGTCTCTCTCTCTCTTTGTTTCTGGCTTCATCTCCCTCTCTCTCTCTCTTTCTATCTCTCTCTCTCCCTCCCCCCCCCCCCTCTCTCTCTCTCTCTCTCCCTCCCCCCCCCCTCTCTCTCTCTCTCTCTCTCCCCATGTCTATCTATAGTTCTGTCTCTCTCTCTCTTTGTTTCTGGCTTCATCTCCCTCTCTCTCTCTCTTTCTATCTCTCTCTCTCCCTCCCCCCCCCCTCTCTCTCTCTCTCTCTCCCTCCCCCCCCCCCTCTCTCTCTCTTTCTCTCTCTCTCTCTCTCCCCATGGTAGGTGTTCAGTTGGTTTAATATGATGGACTTGTGGTCCCTGTCCTTTGCTCTCCTCTCTAAGCCGTCCTCTCCTCTCGTCTGGCGCCCCCCGCAGGTTTGGCGACTCGGTGAAGGGGAACCTGGTGGTGGGGACGCTGGCCTGGCCCTCCCCCTGGGTCATCGTGATTGGCTCCTTCTTCTCCACATGTGGCGCCGGCCTCCAATCGCTGACCGGCGCACCCCGCCTCCTCCAGGCCATCGCCAAGGACAACATCATCCCCTTCCTCAGGGTTAGACACGCCCCCTTCTCTTTCTTTCTTTCTTTCTTTCTTTCTTTCTTTCTTTCTTTCTTTCTTTTCTTTCTTTTCTTTCTTTTCTTTCTTTCTTTCTTTCTTTCTTTCTTTCTTTCTTTCTTTCTTTCTTTTCTTTCTTTTCTTTCTTTTCTTTCTTTTCTTTCTTTTCTTTCTTTTCTTTCTTTCTTTCTTTCTTTCTTTCTTTCTTGTCTCACTGTCCCTTCTCACCTCCCTGTGTGTGTGTGCGTGCGTGTGTGTGCTCGTCTGGGTGGTGTGTGTGTTCCTCCAGGTGTTCGGTCATGGGAAGGCTAACGGGGAGCCCACGTGGGCGCTGCTGCTGACGGCGCTGATCGCTGAGCTGGGCGTCCTGATCGCCTCCCTGGACATGGTGGCCCCATCCTCTCCATGTAAGGGTGTGTGTGTGTGTGTGTGTGTGTGTGTCAGCGCATCGAGATGACTGGATTGATGAGTGTGTGTTTTTGTGTATGTATTTATTCCCCCTTCCCTCTTTCTCTTTCTCTCTCTCTCTCTTTCTCTCTCTCTCCCTCTCTCTCTCTCCTCTCTCTCTCCCTCTCTCTCTCTCCCCCCCCCTCTCTCTCTCTCTCTCTCTCTCTCTCTCAGGTTCTTTCTGATGTGTTATCTGTTTGTGAACCTGGCCTGCGCTCTGCAGACTTTACTGAGGACGCCGAACTGGAGGCCTCGCTTCTCCTACTACCACTGGTAGTACACACACACTCGCGCGCACACACGCGCACGCACACACACACGCGCGCACACACACGCGCGCACACACAGACACTGTAAAACCTCACTGAATCTATACATGGAATGTGACCAGTATTTGTGTGTGCTGCACTCCTCTCTCCTTCTCTCTCTCCCTCTTTCTCTCTCTCTCCCTCTCTCTGTCTTTCCCCCTCCCTCCTTCTCCCTCTCTCCAGGAGCTTGTCGTTTTTGGGCATGATCATCTGCTTGGCGCTGATGTTCATATCCTCGTGGTACTACGCCATCGTTGCTATGGTGATCGCCGGCATGATCTACAAGTACATCGAGTACCACGGGTACGTTGTCATGGGAACCGGGCCTTGTGCGCGTCACAAAAATAAAGAAAAATTTAAAAAGTCACATTTCAATGACCGGTTACGTTTGAATATCATCACACCAATCACATCCGTTGGTGTTGAGACGATGTGTTGAGCTAACGTCGCTAGGCAACGTTCCCTCGGATCTCATGTGTTTGGGAAGGTGGTCCTCGGAATCAAAAATGGTCCTTAAGTTACAAAAGGTTGAGAACCACCTGTTATAGACCATGGAAAAGTTGTAATGTGCGTGTGTGTGCGTGTGTGCGCGTGTGCGTGTGTGTGTGTGCACGTTACAGAGCAGAGAAGGAGTGGGGCGATGGTATACGTGGTCTCTCGCTCAGCGCTGCTCGCTACGCCCTCTTGAGGCTGGAGGAGGGACCGCCGCATACCAAAAACTGGAGGTACACACACACACACACACCGAAGACATGCAAACCTCGTGGCCTCAGCTGATTTCAAGCACACTCTCTCTTTCTCTGTTCATTTCTTTCACTCCCTATTGTGTTCTCTCACAATCTCTCTCACACACACACACACACACACACACTCCCCCCACGGCCCCCAGGCCCCAGCTGCTGGTGCTGCTGAAGCTGGATGAGGACGCCCACATCAAGTCTCCTCGCCTGCTGACCTTCGCGTCCCAGCTGAAGGCAGGGAAGGGCCTGACCATCGTGGGCACCGTCATCCCCGGGAACTTCCTCTACAGCTACGGAGAGGCCCTGGCCGCCGAGCAGGTCTGGGGCTCCCTCCCTCTCTCCTTCTCTCTCTCCCCGCCTCTCTCTCTCTCTCCCTCCGTCCCTCTGGATCTCTCTCCTTCTCTCTCCTTCTCTCTCTCCCCGCCTCTCTCCCTCCCCCCCTCCGTCTGGATCTCTCTCCTTCTCTCTCCCCGCCTCTCTCTCCCTCCCTCCTTCCGTCTGGATCTCTCTCTCCTTCTCTCTCTCCCCGCCTCTCTCTCTCTCTCCCTCCCTCTCTCCCTCCATCTCTCTCTCCCTCTCTCTCCCTCCATCTCTCTGCCTCTCTCTCCCTCCGTCTCTCTCTCCCTCCGTCTCTCTCTCCCTCTCTCTCCCTCCGTCTCTCTCTCCCTCTCTCTCTCCCTCCATCTCTCTCTCTCCTTCTCTCTCTCCCTCCATCTCTCTCTCCTTCTCTCTCTCCCCGCCTCTCTCTCTCTCTCCCTCCGTCCCTCTGGATCTCTCTCCTTCTCTCTCTCCCCGCCTCTCTCTCTCTCTCCCTCCGTCTCTCTCTCTCTCTCTCTCTCTCCCTTCATCTCTCTCTCCCTCCATCTCTCTCTCCCTCCATCTCTCTCTCTCTCTCTCTTTCTCTCTCTCCCCCCATCTCTCTCTCTCTCTCTCTCTTATCTCACTACCTCTCATCTCTGTTCCTCTCTCTCTCTATCTCTCTCTTCCTCTCTATCTCTCTCTTCCTTTCTCTATCTCTCTCTTCCTCTCTCTATATCTCTGTCTTTATACCTCTCTTATATCTCTCTTCCTGACTCTCACCCTCTCTCTCTCTCTCTCTTTCTTTCTTATCATGCTCTCTCTCCCACTCTAGTTCATTTTTTGTATCTCTCTCTCTCTCTGTATCGCTCGGCGTATCTCTCTTATCTTTCTCTCACTCTTCAGAAGGACGAATCACACCCCCGCATCTAACATCTCTCCCCCCCCCCCCCTCCCCTCCCCCCCCCCCTCCCCCAGACTCTGAAGCACCTGATGGACAAGGAGAAGGTGAAGGGCTTCTGCCAGTGCATCGTGGCCCAGAAGGCGCGCGACGGCATCAGTCACATGATCCAGTCCAGCGGCCTGGGGGGCATGAGGCACAACACCGTGGTGATGGGCTGGCCGCTGGCCTGGCGCCAGAGCGAGGACCCCCAGTCCTGGAAGACCTTCATCAGTGAGTAGCGGGCGACCGTGTGTGTGTGTGTGTGTGTGTGTGTGTGTGTGTGTGTGTGTGTGTGTGTGTGTGTGTGTGTGTGTGGGGGGGAGGGAGAGAGGGAGGGAGGCGAGGCTCATCGGTGCCCCCTCGTGATATTCAAGTGGTATTGCATCTTACTCTGATTTGTATATAAACTGTATATATGTACATACTTTTACACTTTTTGGGAACTTATTTATACACTTAGGCCTTCCCATGCATTGACTCTGTCACATGTTATGTCATGTGATCCCTCAGACTAAGTAGCCTATTATTTAAGGCGTGTCTCTGCTGGTGTTCTCTGTCTGAAGAAGGGCTTGCAGCCCGAAACGTCACCTCGGTGTCGATAACAAAATCCTGGGAGCATATTTCTGGTGTGACTCCACTTTTCCCTGATGGGTTTGTCTTTCCATCAAGCACCCAGTTTGAAACATTTTGGATGTGTGTGTTCCTCCCTGCGGTTCAGACACGGTGCGCGTGACCACGGCGGCCCACCTGGCCCTGCTGGTGCCCAAGAACATCTCCCTGTTCCCCTGCAACAGCGAGCCGTGCGCCGAGGGCTCCATCGACGTCTGGTGGATCGTCCACGACGGAGGCATGCTGATGCTGCTGCCCTTCCTGCTGCGACAGCACAAGGTAGGGGGGTGGGGGTGTGTGTGTGTGTGTTTTGTTTATCTGTGTGACCTGTCTGTGTGCATGTGAGACCTATTTGTGTGTGTGTTTTGTTAATCTGTGTGACCTGTCTTTGTGCATGTGAGACCTATTTGTTTGTGTGTGTGTGTGTTTTGTTAATCTGTGTGACCTGTCTGTGTGCATGTGAGACCTATTTGTGTGTGTGTGTGTTTTGTTAATCTGTGTGACCTGTCTTTGTGCATGTGAGACCTATTTGTTTGTGTGTGTGTGTCTGTGTGTGTTTTATTAAACTGTGTGACCTGTCTTTGTGCATGTGAGACCTATTTGTGTGTGTGTGTGACCTGTTGGTGTGCATGTGAGATGTGTGTTAAATTGTGTGTACGTTTGTTTGTTAATTTGTGTGACCTGTGTGTGCATTTCAGAGACACGTGTGTGTGTGTGTGTATATCTCTCACCCTGTGCGTTGCCCCCCCCATCCCTCACAGGTGTGGAGGAAGTGTGGGATGCGCATCTTCACCGTGGCCCAAATGGAGGATAACTCCATCCAGATGAAGAAGGACCTGGCAACCTTCCTCTACCACCTGCGCATAGAGGCCGAGGTGGAGGTGGTGGAGATGGTACGCGCGTGTGTGTGTGGCGTGTGTGTGTGAGTGTGTGTGCGCGCGGGTGTCGAAATGATGGATATGGTACGCCAAGCATTCAAGGATATTAATTTGTCATGATTATGTTAAGTTACAGGCACCATATTCGATTAAATACTCAAGGTGGAGGTCTGCACGCGAGTGTGTGTGTGCGTTCTTGCGTGCGTGTGTGTGCGCGTGTGTGTGTGCGTGGTGGAGATGGTACGATGCAGCTTGGTTATACTCTTACTTACTAACCCCCCCTCCTCCTCTCTCCGCCAGCACAACAGTGACATCAGCGCCTACACCTACGAGAGGACCCTGATGATGGAGCAGAGGTCTCAGATGCTGCGACAGATGCGCCTGTCCAAGTCCGACCGAGAGAGAGAGGTGAGAGTGTGTGTGCGTGTGTGTGTGTGTGTGCGCGCGCGCGCTCGTGTCTCACACACCCTCATCTCCGTCCGCCTATTTCTTTTCCATGAACGTCCTCAGCGAGTTCGCTGGAGTTTTGATGATGCAAGTTCGCAGGATGTAAGTTTATAGTTCTTAAGACGGCGTGTCGTCCCGTGGACTGGAGCGATACCCGTGGTGACGTCGCTAGACGTGAGCTTAGCCGTGTTGCGTCTTGGCTCCGCTGCGGCCGTCGGCCGACGGCGTTCTACCGCCAGGAATCAGGAAATGAACCTCGGCGATTCTCTACGTTGGCGCCGAACGCGGCGCAACGTCTGCAGTGGCGTCGCTGTCGTGAATTCAAACGGATTCATGTCCTTGGCGTCGGACGGTTGAGGGTTGGTTGACGCTGACGGCCGCACTGGAGCCAAGGGGTTAGGTGTGTGTGTGTCTGTGTCTGTGTGTGTGTGTCTGTGTCTTGTGTGTGTGTGTGTGTGTGTGTGTGTCAGTCAGTAGCCAGTAATAGTCAGTCATTGTTTGTGTTTGGTAGGTGCATGACTCCTCCACTTTGAGCTCTAACGGAATCAACACATCAAGCCCCAGAAACTACAGAGAAAGACAGGTACAGAGAGAGAGAGAGAGAGAGAGAGAGGAGGAGGTAAAAGAGGATGGGATAAAGAAATAAAAGAAATGCAAGAGGAAGAAGATACAGTATAAAATTATAGAGGGAGGAAGGTGTGTCAAGAGCAGTGATTGTTGATGTGCACATCTAAAGCGTATGTGTGCGCGCGTGTGTGTGTGTGCGTGTGTGCGTGCGCGCGTGTGTGTGTCCAGGCCCAGCTAGTGAAGGACCGCAACTCCATGCTGCGTCTGACCAGCATCGGCTCGGACGAGGACGACGACACGGACGCCACGGGGGGCGGAGCCAGCAACGCGGAGAGGTCGGCTGGGGGCGGGGGCGGGTCGGTTCCGGAACACCGGCGGGTCCAGATGACCTGGACCAAGGAGAAGGCCATGCAGTACCGGGCCTCACACTCCGGCTGCAGCACCCCAGAGGGCTTCAGAGACATGCTCAGCATCAGGCCGTGAGTCTCACACACACACACACACACGCACACACACACACACCACACACACACACACACACACACACACTCACTCACTCACTCACTCACTCACTCACTCACTCACTCTCGTAGGTAGGTAGGTGGGTAGGTATGTAGGTAGATACGTAGGTAGTGAGGTACCTAGATAGATACGTAGGTAGATAGATAGGTAGGTACTTTATTAATCCTGAGGTGGAAATTGCGCTCGCTCACTCACTCACTCACTCACTCACTCACTCACTCACTCACTCTCACTCACTCACTCACTCACTCACTCACACTCACTCACTCACTCACTCACTCACTCACTCACTCACTCACTCACTCACTCACTCACTCTCACTCACTCACTCACTCACTCACTCTCACACGCGTATGCAGATGTTGATACAGTAGCTGTTGGTTGTTTGATGACGCCTCGGCCTCCGTGACCTCTGTGACCTCTGTGACCCGTCCCAGGGACCACTCCAACGTGAGGCGGATGCACACGGCCGTCAAGCTCAACGAGGTCATCGTCAACAAGTCCCACGACGCGCGGCTCGTCCTGCTGAACATGCCGGGGCCGCCCAAGAACCCAGACGGAGACGAGAACTGTATCCTTCCTTCCTTCGCTCGCTCGGACTCTCTCTCTCTCTCTCTCTCTCTCTCGTGGGGCACTCTCTCTCTCTCTCTCTCTCTCACACTCTTGTTCTGCCTCGCTCTCTCTCGTACACTCTCTCTGTCGCACTCCCTCGCCGTCTCTCTCTCTCTCTCTCTCTCTCTCTCTCTCTCTCTCTCTCTGAGTGTGGTTCTGTGACATGGTTTACTAGTTAAGCTCTTTTCCTGAGGATGATGGCGGCCTGCGCCTCGGCGTGTGTCTTCCTGAAGGTCCGTTCCTTTAACTGGCCCTCAGACATGGAGTTCCTGGAGGTCCTGACGGAGGGACTGGAGCGCGTCCTCCTGGTCAGGGGCGGAGGAAGCGAGGTCATCACCATCTACTCCTGATCAGCCACAGTGATGAAACGAGCTCGGAGGCAGCCAATAGTGTGGAAGAGAGGGGGAAAAAAAAAGCCATGGGAGGCGGGGCTAAGGGGGGTCCGGCCTCACCCCCAGACAGAACAAAAGAAGGACTGTCATTGGCTGCGGCTTGGATAGACCCCTCCCACTAACACCCTAGCTGTCAGTCATTATCCCTAAGGTTCACCATTCCACAAAAAAGCCAACAATTCCTCAGAAAAACAACGTCCAAGAGTGCTCAATGTGTGTGTGTGTGTGTGTGCGTGCGTGCGCGTGTGTGTGTGTGTAACTTCACATGTTACATAAGTACCGTACAGCAGTTGGATCAGGGACCAGTGTGGTATGATTGTGTGTGCGAGCGTACGCGGTACAGTGGACCATTGATTGAACCAGTCCCGTAAGCAGATAGAACAATAGAATATTCCAGAACAGAACGCGCGTGTGTTCCACTGAGTGACTCAGGGTTCTAATTCGTTGAAGACGTATCCTAGACTGGAAGAGAATACGTTGTCCGGTTCGTGTGAAGCGTGTGCTTCATAGAGCAACTGTCTGTCTGTTTGTGTGTGTGTGTGTGTGTGTGTGTGTGAGGGACAGTGAGTGTGTTTGTATAGGTTAGAGAGGGAACTTAATGGTTAAGTGCATGCATAGACCAGAAGTGGTAGTGAGCAGTGAGAAAGGTTTTAGTTTAATCATAGACAGCGCTGTGTGTGTGTGTGTGTGTATGAGAGAGAGAATATGTGAGGGAGCATGGAAGGCTATAGGAAGAGAAGACTGGAGGTAGTTGAAATGACTGAGTTGAGTTTAAAGACTGTGTGTGGGGGGGGGGGGGGTTAAGGCACATTCGACCACCATCGTTATAAATTACCATTGCGCCGCATGCTGCTCAAACTTTTTTTGAAATGTTGCACTGTTGTTTGAATGGTACACAGAGGAGTGTGTGTGTGGGGGGGGATCAGTTGTGTGGTTGAGAGGTTCGCTTACACCCTGGAAAGTAAATGTTTTTTTTTATGATTAACCTCGCCATGCTGCGTCTTGTTATGCTGCTTCTGCTGTCCACCTACTATTTCCACGTACACTATGACCTGAGAATAACGTGTGTGTATATGTGTGTGAGAGAGAGAGAGAGAGAGAGAGGGAGAGACAGACATGCCTCCTACAATGCTTGTGAACTAATGTTATGAGGAGGTGATGTAACAAACTGGAAGTATTTTATTCCGCTAATTGCTTGTCCTTCTCAATGTTTTGATCTTTGTTATTGCAGGGATTCTTGAACTTTTATTTCCTCCACAGTTTTTGCTTGTATATAAACACAAAGTCCCCAAGTTTTACCTTTTTTTTATTACATTAATATAAAAATGAGAAAAAGACTTTGCTTGAGAAATGGTAATAAAGCCAATTTTGAAAGAAAGTTTTGACGACTTTTTTCAGTAACCTACTTTCCATGCAGCTTTCTATATTCAGACAAACAACTGCTGGGTTACGTTAATATGTACGTCAACTAAAAACCTTTGTCAATCCTGACGTTTTTCTGGCGTGATGAGGTCACTTCCACTTGTACAACCCGGAAGCAGGTGCCATGTTGTGATTTTTGAGGAAAATCATCTTGGGCGAAGTTCAGAAAGTGGGACTAAGCACAATTTTCGGGGTGAGCATGGAGGTAAGAGGAAGAGTAGAGAGCTTCGTAATGAGAATCCATCACGTACCGTTCCCTCGTCTGTATATGAACGGGTTGGAGCGCACAGTAATGTTCACAATATTTGGTTTACATAAACACAACAATGACCATTCACGCTGCCAGTCGGCTCGCCCAGCTGTCGGGCCAACATATGGAACTGCTAACCCAGTGATATTCGATGAGAAGAATTACTATTTTATATCACTCAGATTGAAATGTTAGCACTAGCTTCATGTCCTTTGATTAGTTACAGAACTGAACAATTCCTAAACTACCCTACAATGTTCTCCCTCTTGGTATCAACTCTGTCATAGTCATGATTGACATTAATCTTGGCTTTCAAGCTTGTGGGTGACAACAAAGCAGTTATTGAATGTGTATTGTTTTAGCAAAGTGAGAACATTGTTAATTTAACTGTCATTTTGATCCGATCCGGGTTGGATAATCGGATTCAGCCGTGGTCTACTAAGCCACTGGGACGAACCATTGTGAGAGAGTGGGAGGATCCCTAATCCATTCAGTGGTCTGAACGTAATGCGAAACATATTGTTCATTTTAAATGCTATAACCCAGTTCTCAATAGTGTTTACCGTTGCAAGGCGATCCATTTCTCTGAGTTAAATTGATGATTTAAAACACAAAAACGTAACCACCGTCATCCTGACACTGACCTGCCCCCCCCTAAGATTATGGTGAACCCGAATCCATGGTTCTAGCTCTACTGAGTATCCTGGCTCCGGGCGGTCCAACAGGGAGGCGAGACGAGTTGTACAACGAGACATCCCGAATTACGGTCTTCCTTCAGATTTATATATAGCTCTTGTTAGCTATCAGATAACGTATAAAGTCCGAGATCCTTCATTGATGATAGTTTGGGTCGATCCGTTAATTTGGCTGTAGAAGCTGTGATATTCTGGCTGGTCTATCTCTCTATGTACCGCAGCCTTGCGTCAGGACAGGGGGTTATTCCTGGTTGGGAGTGCTGGCGTGCACATGTTCAATGTTGCCATATAAGCATAGATAAGCTGCCTCGTTTAGACCGATAAAAACCGATTTACCGATTCGCGGATTGTCAGGCAACAATATCGGTAGGCAGGCACTAGATCGGTGAGGCTAGTAAATTAACGTTGGTCTAGACTTTAACCACAGACCCCAAAATACATTTCCAGACGGTGCTCGCTAGCTCTCTGTCTCGCTCATCCAGTCTAGGATCCCACCTTCATCATCGCATTGAATGTCATATGGAGCGCAGTTAAAAGATGGACCTGAATTTTTACTCGGATCTAACGGACGGCACCGGGCAGCACGGCGATCCGGAGTTCCTGGATCCGCAGTCGTTCAATGGATTTGACGCCGTGAACAAGGTGACCCTCCCCGGCTCGCCTCGAAGGGGGGGGGGGACTTCTCATGACATGCACCCCGGAACCCTGTCTCTTGATTACTGGCGTCATTAACAGTGGGCTACCTGTCGTGTGACTTTCGAGGCTTTTCTCACATCTGACATATAATGTAGCATAATATGCGCATCTCTGACATGTTGAGAGCGATAAGTTCTTATTTGGGCTGTTTACTCAGTGCGTGCTTAAAAAAAGAGTGCGTGACAGCTGCCGTCATGCTACTCAAATGTATTTGCATGATGTGACTAACTGAACGGAAAGGCTTCTTGGTAGTTCACGGCGACAGCGATGGTGAATGATACCGATGATGACGAGGCGCTGCGTGTTGTGTCGTTTCAGTTCCCTGGAGGAAGTGACAACTACCTGGCCATCCCTGGATCGGGCCACCCCTTTCTCTCCTCCTCGGAGGTACTGCTCATCCCCCTTTAGCCTCACACTCTTCATCCATACTGCTCATCCCCCTTTGCCCTCACACTCTTCATCCATACTGCTCATCCGCCTTCTTTCCTTCTCCCTCTTTTCTTCCTTCTTAATCCTGGTCCTCTCCTCCCTCCCTCTCTCCTTCCCTTCGCTGTCACTCCTCCTTCTCCGCGTCTCACCTTCACCTCTCTCTCTCCCAACCTTTCTTCTCTCAACGTTCTACTCTGCTCTCCTTTGCAACTGTCGTATCCCTCTAATTCTCTCCCTCAACTTTCCCTCTCCCTCCCCTCCTCCTCCCTCTCTCCCTCCAGACCTTCCACACCCCCAGCTTGGGCGATGAGGAGTTCGAGATCCCCCCCATCTCGCTGGACCCGGACTCGGCCCTCACCGTGTCCGACGTGGTGGCTCACTTCGGGGAGCTGTCGGACGGCGGCGGGCCCTCCGGCAGCGTGGTGGTCCCCGGGAACGCGGTGGTGGGCGGCGACGACCCCTCCTTCGCCTCGACCTACGTCAACCCGCCCACGCAGGGCCTGGAGCACCTCAGCCTGGGCGTGATCAGCCAGCCAGGAGGGGGCGCTCTGCTGGGGTCTGCCCTGGGGATGGTAAGGGCCGGGACTGGGTCCAACCCACACCGCTTCCCGCGTGGCTCCACACATACTGGAGATCCAGCGCTTGTAAATGATTTGAAACTCTTTGAAATGCATGCGATGAAAAATGTGTGTTGTTGTGGCTTTTGTCCTCATCTGCCTCGCCCCGCCCCCGCAGGATCTCGGCCATCCCATTGGCTCTCAGTTCAGCAGCTCCTCCCCCATGACCATCGACGTTCCGCTGAGTGACATGGGCCACAGCCTGCTGAGCCACAACCAGCTGACCACCATCGACCAATCGGAGCTCAGCACCCAGCTGGGGCTCAGCCTGGGGGGCGGGACCATCATGCCGCGGTCGCAGTCCCCCGACCAACCGCTGTCCGCCACCGGTTCACCGAGCGGCTCGTTACAGGACGACGACATGGATGACTTCAGAAGGGTGAGTGGGTCCATGTTGACCCTTGACCCCTCAACCCTCACAGCGCCGTCTTACACTGTGTGTATATGTTACGCTAGATTCTATCCTAAGCCACGCCCCCTGACTCGGAATCAGGTTTTATTGGACAAACATGCTTTTACACGTGTAAGGAATTTAATTCCGGTTCCCAGTAACTGACACTGTACTTACATTCACACCGCATTCAACAATCAACCAAAGTAGATCCAGTTCTCCATATGCAGCTCAGATATTAAGAGTATTTTGTCGGCTGTATGGATTGAGGGTGACAAGATCCAGGCCAGGATGATCGGTCATGTAGCACACTACCTGTTTTTTTTCAGTGTATTACAATAAATTAACAACTTAAACTAAACTTATTTACATTGCAATTCCTAATTTCAAATAATTTACTCCTTACTGAGGCAATGGTTCTTCCAGTCCTCAAGTACCACCTCCCTAAGGATTAGTCTGAATAGGTAGCTATGTTGCGTAGTATATTTACTATGAATATTATGCACCTGTCTTAATTCCTGGCAGCATACATGCTCTACCTCCGTAGGCGTGGCCTGGCAGTTTCCACGGGAGCACCTGTTGGAACAAATACATGACTCTTCATTTATGATTATGATTCTATGCAGGCTGATGTTTTACAATTTTAGTTTGGCCTGTGTGGTGATTCCGGACTGGCTGGTTTGATAACAGCGCTATAGCTTGGCAGTTGGCTTGGAAAGATAGCTAAACATTACCTACTGATGACAGCACACGACTCACCGAATTGTTTGACCCTAGAGGTCGCTGTTGCATTATATTCTGGAGATAGGCGATAACTATCCGTCAGAAATGGTGACCTGTTTGTTGCTGGCTCTCAGATGATCCTAGACATGGATATTTTGGTCCACGTAAAGGTGAGAGGATGGCGTATCCTCTCGGTGTGGTCAAATTCTGACGGCTTTGCTGTCAGAAGCCGCCATAGAGAATGAATGGGGAAATGTCACTCCTGAGCCTAAAAAGTCACAACTGAATGGAGGTCAATGGGCAGCTATTCTATAACGACACTAGTCGATTCCAAAAGGCTCTAAAGCAGACAGTTAAAGTAGGCTAAGAGGAATCCAATGACATTTGGTTGATTTAACTGACCGTTGACATCTTCACGATAGCGTACTGTCAATTCTGTGGGTCACCATTTTCGGCGAAATACCATCTTGCCCCGTCCGTAATGGTATCTGCAGGTACAGCGTTCTCCTCATCCGATCCTGTGGCTCACGGCTGCTGTGGCTCGTACACATAGGGATGGACTTCTCCAATACGCGACATGTATCGTAGTTCGTGCAGTTAGCCTACGTAGCTAGCTAGCTAGCTGCCCACCAGCTGTCACTCAAAACAACCTCGACCCCGCTCCCCCCCAGTATCCCATCTCCATAGTAACACAAAACTAACATTTTTGTGATATATCCAAAAGTATGCATTATATATATAAACATTTAAAGATTTTAGAACAATTTTTCAATGATATAGAAGAAACAAAGAAATGTATTTCATATTTCAGTCCGACTTATATATAAACTTAAATCATTAAAAGTGAATACAAATAAAGGTAAAACTGTAATAATACTAATCCGCCCATCCTGTCCCAGCAGAGCGTGCTGGTGGAGTCCCCGGTCTCCCTCTCCGTCTCCTCCGGGGTCATCTCCCTCGACCCCTCCCTCTCCGACTCCCCCCTCCACGGCCCCTCCTCCTCTGGCGGCGGCGCCCCCCCGGCCCTGGGGCGGAAAGGAGCGGCGGGAGGAGGAGGAGGGAAGAAGGGGAAGAAGAAGAAGGACCCCAACGAGCCCCAGAAGCCCGTGTCGGCCTACGCCCTCTTCTTCAGGGACACGCAGGCGGCCATCAAGGGGCAGAACCCCAACGCCACCTTCGGGGAGGTGTCCAAGATCGTGGCCTCCATGTGGGACAGCCTGGGGGAGGAGCAGAAACAGGTGTGTGTGTGTGTGTGTGTGTGTGTGTGCGCGCGGCAGATGCGATCTCTCACACACACACACACACACACACACACACACAAACTCTGTCACAGAGTGATGCTAACCGTGTCCCGTTTCCAGCATTTTCTGCTTCCCTCCCAAAGCGTGTTTGTTAATGTTCTTTCCTCCCTGTCAGGTGTACAAGAGGAAGACGGAGGCGGCTAAGAAGGACTATCTGAAAGCCCTGGCGGCCTACAGAGCCAGCCAGCTCTCTCAGGTGAGGGGCCGTCAGCAGGCTGCCTAATGGCAGGTCCAGTCGTGTCAGTTGTGCAACCGAGTGAAACTGAGTCCTTGTGAGTCCTGAGGTAGCGAGTTGTAGTCACTCCCCCGGTATAAATACCGTCCAACCACGCCGGTGAAGAGTTCGCTTTTCTTCAGCGTAGCTGGTTAAAACGGTGTTTGTCACGCTGGAGACCCGGGTTCAAATCCCACCCCAGGGCAAGCAGAAATGTATTGGGTACATAGAATAGAATAATAGAATAGTTTATTCGTCATGTTTAACAAGTATGGGTACAGGTACATTGGGATTCTGGTCATGGCTTGTCCTAACAGTATTTTATCAGTACATTCAGTACGGTATATTTTATGAGTACATTTTTCATTCCGGTCCTGGGTGCGCAGCTAGACATTTAAAGGTTTCCAAACTGGCAGTTAACTTTCCGTAGTCTAGCAGTTTAGCGTGCTGCCATGCTGAAGCTCAGTCAAATAGGAACTACTGCACAGCAATAACCACAGACGGCATCTTTCAGGTGTCTACGAGAAATGAGACGTAGACCGAGAACGAGACCCAAACACGTCGTAGAAATCACAGACCAGTAGTAGTAGTAGTAGTTGTAGTATTATTGTGCTATACAAATAAATTGTTTTATTATTATTATTATTGTTTTCATTCTCAACTACTTATCCCATCCGATCATGGATGACTGTCTTTGTCCATGATATAGGCAGTGAAATTAAATAACATTCAAATTAGATAACATCGTGTGTGTGTGTTTGAGTAGGTAGTCAATGTATTGACTGTCTTCTTCTTCTCTCTCTCTCTCTCTCTCTCTCTCTCTCTCTCTCTCTCTCTCTCTCTCCTCCAGGCCACCATAGAAGTCCTTGACACCGCCCCGTCGCCGCCCCCCCCCGCCCCGGCCCCCCCGGTCGTCGCCCCGGTAACCATGACCCGCTCGGCCCGCGTTCCCCACCACATCCCCGACCAGAACACCATCACCAACATCTGCACCTCCAACATCATCCTGGACCTGCCGCAGGTCTGCTGGTCTCTCCCTGCCCTCCTCCGCGTGGCTTCGCCTTTTTCCAATACTTTCGTATTTACTGCCCAGCGTTTGAAATGGATTTCGCTCTTGTGTTTTCTACGGTCTGTATTAGATCTGTGTTGCGCTCATCGATTGGTTGGATTGTCCCGGGAAGCTCTGACAGGAGTCCGTGAACGAGATTTGTTTGTTGTTGTTTTTATTAGGTCTCCACCCGATCGCGGACGGGCGCCATCAAGCCCCCCGCCCCCGTCCCCGACCCGCCCACCGTCACCAAGATCATCATCAAGCAGCAGGGCGGGGTGGCGACGGCGATGGCGGCAGGGGGGTTCACGGCCGCCCCCGCCCTGTCGTCGTCCTCGGCCCGTCAGCCCCCGCCCCTCCAGCAGATGCAGAACACCCCTCCGCCCCCCCGCCTCCAGCAGATGGTACACGCCCAGGCCCCGCCCCCTCTGCAGGCCAAACCGCGGGGCGCAGCGGGTCAGGCCTCGGCGTCCGCCGCCACGGCCCCGCCCCCTCCGCTGCAGATCAAGATCGTCCCCGCCTCGTTGCAGTCCGCCCCGGCCGCGCCTCTCGTCGTGACGTCGTCGGGGGCTGCGGCGGCGGCCACGCCCGCTTCGGGGGCGTCTCCCTCCGCCCTGATGATGGAGGTGGGGCAGTCCGGCGCCATAGTCACGGCAGGGGATGAAGTCGCTGAAGGAGAGGAAGGGGTAAGAGCCAGGAAGCACACAAACAAAATGGCGGTGTGAAATGTGCCTTGTTTACTGATTGGTTGTCCATAAAACACGGGTCTTGTTTGTCTCAAAGTATTCTCTCCACCTTTTAACTCATTCCCTTCTCTGTCTTCCCCGTCTTTTTCTTCCCTCTTTGTCCTTCCTCTCATCCATTCCTCTTCCTCCCCCTCTCCTGCTCTCCCTCTCCATCCCTCCCCCGCCTCTCTCTCTTCTCCCTCTATCTCTCCCCTCTCTCTCTCACTCTCTTTTAACTCATTCCCTTCTCTGTCTTCCCCGTCTTTTTCTTCCCTCTTTGTCCTTCCTCTCATCCATTCCTGTTCCTCCCTCTCTCCTGCTCTCCCTCCCCTGCCTCTCCCCTCTCTCTCTCTCTCTCTCTCTCTCTCTCCACGCCCACCGCTCCTCTTTCCGCCCGTCCGTCCTCTCAGATGGAGGTGGAGGTGAACGTGGCCCCGGGGCCGGCCATGGTGCGGCCGGGCCGCCACAACGTCTGCGTGAGGGCCGGCTGCAACAACCCGGCCGTGGACAACAAGGACTGGGACGAGGAGTACTGCAGCAACGAGTGTGTGGCGACACACTGCAGGTAGGGACGCTCTGACTGAATGGATACACGCTCATTTACACACACACACACACACACACAGACACATACACACACACACACGTAGTACCACCTTGTTCAGTTTAACCCCAGAATGTACGATTTTGAAAGCAATGTAATTGACCGGGTTCGATTGGCTGTCTGGCAGATGGATACGTTGATTTGATTGGTTGATTGCTTAATTGATTTCTGTTCTCTCCCAGGGATGTGTTTATGGCCTGGTGTGCGATCCGAGGTCAGAACTCGACTACCGTCACGTAGAAAACGGACATGTCTGACGAAGGAGTGGAGCCGGCCTTGAGGACATGACGGACAGACGGACGGATGAGCGAAAAGATGAAGGAACGAACTAAAGAATGGAGCGATTGAGTGAAGATGTGGCGAGAAAAGAGAGGAGAGACTTTTCTTTGTCGCGCCACCGGACTTTGTCCTCAGAGACGATCACGTGACGACCAAACCTCCTGTGCTAACTTATGAACCCTAAGAATAACAGAGTATTTTATACTGCCGTGTTTTTAATCATTTTAACGTGCGGGGGGGGGGGGGGGGGGGTGATGATGATGATGATGTTACAGGTATCAAATCGATATCACTTTTTTTTTTATAGCCAGTGAGAACAATGGCTACTTTCTCTAAGCCTCGTCTGGAAGTAAGGAACCCCGGGAGAATCAGTGAAATGTTGTTATGGGCTGCTGCTATGAGACAGTCAGTGTCTACCACAATATCTATATTTCTTTTCTTGGTCAAGGCCTATAGGTTTTCCCTTGTCATGGAAACTGGCTTTGAGGCGGTTATTTCATGCGTGCATGCCTTTTCTTTTCTGACTGTTTCAGAAGCTGTAAAACGTTCCGTTTAGCGGTTTTGAGAGTGGAGTCATGCTTCTGTATTGGCAGGTACTTTGACTGAAGCAGCTAATAGGCTCAAGGCTGAAACTTGACAGATGGGAATTATATAGAGCAGAGCTGAATTGTTTAGATTGATCAGATCTAAGTGGTGTATTTTTAGAAGATTGTTTTTTGTAAAGATGTAGCTCTGTGATAAAAGTGACTGATTAGACATTCTGAAGTTCTGAATTCATGGACAGTTCAGAGTAACATTTCTGTTTTGAGGGACAATTTTCGTGAAAATGAAAGTATAAAATTATGTTTGGAAATTCTTAAAGTAATATAAAAAATATACAACACTACACCAGCTTTCACATTACTGAAGGGAACTGGAAATAAGGAATTATATTTTGGTCTGTTTCTGTTGCTTCATGGTTGAATTGGGAGGAGTGCAAATTACAAAATGTAGCCTAAAAGCTAAAGACTAAAAAGCAAACAATTGAGATGTCTGCTTTGTACATACCATGGGAACATTTTTAATTATGAAATAAAATCTTGTACGTTTGAATAGAGGGGCAATATGTGTATTGCGTGTATGACTGGTTGTATTTTTATTATTAATGTTTAACTTTACACCTTCTTCCATGCATTTCTCATCATGTCAGTCTGTGGTAACTTTGCTCCACAGACCTCAAGGGGAAAGTTCCGCGCGCTTCAGCTTGTTGCCGGAGTGACGTGGGCAACAAGAATTATGTGGCGGGAAATAAGCGCGTGGTCACAGCAGCAGCACGAGCTCGCTGAGCTTTCAGGGGAGGCGCTGTTGAGCCATGTGGCTCTGGGTCGGTTATGCAGAACATGGCCCAAATAGAAAATCACATTATTATAAATAGCCAACACCTACACTTTGATAAAATAATAAATATAGACATTATATGAGATTATGGCGAAGTAGACTCAGCCACACAGAAACAGCAAAAGCCATATTTTGAGTACTGTAACCGTTACATAAACATGGCGCATGATTTTATCAGAATATTTGCAATGTGGGCATAGGGGAACTGGCCTATTTAAATGACTGACTGATATAACCAGGATAACGTGTAAACGAGACCTACACGGGAAGGAGGGGGAGAGAAAGAGAGAGGGGAGGAGGGGGAGAGAAAGAGAGAGGGGAGGAGGGGGAGACTGAGAAAGGAGGAGGGAATTAATTATAGGAGATTGGTTTATGCGTGGCAGTGTGTAGGGAAACAAACAGCACGTTTTGCATGTGTAAAATTATGATTTTTCCAGGTTTTAAACTGGAACTCGGTTTTAACCTAATTTATGTTATTTCGTGAATATACAAAATAAAACTATTTCGTTCATTACTTAGCATAGATATACGCGTTTTGCTGAAATAACAACCAACATACAACGAGGTTGTCTATTGAACGAGCGGTTTCGAGGCGTGGAAAGTGAGTTGACCCGCATCCGGCCTGCTGAAGCCGGGAGCTGGAGTTTGAAGGAGCAGAAGACTCGCTATGGCGGTAAACTTGGACAAGGAAGCGTATTACCGCCGAATTAAGCGCTTATATGGCAACTGGAAGGTAAATAATAGCACGAAAAAGAATGAATTGAGAGTGGATATGAGTAATAGCATGTAAATGGTGTCCAGATCGATGTGGGGATGCTGGCTGCTCGCCCCTGCGTGGGGTTCACTTTGTTTTCGGCGTGACTCGAGAGCACCGAGCCTCATTCAGCACTACAATACGCGGAAGAAGGCCTCTAATGCGGCTCTTAATGTTGGTTTAGATGCATAAAGTACAGCTGCAGATATCAAATAAATCAATAGGAGCGTTTGCACCTCGAACGAGGCACTTAAAGGACATATGCGCTCTTTTGAATGGATGTAGCTCGCTAGCTCACAAGCTAACCTGGTTCGCTAAGGCGCATATTTGTCACATCCACGTTATGTCGTTCCCAGTGAGCTAGCTGGTGTTTGCTCAACACGAAGCACCCATTTAGCAAAATGTAGCAAATGTACAGTTACAATCTACATCAGATTGCAATGCAAAACCATACAAACGCCATTGGATGCTTTAGCTAACTAACGTTAGTGTCTCTTCAGTCCACTATCAAGAGCATCAATAATACTCATGCCAGTTAGATAGATAGCACTAGCCACTGTAGCTTCCTGCTAGCTAGCTATGTAGTTAGTGCTAGCTACATAGCTCACAAGCCTGGCAACATCTGAAAGTTACCTTTCAGTGAGGCTATTTCATTCATTATGCGCCAATACAGTGGTTCATTTGCGCACGTTACTCTGCGTGTTTTGTGCAACGGAGACATGCATCACATTGTGTGTGATTTGTGAGAAGGTAGTCAGCTAAAGCTTTAGCTAGTATCCTAGCTGTTATAAAGTTAGCACTGGATAACCCTGAACGCCAAGACTAGTTGGAAGTTAGTTGAAGTTTGCAGTCTTGCGTTCCTAGCCACCTAGTGAGAGAGCTACGTGTCAATTAAAACTCTCAGTAATGTCATACTTGGGAAAAGTTTGATATGTGCTCATATAAAACATTGAAGTTGATTTAATTTTGACCCACAATTAGATTTTAGATCCACAATTCTACTTTCTCTCTGTTTACAGAAAGGAGAGGATGAGTTTGGCAAAGTGGATGCCATGGTGGTCTCGGTGGGGGTCGATGAAGAGATCGTGTATGCCAAATCCACAGCCCTCCAGGTGAGTCCCCCATCTCCGCTGCGTCCTGTGGAGGTTTGGACCGGGACGAGCTGTACGTCAGCCTGGAGATGTACAACCCCCGCGACCACAGCCCCGAGATGGAGGAGACCGACGCCATTACCAAAACTGTTAATCTGTGTGGCAGAATCCGTCAATCCCCTAGCTATGTACCTGTAACTCAGACTTTTACATTTTAGCTGATCAACGCACATGGTTGGGGTCTAGGGGAAAAGTCATGGTACTATCAAACAACTGAAATTCAATACTTATCTTACAGTAGTAACCTGTCATGGATGCTGTCCATCTTCTTCCTCTAGACCTGGCTGTTTGGCTATGAACTGACAGACACCATCATGGTTTTCTGCGAGTCCAAGATCATATTCTTGGCCAGCAAGAAGAAGGTGGAGTTCCTCAAACAGGTGGCCATTACCAAGGGCAACGAGAACGCCAACGGAGTTCCACCAATCAGCCTGCTCGTTAGAGAAAAGGTAAGGCTCTGATTGGTGCTGTTTGGCGCTATACTTCCGGTCCCTGCTGGGTCCCTCCCTCCTCATTGGTGTACACCCCTCAATCGTTGAAGCTTGGTTGTTCTCTCTTCACCAATGCAGCGTACTCTGAGACCATCACCTCTCTTGACACACATGCACATACTTTACACACACACACACACACACACACACACACACGCACACACACACACACACACACACTGATTCACGGTACCTCGCCCCTGTCCTCTACGCCCTCCCCTGTGTGTCCCCAGAACGAGAGTAACAAGGCCAACTTCGAGAAGATGATGGAAGCCATCAGGGCCAGCAAGGAGGGGAAGACGGTCGGCGTGTTCAGCAAAGACAAGTTCCCTGGGGAGTACATGAAGAGTTGGAACGACATGATCACCGCTGAGGGCCTGGAGAAGGTGAGGGGACGAGGGGACGGGGGGGGGGGTGATGGGAGTGGATGAGAACTGGGGTGAGTTTCCCAGAGGCATCGTAGCGCTGAACGTAGCGCTACGATGCCTCTGGGAAACTCAGCCCTGATCTCTTTGGTGCGTATTTGCATGCGCATGTGATTGCATATGTGGGCGGTTGTGGCGAGTTTGGTGCGGAGGATTGATTCACTTGTCTGCGCGCCAGTGTGTTCTTCTGCCTGTGTCTGTCCGAGAGGCGTGTGAGTGTGTGTGTGTACATGCAGCCATGCCAGCAGTCACTAAACATTCATCATCTCTCTCTCCGTGCTCTTTCTCTCTCTCCCTACTCTTTCTCTCCCCTTGCTATCTCTCTCTCTCCCTCCCCTTCCCTCTCCCTCTCTCTCTCTCTCTCTCTCTCTCTCTCTCTCTCCCTCTCTCCCCCCAGGTGGACATCAGTGCGGTGGTGGCCTACACCATGGCGGTGAAGGAGGACGGCGAGCTGGCGCTGATGAAGAAGGCCGCGGCCGTCACCAGCGAGGTCTACACCAAGTTCTTCAAGGAGAAGGTCATGGAGATCGTCGACGCCGACGAGGTCAGTCGGGGCTCGCGGCTAGTTCGCGCCCGCTTTACCATCATCATCATCATCGTCCAGCGCTGTCGATATCAGTCGCCGGGAGAGAACAGACGGGGTTAGGTGTCAAGTCAACCCCACCAGCCCGCGTTACGGAGCGTCTCGTGCCGTTCGTCCGTAGCGCCGCCCCTAGCCTGCCGTTGCCATCCTGATCACGTGAGATCACGCGTTCTGCTCTGCACGGATCAGTCTGGACTCCTCCGCATACACGTGGGTTTCCAGAAATTACAAAATAAACGGGCCAATCAGGGACTGTGTTCTGACTGCTGTTCTGCCCCCCCAGTGGGAGCGCAGCCCCTGATTGGTTCTCGTAGTTGATGCGTGAAAATGGAATGCGTGCCGCTGGCAAATCAACAAGCAAACAACAAGCAGTAACGTTAACGTTAGTAGAATAAACACAGCCATGAGCAGTAACGTTAACGTTAGTAGAATAAACACAGCCATGAGCGGTAACGTTAACGTTAGTAGAATAAACACAGCCATGAGCAGTAACGTTAACGTTAGTAGAATAAACACAGCCATGAGCGGTAACGTTAACGTTAGTAGAATAAACACAGCCATGAGCGGTAACGTTAACGTTAGTAGAATAAACACAGCCATGAGCGGTAACGTCAACGTTAGTAGAATAAACACAGCCATGAGCATTAACGTTAACATTAGTAGAATAAACACAGCCATGAGCGGTAACGTTAATGTTAGTAGAATAAACACAGCCATGAGCGGTAACGTTAACGTTAGTAGAATAAACACAGCCATGAGCGGTAACGTTAACGTTAGTAGAATAAACACAGCCATGAGCAGTAACGTTAACGTTAGTAGAATAAACACAGCCATGAGCGGTAACGTTAACGTTAGTAGAATAAACACAGCCATGAGCAGTAACGTTAACGTTAGTAGAATAAACACAGCCATGAGTGCAGTTATTGCAGAAATAGACTCAATAACAACAGTTAAACAAGGGTACGTGCTAGCGGAGTTTCTTTGAGCAAAATATGTTTTCGCCATTCCTCCATCTGGATTTCGCTAGTTTTGTTGCGCCGGCTGAAGGAGTTTGCCAAGAAAATTACTCCCGCCCACTCAAATCGTTCTTGGGTGTCTCGAAGTCTAGACTGCATGGCGAAAAGGGACTTTTGGGGGGGGGGGGGGGGGGGGGGGCTTCCAGGTTAGCTCGGTCCCCTCGCCCTCTGTCCTTCCCATCACCCCGGGCAGGAGCACAAAGACGGAAGAGAAAGCGCGCCCATAACATTTATCTGGGGTTACTGCGTGTCAGTGTTCATTGTCCCCGCCCACCTCTGCCCCCCCCCCCCCTCCCCCCTCACAGAAAGTGCGCCACAGCAAGCTGGCGGAGTCGGTGGAGAAGGCCATCGAGGAGAAGAAGTACCTGGGCGGCGCCGACCCCTCCACCGTGGAGATGTGCTACCCCCCCATCATCCAGAGCGGGGGCAACTACAGCCTCAAGTTCAGCGTGGTCAGGTGAGCGCCGGCCTCTCGCACGGCCAGACCCGACTCCGTCTCAGCGCTTGGGGTTTAGGCGCTGGAGGAAGGTCTGGCTGCAGCCCGTGATCATTTTGGCATTGGGGCGAAAA